>NC_134101.1:21960321-22307821 GCF_000715075.1 Nicotiana tabacum | reverse complement strand
CCGGTGAGGTTTCGTTCGAGGTCGACGGTGTTGGTTTCACATTTCATTCACTTAATAAGCGATTTGCTGCACAAGTTCCCTTATCAATATATTGGAAGGCTTTGAGGTTCATTTTTAGCCTTATCTAGTCTCTTTTTAATGATTTCAAATGTTTATAATACTTGCTTTAATTGCAAGTTACTGATTTCTGCTTGGGCACACTGATCTTGAATTGCTCACTTATTTTATTTTATCTGTGTCGTTTGGCTGCCTAATGCGTTGGAAGGTTGTTGTTTGCGCGACATGAGTTTTGTAGCATTTTGAATCTAGCTAATTTGTTGTAATACAGTAAATATTTTTGTGTTAGTAAACATCATATTCTCGTTTCTTGCTTGAGTTTAGTATGAGAAGTTGGTTGCTTTAATTTTGTCTCCTAGTATGAGTAAGTTATGATTGTGAGTATGAAATTTAGCATGATTCAGTTTCTAAATGGATTGAAACTAGAATTGGGCCATAGATAAAGATTTGTAGGCCATGGAGAAGTGATTCTAAAATTGGGAATTGTTGGACTTTACACTTAAGTTATGATTTAAAGTAGTATGGTCCAAAATAGACTTTGTCCAACCCAATAATATCACAATCACATACCATCTCTCACAATAGTATTTGATTCATAAGTCATGGCCTCATAATAATCTCAAAATTTAGGAAGAATAATGAACATCGTTATAGTTGCTTTAGGTGCGCTTTTAATTTAGTTTATCGCGATTATGTATACGTTCGCGTGACATAATTGTGATTTTTAAAATTAAAATCGAAGTATGTGTTCGCACAACTTTGACCAAAATAATCTTAATATAATAAAAATGATATTAATTGTGTACACGTGCGCGTGACATGATTTTGGCACAATAAACAAAACGAATTCACACACGTGATTCGCTTCAAAAAAATTCCATATTTTATAAGCGGATAGATAAAACATAGAAACCAATAAATCACAGTTTATCCAAAAAATAATATAAGTCAAATGTAGTCAATAAAGCGACCGTGCTAGAACCACGGGACTCGGGGAATGCCTTACACCTTCTCCCCGGTCAACAGAATTCCTTATCCAGACTTTATTTTCGCAGACCAATAAT
The DNA here is from genome assembly GCF_000715075.1 of Nicotiana tabacum. NCBI lineage: Eukaryota > Viridiplantae > Streptophyta > Magnoliopsida > Solanales > Solanaceae > Nicotiana > Nicotiana tabacum. Next base: position 22,306,700 of record NC_134101.1, on the reverse strand, counting down.
AAAAGAGTCAAATCTTCCTTTGATTAGGGATTCAAATAAAAGGTGACTTGGAACACCAAAAAATCAATTCCAAGTGGCGACTCTGTAAATAAAATAATCTATACTCAATTTTGTCACTTTAATTGGAAAAACCCTTTAATCCACCTCATATCTCTTTTGGGGGTAGAAAAGGGGTGTGACAGCTCTGGCGACTCTGCTGGGGACTTTAAGAATTCTAGCTTGTACATTGACTTTGTTTGGCTTTATTAATTTTTGTATATATTGTGATTTATTTGGGCCTAATGTGTTACTTATCGAGTTTTTACCGTTTTGATATTGTTGAACTGTACATATAAATTATATCTTCTCTCGCATCCCTCTGAGTCTTCTGATAATTAGTTATGTTGTGTTTGCCTACCAGCATCACAAAATTTCTGTCTTGAGATAAAGCCAGTTAACCTACCAGCTTCTGGTGAAGGATTTAGTCACACATGTTTAGGCGGGAGAGCCGTTAGCTAGCCAGTGCTGTTCTACTACTGGTAATGCTTGACGCTCCTCGGCTCGGGTTGTCCGCCCGGGTAAGCCAGGTCTAGATACCATCTCCTTTAGGATTTACAAACTTAGAAGAACAAGCCACAAGCAATGAATATCCTTAGTAGGCTACGCTTTATTTGCATAATGTGCATTTGACTTAGCAGCAGTCGACTCATGGGCCGAGTTCTGTTTTAGGACTGGTACCTGGTTGAGACCATTATGTCATGTTATGTGCTACTTGTTGCATTATTTGGGAGGCTTTCATGTCGACCGACTTTAGCATAAATCAGTTGGACGAACAGAGAAAAAAATGATGTGGTCTAGCACATATGATTTTTGAAGATTAATTTTCATTAAAATAAAAATAAAAAAAGAAAAAAAAGAACATAGTCGATTTTCACCGAACTACGCGGGTCTGATTCTCACCGGATGTGAGATACGTAGGCAAACCTCATCGGTTCCGGCCCCAATTTTCAAAAAAAAAATCAAAAATGTTTTTCTTTTCCTTAAATTCCCTGTTTACAATTCTTTCCTTAGAAAATCCAAAAAAAAAAAAGACACTAAATCCAAAAATATTTTTTATAGTCCCACAGTTGAGTTTTTATTTATTTATTTATATTCTTTTATGGAGTCAAAATCCGAGAAATCGGAATTTTTGTGTGTCAATAATATGTTTGATCAAGGCCTAACTCCGTGTCTGGTTAGATAGGTATACCATGAGTGGGGAAAGAGGTAGGTCTGAAAAAAGGCCCAGATCAGAAGGGATACCAGATTTTCTGATTGTTGATCAGATACCACAGTTGTTGTGGGATTGGTGTAGAGATTTTAAGGAATATGAGCAGAACCAGATAAAGAAATACTTGGGACATTTGGTTCACATGATTACGATAAAGCCCAGGAGGGATGTGATTAAAGCTTTGATTCCGCATTGGGATCCTGAAAATAATGTGTTCCGTTTTACCGACTGTGAAATGACTCCAACCTTGGAGAAAATCTCCCATTTCCAGGGGTGGGGCCGCAATCTTCGCTGCCAAAGGCCCATAGTACCAAAAAAATATGAATGAGGGTAGGTTTCTGAAGCTTTTGAACATAAATTACGGACAATATGAAGGTCTAGGAGGTAAATAGGTTAAGTTGGGCCTTTTGTTTCAGTTGTATGGCCTAGAATGCAATTTCGAAAGGAATGTGGGAAAATTGAAATCAAAGGAAGATAAGGAAACATGGAAGATACATAGAAGGTTTGCATTTATGGTCACTTTTTTGGGGCGTGTAGTTTTCCCGGAAAGAGAGGGACGCATTGACATCCGCTTGGCAGGTGTAGTTGAGGCTCTGACCTCAGAAGGGAGTGATTATACTTTGGTTCCTATGATTCTTTCTTGTATTTTTCGTGCTTTAACTAGATGTAAAATGGGCGCGCGAAACTTTGATGGTTGCAACATTTTGTTACAAATATGGTTTTTGGAGCATTTCTATCGTCATCCTACGATCACTAATTTTAGTGAGCTATGGCCCAATCATACTTATGATCACCAGAAAAGAATTGATAAATGTGACTTACCAGAGGGGATTGGCGCCTGGAAAGAACTACTTCTTACTCTGTCTGCCAAACGGATCACTTGGAACTACGATTGGTTCTCCTCCAAAGAGGTCATTTGTGAGTCTGCATACCACTCTTATTTAGTACTCATAGGATTGGATGGTGTTCAGTTTTATGCTCCTCTTCGGGTAATGCGCCAATTTGCATGACTACAGGAGGTGCCACCAACACGAGATATGAACAAGTTCTGTTATGATTTTGGTAAAGATCAACATCATGACGAAGAAGAAATTATGAAAATTTGGTATGCAAGTAAAGTCTCGGAGTTGAATGATATGGTAGAAGACCGAGATCATGGAGAGGTGATCCCTGAATATATTACCTGGTTTCATAATCCTTCGTTTCTTAGAGATAGGCTTGAAGGATCCAACAGGAGGAGAAACGATCAAAGAGCTATAGAAAGGTTAAAAGAGGAATTGGAGCATTCCCGGATGACCATATCTAAACAACAAGCCCAACTGCAAGTCGGAGTCGCTCAAATTCGTTTAAATATTGAGAAAGATTATCAATCGGCCTTACGGGGCATGGATAAAGATCTAAAGCATGCTAAAAATGAGGCGTCCCTCTTAGAAGAAGAATTGGCAAGCACTATTGGTTTAGTTAGAAGAGTTGAGGCAAATAAAAATGCTGAAATGCATAAGCTGCAAGAAGACTTGAGTATCATTGAAGAGGATGCGCACCAACAACAATTGGAGTTTGATCAACAGAGAGAGTAGTTTGCAAGAGAAAGGGCCCATTCGATACGTTCAAAGGGTCAGTTTCTTGCACAATTAGAAGAAACGAAAAGTCATCAACACGCAGATTTTGAGGTAGAGCGGCGTCAGTGGATGATTGAGAGAGCTGTGCTAAACCGCCGGATTGAAGAATATGAGGGACGCGAGACTGAGATAGGTAACGCCCTCAACACTACCCAGATATGGTTGCAGAATTGTCACATGAATATGGGGCAAGCTAGAGAGCAAGTACTTCAATTGGCAGAGAAAGCAGCATATATCCATGATGATCATCGTCATCTAAACAATGAGAAAGTTGGTCAATAGGAACGTTCCCTCGTTCCACAATTGCCGGGAGTGTTTCAGAATTTGTACGAGATGTTGAGGGGAGAGTGGAGGCCAAGGGATGCAGACCATTGATGATTTCAGTTTAATAAAGAATGCCATTGAAGATTAAAGTTTTAGTGCAGTCAATTAGTTTTTAGTTTCATTTTGCATTTGTCATATTTTTAATTTTATATTTGTCGCATTTTCAGTCATATTTATGTCTTTAGAGTAAAAAAAAATAAAAAATGTTATTATTCCCCCCTGAACTACGTAATGATCTGATTCATGCGGCGACATGATACGTAGGCAACCCACAAAAGGTTCGATCAAAATATTTTTCAATAATTCTAAGATAGGGATCAAAATGAGGCGTGAGTGATTCTAAGATGAGGGATCAAAATGAGGCGTAAGTGAAAAACAAAAAAAGAAGAAGAAAATAAGAGCGTCAATAAGAAGCTACCTCATAAGTCGGAATGAAACATGAAGCCTCCAAAAGCATGTTAGAAATAGTGACAATGATAGGAGCATGGCACATTATGTGTGATTCATATCTATAAAATGCTTAACCCTAACATGTTTGCTGTCTCTTATTTAGTAAGCTTAAGGTGGTTGGTTTGTGGTGAAACTGGCAACACACCATTACTTCACTAGATCTAAGGGAGCGGTAGTAATGGCCAACGATGATGAGATCGAGTTGATCAGTGACGACCCCCAGGGTCAATCAGTTGAACAGGAGTCGGAGGAAATAAGAAAATTGAGACAGCAATTGTCTGATGTGTATCAAGCTTGGGTGTCTAGTCAGCCTCCACCCCGTGGTCCCTCAGAGGGAACTTCCACTGCACCCCTGGCTACTCAACCACCACCCCATGCAACGAGCGACCACATCCTACCACCAGGGTATGTGCCAAACTATAGCCTCCACGTTGCTCCTGGTACCTCTAATATGCGACCTCCAGTCGCACCGGTCAGGAACACTCCTCTAGTCGTGTCTGGCGCGCCGGCATACACAATCCCGCCTCCACATCCTGTGACGAGGCCAATCAATGAGCCACCATCTCATGCTTATGATGGCCAATACTACTCTCCAAACATGGCTTTCGGGGTCTCGGCTCCATATAATCAGACTCCTCAGTACGAGCCACCAGTGGAAAATGAAAAGCCTACCAAGACGGTTGAGTCGGATGAGATGGCCAGGAAAATGTAAAGTCTTGAACAGAACATAAAGTACATACAAGGATTAGGGGGTCACAAAAGTGTTTCGTTCAGTGATTTATGCATGTTCCCTCACATCCATTTGCCACCAGGGTTCAAGACCCCAAAATTCGAGAAATATGATGGACACGGCAACCCTATCGCCCATTTGAAAAGGTACTGCAACCAACTGAGGGGTGCAGGTGGAAAAGAAGAATTGCTGATGGCTTATTTTGGAGAAAGTCTTGTGGGGGTAGCCTCTGAATGGTTCATTGACCAAGATATCTCTCACTGGCATGTGTGGGACGACATGGCCCAAGCCTTCGTCAAACAATTTCAATACAACATAGATATTGCGCCGGATCGCAATTCCCTGTCCAATATGAAGAAAAAGCCAACTGAAAGCTTTAGGGAGTATGCAATCAAGTGGAGGGAGCAAGCAGCTAGAGTTAAGCCACCCATGGATAACCACGAGTTGATCACTGTTTTTCTGGAGGCCCAAGAGCCTGACTACTTTTAAAACATGATGTCCGCAATGGGTAGACCTTTTGCAGAAGCGATCAAAATAGGAGAAATGGTCGAAAATGGCCTCAAGACTGGCAGAATTGTAAGTCAAGCTGCTCTCAAAGCCACCACCCAAGCTATCCAAAATGGGTCGGGAAGTTTGGCAAATAGGAAGAAGAGAGATGAAGGGTCCATGATGACTTCGGGATCCAGGGAAGTTCAAAGAGGGGCATCGCATCCTTATGTGCAAATTCAGCAGGGGCAATCCAGCTACCCTCAACATTACTATCCCCCGCCAATTCCTCAGTACTCTTTGGGACCGCCACAATATACAGTGTTTAATGCTCAATCATATGCTCATCCTCCCAATCAACAGGTACGGGCACCAGCTCCAAGATTACCCCGACCTCAGCAGCAAAATTTTCGGGCACCCTACAACGCTCATCCTAGGCATGATTATGGTCGAGAGCAGAGGCCAGTGGAAAAATTTACTCCATTGGCGGAATCATACTCTAGTCTGTTCCAGAAGTTGAAGCAGATAGGCATGATTGGACCCATCGCTCCCCACCATATGCATCCCGATTCACATGGATTTCAAGCAAACGCTAGATGTGAATATCATTCAGGTGCTCCGGGGCATAGCACTGATGATTGTTGGACCCTGAAAAGAGCCGTAGAAAGACTCATTGTTGAAAAATTGATTGTAGTCACGAATGGCGAGGACCCTCCTAATGTGACCAATAACCCGTTGCCAGTACACAATGATGTTCATTTTGTGGGAATGATTGGCCGAGATCATGAATACAAGCTGGTTGGTCGAGCAGAAATGACAGTGGTAACGATTCAAGAGGGAACCAAACTGGAAGTAAATCCAAGCCTAGATGCACCATTGATTGTGAAAGGTGCCCAGAGCTCAGAAGGGGCAATTTTATTTGTTCCAAAAATCTCGAGGTTGGAGGTTCGCTCCAATGCTCCAAGCCCAAAGTTATACGTCCTTAGAGGTCACCCCATCACAAAGGAGAATCAGGGCGGTACGACGGGTATAATAGAGCCGATCATAATTAAGCCTGCCACACAACCCCGTATAACAAATACGAAATCCATCCCTTGGAACTACAACAAAACTGTAGTAACCTACAAAGGTAAGGAAATCATAGAAGAAGTGGGGGAAACTGGAGGTTTGACTCGATCAGGAAGGTGTTACTCTCCAGAAGAGTTGAGGAAGGCTAAGCAAATCAGAGAAGGCCAAATGCCAATAAATAAACCGGTCACTGAAGAAGAGGCGGAGGAGTTTTTGAAAAAGATGAAAGTTCAGGATTACTCAATCATTGACCAGCTGAGAAAGACTCCTGCCCAAATCTCTCTGTTATCTCTGCTTATACACTCAGGAGAGCACGCCCGTGTACTAATTAAAATCCTGAACGAGGCACATGTCTCAAAGAATACCACTGTGAATCAATTAGAGAAGATGGCCAATAGATTTTTTGAGGTGAACAGAATTTCCTTTACTGATGATGAACTTCCTGAGGAGGGAGCCGGTCACAATAGGGCTTTGCACTTGACTGTCAAATGCGAGGGGCATTATGTGAAGCGAGTCATGGTTGATGGAGGCTCGAGTGTAGATGTATGCCCTCTCTCTACCTTGCAAAGCATGAAGATCAATACAGACAGGATCCGACCCAGCAATGTTCTCATCCGGGCTTTTGATGGCTCAGCGAGGGATACCATTGGAGAGATCGACCTCACCATGACGATTGGGCCTGTTGATTTTGAAATTGTCTTCCAAGTATTGGACATGAAAACTTCTTATAACTTTCTTCTTGGAAGGCCATGGATCCATACGGCCCGAGCTGTGCCATCCACCTTGCATCAGATGCTCAAATTTGAGCACAACATGCAAGAAATTATTGTTCACGGAGAAGACGAGTCATCTATTTATAAAGACCCGTTAATCCCATGTATTGAGGCCAAGGAAGGATGTGAGTCCATTGTCTATCAGGCTTTCGAAGTGGTTGTTGTGGACCATGTTGAGGAAGGAAAACCCATTCTACATCCGCGTCTCTCTGCCACATCGGTAATGGTGGCTGCACTTATGATGAGACAAGGTTATGAGCCAGGAAAAGGTTTGGGGGCATCATTGCAAGGAATTTCAGAACCCATTTCTCCGTTCAGTAACAGGGGTACTTTTGGTTTAGGCTTCAGGCCAACACAAGCAGACAAAGACAAAACCAAGCACTGCAAAAAGCATGGGTGGGTCTTGCAGCAACCTATCCCTCACATTTTCTACACTTTTGTCAAGCCACGATTCAAACATGGTCAAAATTCCGCGGCGCATGCAAACATTGATGAAATTTGCCATGACCTCAGGCAGATGTTTTCTGAAGTGAACATGATCCAGGCGGGTGAAGGCACTAGTCGTGCCGATATGCAACTAATTGGCCCAGAAACCATGCTCAATAACTGGGAAGCAATCCTCTCCCCACAAGGAAGGAGTTTTGGTAGTTGACTTTTGCAGCTTCTTTTTTTTGTACTTTGGGTTACTTTCAGGGTTGTAATCCGAATATCTTAGTATGATTGTTTTATTTTGACGTTAACCCTTCTATCCTTTCAAATTCAATGAAATGCAGTTCAGTTTCGTATTAAATTTTGTATATTTTCCTTTTCCTAATTCCTGCCATTTTATTTCCATTTCAGTTTTGTTAATGCCGGCTTTAATAACATGACATGCATGCGGAATTCACGCCCAGATCTCAAAAGGCTGTCTAATTTTGAAATAACGCATCAAGAGGTCGAATATGATGAAGATAAGGTTTTTGATGAAATAAAAAGAGAGTTGGAACAATTTGAAAACAAGCCTAGGCCCAACCTCAATGAAACTGAGCCAATTAATATCGGAGGTCATGAAGAAGTCAGAGAAACAAAGATAAGCATTCACACTGAACAAAAAACCAGAGATGCCTTGATTCAACTTTTATTTGAGTATAGAGATGTGTTTGCCTGGTCTTATGATGATATGCCTGGTTTAAGCGTCGATTTAGTGGTTCATAAACTTCCCACGTATCCTGATTTTTCACCAGTCCAACAGAAGCAGCGAAAATTTAAAACGGACATGAGTGATAAAATCAAAGAGGAAATAATGAAGCAATTGAGCGCCAATGTTGTCAGAGCCGTACGATACACCACTTGGGTGGAAAATGTTGTGCCCGTGCCAAAGAAAGATGGAAAAACTAGAGTCTGTGTTGACTATAGAGACCTGAACAAAGCAAGTCCGAAGGATAATTTTCCTTTGCCAAACATCCACATTCTTGTAGATAATTGCGCAAAGCATGAGATACAGTCGTTCGTGGATTGCTATGCTGGGTACCACCAGATTCTGATGGATGAGGGTGATGCAGAAAAGACCTCTTTCACCACTCCATGGGGTACCTATTGTTACAGGGTCATGCCATTCGGTTTAAAGAATGCAGGGGCAACTTACATGAGGGACATGACCACCATTTTTCACGACATGATGCCCAAAGAGATTGAAGTATATGTCGATGATGCCATCATAAAATCAAAGACACAGGCTGACCACGTGAATGATTTGAAAAAGTTCTTCAAACGGCTTCGAAGGTATGACCTTAAGCTCAATCCAGCCAAATGTGCGTTTGGGGTTCCATCTGGGAAACTCCTCGATTTTATAGTCAGTCGGAGAGGCATCGAATTGGATCCATCTAAGATAAAGTCCATTCGAGATCTGCCACCCCCGAAGAACAAAAAGGAGGTCATGAGTTTGCTCGAAAGGTTGAACTACATCAGTAGGTTCATTGCTCAGCTCACAACCACGTGCGAGCCCATCTTTAAGTTGCTGAAAAAGGATGCTGCAATCAAGTGGACAGACGATTGCCAAAATGCTTTTGACAGGATCAAAGATTATCTATCAAAACCCCCTGTACTGGTCCCACCTGAACCTGGTAGGCCTTTATTTTTATATCTATCGGTGATGGATAATTCTTTTGGATGCGTTCTGGGGCAACATGATGCGACAGGCAAAAAGGAACAAGCAATATATTATTTGAGCAAGAAGTTCACAAATGATGAGGTTAAGTACACCCTTTTAGAAAGGACATGTTGTGCTTTGACTTGGGTCGCTCAGAAGTTGAGACATTATCTTTTGGCCTATATTACTTACCTCATATCCAGAATGGATCCTCTGAAGTATATTTTCCAAAAGCCAATGCCCACCGGCAGGCTCGCAAAATGGCAAATCCTGCTCACAGAGTTCGACATCGTCTATGTCACTCGCACTACAATGAAAGCACAAGCTTTGGCCGATCATTTGGCAGAGAATCCAGTTGATGATGAGTACAAGCCACTTACCACATACTTCCCAGACAAAGAGGTCAACTCAATAGAGAAAGTAGTTCCAGATGACAACCCTTTATGGAAAATGTATTTTGATGGAGCTGTCAATATCAAAGGAGTTGGGATCGGGGCAATCCTCATCTCACCTATTGGACAGTATTACCCTGCAACAGCCCGACTTCGGTTCTTCTGTACCAATAATACGGCAGAATACGAAGCATGTATCATGGGTTTGAAAATGGCCCTCGATCTGGATGTGCATGAACTATTGGTTATGGGAGATTCTGACTTGCTTATCCGGCAAGCCCAAGGTGAATGGGAGACTCGAGACATCAAGCTTATTCCATACAGACAATGTGTACAAGATTTGAGCAAAAGATTCAAATCCATCGAGTTCAGGTACATTCCCAGGTTTCACAACGAGCTAGCCGATGCTTTGGCTACTTTAGCCTCGATGCTCCCTTATCCGGGAAACACCCATATCGATCCACTAGAAATCCAAGTTCGGAATCAACACGGTTACTGTAATACAATTGAGACAGAACCAGATGGTGAACCATGGTATCATGACATAAAACGATTCCTGAAAATGAGAAAATACCCAGAGCACGCCAAGGGAGATCAAAAAAGAACTATAAGGAGGCTCGCCAGCGGTTTCTTCCTGAGTGGGGACATTTTGTACAAAAGGACCCCAGATTTGAACTTGTTGAGATACGTAGATGCAACAGAAGCTGAGCGGATCATGAGTGAAGTGCATTCGGGGGTATGCGGACCTCACATGAATGGATATGTTTTGGTGAAGAAGATTCTGCGGGCAGGGTATTATTGGCTTACAATGGAGCGAGATTGCTTCAGTTTTGTTCGCAAGTGTCACCAATGCCAAATTCATGGTGACCTGATTCACTCGCCACCTTCAGAGTTGCATCCCATGTCCTCTCATTGGCCTTTCGTTGCTTGGGGAATGGATGTTATTGGGCCAATTGAGCCAAAGGCTTCAAATGGGCATAGATTCATTTTGGGTGCAATTGATTACTTCACCAAGTGGGTGGAAGCCGTCACTTTCAAAGCAGTCACCAAGAAAGCAGTGGTAGACTTTGTTCATTCCAACATCATCTACCGCTTTGGTATCCCAAATACCATTATCACTGACAATGCAGCCAATCTCAATAGTCATTTGATGAAGGAGGTATGCGAGCAATTTAAAATTATGCATCGCCATTCTACCCCTTACCGGCCAAAAGCCAATGGAGCCGTCGAAGCGGCGAACAAGAATATCAAGAAGATTCTTAGGAAAATGATCCAAGGCTCGAGACAATGGCATGAAAAGTTGACTTTTGCTCTTCTGGGATACCGCATGACTGCTCGCACATCGGTTGGTGCAACTCCTTATCTGTTGGTATATGGGACAGAAGCTGTAATACCGGCTGAAGTCAAAATTCCCTCTCTTCGGATCATTGTGGAGTCGGAGATTGAAGATGCAGAATGGGTAAAGACCCGATTAGAACAACTAATGTTGATTGATGAGAAACGGCTAGCAGCAGTGTGATTTGGCCAGTTATACCAGCAAAGAATGGCATGCGCTTACAACAAGAAAGTGCGTCCAAGGTACTTCGAGGTAGGCCAACTCGTCCTGAAATGCGTTCTTCCACACCAAGTAGAAGCTAAAGGAAAGTTCTCCCCAAACCGGAAAGGACCCTACATCATCAAGAAAGTGTTACCAAAAGGGGCCTTGCACTTGTTAGATGAAGAAGGACGGGTACCAGATATGACTATTAATGCAGATGCAGTCAAAATATATTATGTATGATATATACCCACTGTGGAACTTTCGCGCATGATTTTCTTAGATCGAGATGACGAAGGCTACCATTGCTCGCTATTCCAAGAAAGTGTCACCCTTTTGTTACCCCTTTTAAGTTGTATTTTTCTTCTTCCTTTATTTTCCACTTTTTGGAACATGTGTACTTAAAAAAAAAAGAGCAAATTTTCTGAGTCATTGAACTACGTCCGACCTGATTTCGAAAGGATACGTAGGCAGCCTTACCCTGGGCTCGGTCCCATTGCAACAAAAATCCATATTCCCAATATTCCAAAACTGGGGCAGAAGTTTGTTTTTATCTTACAGTTTTTTCCTGTAAAAACAGTTCCAAAGGTTGTAATTCAGTTCAAGGTTCCTTTCACCTTTTCATGTTAAGAACTTCTGATCGATCTTTGAGAATACTTAAAATCCCCATGCCAGGGGCATCAGCCAACCTTCCCGCGTGTCGTATCTTAGTTTAAAAAAAAAAAAAAAGAAGAAATGAGAGAGTCTTATCGGTAAAAACCCGTATGGGCACTGTAAGGCGCCAGTGATTAGAGACATGAGAGAGGTCAGTTAGTGAAAACCCGCAAAGGGCGCTACTAGCCGAATGAGGGTCTTCCACGCTCCGACATGAGCACAACTAAGACAGTTTCAAGATGAACATTTGTGACGTATTTTGAGAATTAGACAGCTTAGACAGATCAGGCGTCCAGTCAAAAATGCATGTCATGATTCATTGAAGTCGGCACATATCTCCAGATAAGTCTCCTTATTTCTCTCCCTGAAAGGGACACCTTTTATTTAGACACAATTCCTTTTTCATTTCCAATTGCTCTTCTGTTCTTTTCCATAATTTTTCCTAGATTCCCTTCCGGTCTAATCTTGCATCAAAAGCAAAGCAAAAATGGCTGCAAAACTGGCTACAATTTCCCCGTAATACCGAGCATAATTTGGAGCATATACGGCATTGACGAAGGCAGGAGTCCATATGTGATCTCTTTAGATAAGGCAGACAAAGTGTCTCAAAGAAACTGAAAAGGCCGCCTAAGCAAGACTCGCTTCATGGGAAAAGTTGATAAGCACTACAGACAGAAATTGGTTCTAGGTGAAAAACAACTAAGTTTGATTTTAAAGGAAAATTGCCTTAGGGACAAGGATTAGCGGTACCATGGACATCCGGTTATGAAACAGCCAGGGGCAACGTCAGAAAGACAATGTCTCTAGAAAGTGATACAGAGTATTCGGGAACCTCGGTATCACACTGACAAAATCAGTTCTTCGACAGCGGAGGGGTGAATTCAAACTACTAAGGGCATTAAGGCCACAAACCGACCACCACTTTAAAAACTCACGAATCTTTTTTTTGTTTGAAGCAGGATCAAAGCAGTGCAGAATGGCGATTCTTAAAGGACGAATGTCACCAAAGGTAGGTTTCGTCAAGATCTCCACTTTCCTTTATTTGCAGCATGCATCACTACTGTTCATACCTCCAATTTTTGTAGCTTAACCCAGGTAGAACCATTTTCACTTAGGGGGATCCAGTTCATAGTTTCGGGTAGAAGTACTCTTCGCTCAGGATGTTTTACGTAGTTTAACCCAGGTAGAACCTTTTTCGCCTAGGGGGATCTAGCTCATAGTTCCGGGTAGAAGTACTCTTCGCTCAGGATGTTTTACGTAGCTTAACTCAGGTAGAACCATTTCGCCTAGGGGAATCCAGCTCATAGTTCTGGGTAGAAGTACTCTTCGCTCAGGTTACTTTTCGTAGCTTAACCCAGGTAGAACCTTTTCACTTAGGGGGATCCAGTTCATAGTTCCGGGTAGAAGTACTCTTCGCTCAGGATGTTTTACGTAGTTTAACCTAGGTAGAACCTTTTTCGCCTAGGGGGATCCAGTTCATAGTTCCGGGTAGAAGTACTCTTCGCTCAGGTTGCTTTTCGTAGTTTAACCCAGGTAGAACCTTTTCGCCTAGGGGGATCCAGTTCATAGTTCCGGGTAAAAGTACTCTTCGCCCAGGTTGTTTTTCGTAGCTTAACTCAGGTAGAACCTTTTCGCCTAGGGGGATCCAGTTCATAGTTCCGGGTAGAAGTACTCTTCGCCCATGTTTGCATAATTTGGTTTAATCCGGGTAGAAGTACTCTTTGTCCAGTCTTGTTTTTCATAGTTTAATCCAGGTAGAACTTTTTCGCCAAGGGGATTCAACATTCTTTTTCTCAGTAATATGGGGCATCAACTCTTCTTGGTTACATTTCCTTTTCAGTAATATAGGGCGTCAACCCTTGGTTACATTTCCTTTTCAGTAATACAGGGCGCCAACCCCTGGTTATATTTTTCTTTTTAGTAATACAGGGCACCAACCCCTGGTTACATTTGCTTTTCAGTAATACAGGGCGCCAACCCCTGGTTACATTTCCTTCTCAGTTCTACAGGGCACCAATCCCTGGTTATATTTCCTTTTCAGTAATACAGGGCACCAACCCCTGGTTACATTTCTTTTTCAGTATAGGGTACACCATTCCCCGATATCCTTACTAGTATAGGCTACACCAATCCCTAGCTGTGTTATCCAACATAGGATACTTCATTCCCTAGTTTATTTGAGCTTAAATGCATGGTACACCACTCCCTAATATCATTGCCAATATAGGGTATCCCATTACCTTGCCGCATTTTCCCAACATAAGATACACCAATACTTAGTTGAGACATTCTTTTGGGATCATGACCTTTTCAGGATACACCATTCCCGTTTTTATTTATTTATTTACTTTAAATAAAGAAGTAGTTTAGAATTTTGTTACAATAACTCACGAAATTTTCCTAGTGAAAACTGGGGCAGAAAAATTTCGTTCGTTTGTTTGTTGTGATGTCTGAGCAGGTTTTACCTCGAGGCACAAGGTTCGAGATGAACAAAAGAAAAAGTCTCAATCCAAAATAAAGAAAAGAAAAGGAAAAGAAAGGGAATCCACATGCAGAAGCAGATGGAAAGGATACAGACTATTCAAGACATGACTGAAGTTACGAGCTTCATATTTTTCCGTTTTGCTCAGAAGAAGCCGTAGAAGAATGAACTAGCACTTATAGCTAGCAAGCATCAAGGTTCAGATCAGAGTTTGCATGAACAACCAGTCAAGATTCAAAATCAAGCTTCAAAAGGCTTATAGATAGGAATCTTGTAACTCATAGTTGATAGGCTTATTTAGTTTCTTTCAATTTTGATGTAATAGCAAGACCACAGACCGGAGCCTCGACGGAACTTCACTCGACTCTCCAACTCATCATTCCATCACTTTCCTGGAACTACACGTGTCCGGATTCTCTTATAACCCGGGGATATGTAGGCTGTCCAAAACCAGGACTCGGTTGCCCATTTTTCTTTAATTTTCTTCCTCTTTTGAATAACGATATGGTCAAAACTTAGTCACGCGGCTCACTTTATCTTTGCCTGAAAACTTTTAATGTTTCCAAGCAAAGAGGGGCATGCTGTGAGCACCTAATTTTTTACCGTGCTTGAATATTTCCCGCTCCCATCTTCCCACGCGTGTCCCCACTCTTTGTCCCCCACACTTTGTCCCCACTCCACTTTCTCTTGTCCCCCATGCTTGTCTCCCCACACTTTGCTCTCCATTCCACTCTCCATTGTTCCCCACTCCTTGTCCCCCATGCTTGTCCCCTATCATAAACCCCATACCCATTTTCAGATATTAAAAGACACACATAACATACACCAAAAAAAGGAGGAGATCTGAAAAAAGAAAGAGAAAACGCAGCAGCTGCTGTCCATCTTCTTGCTCAAAAACAACCTCAAAACAACTTCATCTTCCTCACTCAATAACCATAAAAACCAGCTGAAACTTTAGCCATTAAAACACCCCAAAACTCAGCAAGGATTATCTAAATCGGAGCTCAAAATTCACCCCAAAACGACCTTAAAACACGCTCCAAAAATGAGCTGAAAACTGACCCCGAACCAGTCCAAAAAGCCACATGAAACTTCCAAAACGCAGCAGCTTAACACCCTCTAAACCCCTCCATACACCAGCTCTTAAAACCATCTTGAAATAGTCTCAAAGCAGGCCCAAAAACCAGTAAAAATACACCAAACTCTAGCTCAAAATCAGCCACTTCTCTAAAAAGTTTCGGCCGAGCTTTGAGGTTGCCGGTGAGGTTCCGTTCGAGGTCGACGGTGTTGGTTTCACATTCCATTCACTTAATAAGCGATTTGCTACACAAGTTCCCTTATCAATATATTGGAAGGCTTTGAGGTTCATTTTTAGCCTTATCTAGTCTCTTTTTAATGATTTCAAATGTTTATAATACTTGCTTTAATTGCAAGTTACTGATTTCTGCTTGGGCACACTGATCTTGAATTGCTCACTTATTTTATTTTATCTGTGTCGTTTGGCTGCCTAATGCGTTGGAAGGTTGTTGTTTGCGCGACATGAGTTTTGTAGCATTTTGAATCTAGCTAATTTGTTGTAATACAGTAAATATTTTTGTGTTAGTAAACATCATATTCTCGTTTCTTGCTTGAGTTTAGTATGAGAAGTTGGTTGCTTTAATTTTGTCTCCTAGTATGAGTAAGTTATGATTGTGAGTATGAAATTTAGCATGATTCAGTTTCTAAATGGATTGAAACTAGAATTGGGCCATAGATAAAGATTTGTAGGCCATGGAGAAGTGATTCTAAAATTGGGAATTGTTGGACTTTACACTTAAGTTATGATTTAAAGTAGTATGGTCCAAAATAGACTTTGTCCAACCCAATAATATCACAATCACATACCATCTCTCTCACAATAGTATTTGATTCATAAGTCATGGCCTCATAATAATCTCAAAGTTTAGGAAGAATAATGAACATCGTTATAGTTGCTTTAGGCGCGCTTTTAATTTAGTTTATCGCGATTATGTATACGTTCGCGCGACATAATTGTGATTTTCAAAATTAAAATCGAAGTATGTGTTCGCGCAACTTTGACCAAAATAATCTTAATATAATAAAAATGATATTAATTGTATACACGTACGCGTGACATGATTTTGGCACAATAAACAAAACGAATTCACACACGTGATTTGCTTCAAAAAAATTTCATATTTTAAAAGCGGATAGATAAAACATAGAAACCAATAAATCACAGTTTATCCAAAAAATAATATAAGTCAAATGTAGTCAATAAAACGACCGTGCTAGAACCATGGGACTCGGGGAATGCCTTACACCTTCTCCTCGGTCAACAGAATTCCTTATCCGGACTTTATTTTCACAGACCAATAATAAAAGAGTTAAATCTTCCTTTGATTAGGGATTCAAATAAAAGGTGACTTGGAACACCTACAAATCAATTCCAAGTGGCGACTCTGTAAATAAAATAATCTATACTCAATTTTGTCACTTTAATTGGAAAAACCCTTTAATCCACCTCATATCTCTTTTGGGGGTAGAAAAGGGGTGTGGCAATATCTACATAGCTCGGAATCACTCCTACAAGGCATAAAACACACAATTAGTGCAAAAACACTAGCGACTAAAGCTCAAACTCAATTAAAATACAGTAAATTAGAGTGTAATAAGCGACTAAAATACGTAATTATAGCCTATCATCAATATACAAATTATTAATTTAGAACCTAATAACTTAAAATGGTTACAATATCGAATCCACAAGCTTCAAATTCTGACTCCGCTTCTGCCTAGAACCCTTGTTGTGAAGTGGCATTAATAGAAGAAGGTGGAACCGGAAGATTATGCAAAATGGGAGGAAATGTTTGTTCAAAGAGGAAATGCCCATATCTATTTTGATGGCTTGCATCCAACTGAAGCTGTGACTGTTGTGCTTGGTAACAGTTTTTTTGGACGAGGCGATGCGTAACGCCTAGGCAGAGGTATTGTATGTCTAATAATTTTTGGTAGCATAACTTGCATTCGAAGACTCGATAATTAAATATTGCAATGTTGTTTTTTTATTTTTGGTAGATTACTAAAAATTCGTTATTTGAAAGAAATATCTAAAATTAAAAATAAAGATTTATTAGCAATTACTAAATAAAATTTTCAAATCTCCTAAAGTATGATTCATACTTGTGCTTTAAAACAAATTGTTGTTATTGATGATTTATGCATTACTATTCTATATATTTTAAGTAAAAGTCAAGAGGATAGTTAATGAGCTTTTGGATATAAAAACAAAAACAAAAAACTTATTCTTATTTATACATCACAAATGATGAGTAAAAACAAAGTATTTACAATATTAAACAAGTGTACGTTAGTTAGCAATTTCTGATGGAAAAATTAGGTAATTATCTCAAGAATAATCGTTGAATTCTGAATTAAGAATATTTTACTTCTCGTAAGGTATAAAAATAGGAACTGAAAAAATATTCAGAATAGTCCTATTAATGAAAGAGAGTTGCTTTATTTCCTTTAATTGTTGCTCTTAAGTCTTCCTTAAAATAGAAATAACAAATTTCGTTAAATGACCTTGATTACTAATTAGTCTCATTTGAAACAAAATATCTGCATTTTTATTTGTGTATCTAGTGGTAAAAGGAGAACTTAATTAATTTATGTAGATGGATAATCTTACAAAGAAAAATGTTTACGAGTTATAATAGAGGATAAATTCTATTTTCTTATAAATTTTCTTCAAGATTTTCAACTTTAAAATAATTTATTAATTTAAACATTATTTTCTAGAATAATTTATGCAACAATAATATAAAATTGAAGTAATATATTAATATTTTGTACTACTCCATTTAGGAATAGGATTCGGAGTGACGGAATACGTGAAATTGGGAATGAATATAATAGGGCAAACGCAGACTAAATAGCCAAATAGGAAACAAAACTTTTAGGCAACCAAAATACTTACTACTACAAAAACTACACTGCGCAGCAGAGGCGAGAGACAGAGGATATTCACATAACATTCTTGGTAGTAACCTAGTTAGTTCTAATGGCGGAAGTAGAAGAAGAAGTAGAAGTTATGTGGAAGAGAGGGAGAACATTGGGGAAAGGAGGGTTTGGCTTTGTCTCCTTAGCTTCCACTGATAATACTGATAACGCTGGTACTGTTGATCATTGTCTAATTCCACCACTGATTGCGGTAAAATCTTGTATGTTCAGCCGTTCTGAATCGCTTCAATTAGAGAGAGAATTTCTCCGCATGTTTGAAGACTCTCCTCACATTATTCGCTCTTTCGGTGTTAAAGTTACGCTAGAAGACGGTGTACTCCTCTACAACTTATTGTTAGAATATGCTTCCGGTGGAAGCTTGGCTGATCGTTTGAATTGTTCCGGTAAAGGAATGCCAGAGGTTGAAGTTAAACAACACACCAAAAACGTCGTTTTAGGGCTTAGTCGCATTCACGGTGCGGGAATTATTCACTGCGACTTAAAGCCTCACAACATTCTACTTGTTACTCCTACTGATGATGATACAACAGAGATTGCCAAGATTGCTGATTTCGGGCTTGCTATGACTTTGGAACAGAGTTGGACACAAAAGCAGGGTTTGAGAGGAACTAAAAGGTACATGGCACCTGAATCCGTGCTTAAGCAGGAGTACGGTCCAGAGGCGGATATCTGGGCTCTTGGCTGCATTGTCTACGAGTTGATCACTGGGAAACCCCTCTGGGATTCATCCAATTCTGATGCAAAGGTTGATGATGTGTTACGCCGAATCAGGTCTGAGGAACCAAATTTTGAGAATGGGAAACTGTCAGCAGAGGCAAAAGATTTTGTGAGAAGTTGTCTGGTCAAGAATCCAAGCTCGCGTTGGACGGCGGACATGCTGTTGAATCATTCTTTTCTGAAATCAGTCAACAATGTCCAGCCTGCAACAAAGACGAGGAAGAAGCAAAGTGGTTACATGTCCTTTTTGCGCAGACCCCATCGAAAGACAGCATTCAAGACACAGCCACACATTCGCGATTTGATTATAGAACATTGATGAAATAATCAGAATGCACCTGCTGAATCTGAAGAAAGTAGAGAAGGAAACTCGTGAAAGGGTGCTAGCTAGCTGCTGACAATAGATAGATGATTCATAATAGAAAATTGATTTATTGTATATGTAACAGAACTACGTGTGGGCTTGATCCCCCTTTAGGATTTGTTAATTTGGGGTACGTAGGCAGCCTGCGACCAAGATGATCAGGTGCAGCCCCTTTTTAGTTAAAAAACAATACAATTAAAGTATGAATACTGTATATGTAAAGAACTACGTGTGGGCTTGATCCCTCTTTAGGATTTGTTTGGGGGTACGTAGGCAGCTTGTGATCAAGATGATCTCACGTGCAGCCCCTTTTTAGTCTCAGAAAACAAACAGTATCTATGCTTATAGTTGATCAACAATATTCCATACAAAGTAAAGGTTTCTTTGTAAGTGATTTTTGGCCATGGCTTAGTGGCACCAGTTTTGTAGTACATGCCTCAGTATATTGGTGTTTGTTTGCTGATTGTTTTTGAAGCCAAAAATGGTTAATTCCTTTCTGAAGTCATGATCTTGTTGTCTCATTGCTTTGGGTTTAATTATACCCCTACCCTCTTTAATTGAGTCATTTCCTTAAAAGATTTACTGTCTATGTGTTTTTTTTTATTTGGCATTATAAATTGTTGACTTGTGCAGCTATTATGAATTGATAGAGTTGTATCTGTTGTTACTTTTATGTCAGCTATTGTGTATCAGCAGTTGTTGTCATTGTTGCATCTATTTGATATTTTGGTAACACAGAATTGTATTGAGTGATGACTTGAAACAGTGATAACTGGTAATTAGTAGTTTAAGAAAAGCTACAGTTGTCCCTCTTGTGAATTGACCAGATTGTTATCGACTTACCGTCAGCATTTACTGCTTCTGGTTATCTCCCTTCTTGAAAATTTTGCTATTTTTGTTCTTAATAATTTTGCTTTAAACAACTGCATTAATTTAACTGCTGCCTCATTTCTTTAATGTGGAATAATTTATACACCAAAACTCTCGTTTCGCCTTTAATTCTTTTACAAAATATGACTACTCGATGCTTCAGTCATGAAAATTTGTATGGCCCAGTGCACACTTCCACTCTGTGCATGACACTCCATTTAACAATTGATTCCAACGTGCTTAATTTTGATTAATATAGGAGTGAGAATTAATGCAGCTTTAATTCTCGAGTAGCTAATTTACTGGTATTATAGTTACTTCTGGACTCGCTACATCCAAGTGAAATGTTAATCCAAAATTTTCTATGTTTTATCGTGGCGCAATGGTAGCGCGTCTGACTCCAGATCAGAAGGTTGCGTGTTGGGTTCAATCCTCCCTATCCATACCAGATCCTCAATCCTCCTTTTGGTAAGCATATCCTATCAAAGTTATATTATAGCCTGCATTATACCTTGTGAATGGTGTCACATAAATTGAGACAGGGAGTAATTGATAGTAATAGAAACATTGGATAATGCTACATTTAAGGAAAGCACAGTTGGAACTAATGTAACGATAACTGGTGTAAATGTGCACAGTTGGAAACACCTCCACTAATAACAATGTCAAAAAAGATAAATTTTCTTATTCTTATATTTGGTGTAAATGTAAAAGGATAATTATATAGTACTCCTAGTAGTATTAGTTAAGGTCGTCTTTTGTATCTTACTTCTAGCATTTTTACTTCTTTAGATAGAACACTTACAGGAGGTTCAAGTTGCTTAAATGCATGACAGCAATTAGCTAGTTTGATCGATCCTTTAGTTTAAGCACCACCAATCCTTGGTCTAATCTTAAACGTAGAAGCCTCTGCATTATCAATCTCGTAAGTAATAACTACTAACTGATCGAGTAATTTTCTGTAAATTAGTTAGAAGTTGATGAGTATATGATAATTTAGATCATGATGAATGCATAATTAGATCCGTCTGGCACCATCAACAAGCTGCTAGTTTGCAGGCTCCAGTTATGGCATCATATTCATTTAATTAAGGGTCCTGATCTTGAGCTATATTCCACATAATTAGACACAGCTGATATATGCCCTAAAATCAAACAAGTTTAAGTTCGACGCACTAAACGTGTTAAAATATATTATTATTTCTCTTCAATAAGCGTTTAATCAATAACTTGAAAAAAATTAAAATAGCAAATGACTTGTTAAAGTATGTTAAATTATATCTTTATATTGCCGGTGTATATACATTAAATAAGGGAAAAACCAAACACTTGCCACCTGGATCGTCGGTATGGCTTCCGGTTGTCCTAATTACTGAAAGTAATCTTTATATCAAGGGTATGATGACACCAAACATTCAATTGATGAACCTTGGTCAGATTTGAATATATGTTAGACTAATTATACATCTTTATGAAAGTACAAGAGGGGGTGAATTACTTATTTTAAAATTAATTATTATAAGTTGACTGGTTTTTCAATTAGTCGACTAGATGTAATAGCGAAATAATAAGAAGTGCAGAATTAAAATACAGAAGTAAAGTACATGAATTAAAGACACCGGAGTTTTTATACTAGTTCGGATTCAATGTGAATTCTAGTCCAGTCCCCTTGGGTTGCAAGGGAGTTCTCTTTCAGTGATTGAGTTTCTTAAGTGCAAAGTGAATGGTGTAGTTTACACCAACAACTCAGTTTCTATGTCACTCGTCTTTTCTTGATACAATGTCTCACCAGTATTTTTCTCTCTTTCTTCTCTAACTTGTTACACGACAGATCTAGTAGAGCTATAATGTTTGTTTGAAGTAGAACAAAGAGAGAGTAATTGGTTTGATCAAAGTATATCTCTCTAAGACTTAAGGTTGCGTATAAATACTTTGTAGGAGACCGTCACTGAAGAGATTTGCCAACCCAAGAGATTTGATCCTTGGAAAGAAATTGATTCTTTCCAAGAATAAGGTTAATTCCCGTTACTCTTCCTTGATGTGTGGACTTTGACAGCTTTCTATTTTTAAGTCTTGATAGCGCCGGATTTGCTCCTTAATTCTGGGTCCTTCCAGTAATAGCTACTGATTGATTATCTTGCCAGGTCTTCAATGCTTCTTTTCCTTTTTAACTCTTCAATCAATCTCGGATTGATTATCTCGCCGGATCGTCAGTGCTTCTTTTCCTTTTGAATGCTTCAATCAATCTTTGATTGATTTCTTCCTTCAGCTTTGATTGTTTCTCTTTGGGTACTTCGATCTTGGTTGATTTCCTACACCAAAAATAATTATATTATTTTACATCATTAAAACTAAAACCTAACAATCTCCCCCTTTTTGATGATGACAAAAAAAAATAATATATGTAAATATTAGTTAACTTCCCTGTATTTTACTCCTCCTCAATGAGTGTAGTTGACTCCCCCTCAATAGGTGCCATTGGGACTACTTCTTTTAGTCGACTTCTCCTGTAGTATCTATAGTCGACTTCTCCTGCAATGGATGTACCTGCACTATTATATGTATAGCTTTCTCCCCCCTTTTTGACATCAACAAAGAGGGGATAAAAACAACAATACACCAGATACTAAAGCAGAATTTGTAGCGTGATATGCATGCAGAGTTAAAAAAAAAATCATCCAACGACTGATTATCCAGTCCAAAACAGCACAGCAAAAAATAATTATTTGAAACTTCTACACTAACGACGCAAGAAATAAGTAAGAGTGTTGCAAATCACCTCCTTCAGTTGATCAAAGCTAGCATTAGCTGAGACAGTCACTCCATCAAGCCTGTCGTGCACTTCCTTGAATGCCTTGACTGCATTTTTCCTAACGCTGATAATTGCAACCTTTATCTTTGAAACATCAGACCCTGTCTCTTTGGAGATTGCATGAATGTTTCCAACAGTGGATTGAGTGGCAGTAAGAAGATCTTTGATGGTGGTCAGCTGGTTGTCAATGGCAGTCAGTTTCTCAGCAAGGTCAGGATTGCTAAGACTGTGATGGAAAATATAGGCTTTGGTCTTGGAATCAGGTTGAACATGCTTGACCTCACCTTCCTGTTTCTTAACCCAGGAGCCTTTTACACACACATATACCATACTAGCAAATGCCCTAGAATTGTAAGATTTTGAAAAAGAGATGAAGGGATATTCAGAGATAGAGATATTATGAGCTTCCAGAATGTGAGTGATGGCCATGCCATAGGGCAGACTGGTGGGATCATCAGCACTTTCAATTCATAAAATTTATGACCCAAAAGGATAATTTGATCTTGAGTTTGGTCACAAGGCAATAGACAAGAAAGTTATCTCTTTGAGAGAAGGTGGAGAAGGAGCCAGTACGAGGGAGCAGAGTAGTTGTAACAATATGGGCTAGAACACGAGTTTCAAAGCTAACATCACTTGGACCTAACTGGTTCGGGAGGGATTCAGATGAACACTCAGCGATACAACATTTTGCTTGATCAAAGGTGATTTCAAAATCATCAGGCCAAGAATTTTTGAAAAGCATAGGAAAACCAGAACACTTACATCGGAAAATTGAGTCAAACATGGCACAATCAAGAACGATGCACTTTCCTAACACTAAGGATTCCAACTTGTCAGACTTACTAGAGCGAAGATTGGCACAGAATATTCTTACTAGAGGTTCATAGACTTTAGGAGGGGGAAGAGAAAAGAATTTTGACCAGCCTTGATAAACAAACAGATCTTTTACCTTACAATTTAGGGCTTCCATGTCATCAAGGTCGACTACTCTGCCATGAGCGATTGGCTTGTCTTTCATAGCAATAAAAAAATCCCTGTTTTGAGAATCCCAGAAATTTAGGTCAGACTCTAAAAAACTTGAGAGATCTATTTTAGATTTTTTTGGAGTAAAGGATTTAGGAGGTTCTTCCTAAGGTCTTTTTCCTAGGGCTTTTTCTCCTAGAGGATGAGAATGATCTGAGAGTTCTGCCTGAGATGAGGCAAAGCCTTCTGAGTGGTCGGACCCTAGGTCTATTTGTTCTGGAGGCTGGGAAGAAGGTTTTGCTCTGGAGCGAGTACTTTTCCTGGTGGAGGCTGAGGGATTTTTAGAGTGTTTAGCCATGGAAGAAACTGGTTGAAGAGAGTTTCGGAGAGGGTTTCTAAGCGATGGGAACGATGGAGATTGGAAGAGGGTTTCAGAGATTAAAAGAAGGGGTTTCTGACGATTGAACATGCGTGATGATTGGTTTTCCTTTCTTGAACGCTGCAACTGATGTGAAAAGAGAGGAAAAAAGAGGGAATTCAGAGGCGCTATTAATGACTATGAAAAGAAAAAGTTTAAACATTAGGCATACAAAACATAAAAATGTCACATAGGTCCTAATATTAATGATTAATGGAAATAATACCAAGTAATTCTCTTAAAAAGCAAAATTTGTCTTCAAGTAAAGGTTTAGTGAAAATATCTACTAATTGATCAGTAGTTCCAACAAAAGATAATTCTATATTTCCCTTAAGAACATGATCTCTAATGAAATGATGCTTGATGTCTATATGCTTTGCCCTAGAGTGATGCACATGATTTTTTGAGAGACATATAGCGCTATAGTTATCACAGAAAATTGGAATGGGTTTAAAGAATAGTTCATAGTCACCCAATTGATGAGACATTCATAGTAATTGTGCACAACATTATCCAATGACGATATACTCAGCCTCAGTTGTGGATAGTGCAGTTGATCCTTGCTTTTTACTGTTCCAAGATATCAATGCTTTTCCAAGTAATTGATATGTTCCGCTGGTGCTTTTTTCGTCTTCCTTATCACCTGCAAGATCAGCATCTGAAAAACCTTCTAGTTTAAAATTGTTAGAGCGTGGATACCATAATCCGTGAGAAATAGTTCCAGTGAGATATCGAATAATTCTCTTTACTGTAGTCAGATGTGATTCTTTAGGAGCTGACTGAAACCTGGCACATTTACAAACACTAAACATAATATCTGGTCGACTAGTAGTTAGATAAAGAAGGGAGCCAATCATTCCACGATATTTAGTTTCATCAACAGGATTTCCCTATTCATCTTTGTCAAGGCTTATTTAAGGACTCATTGGTGTGCTAATAGCTTTAGCATTATTCATACCGAACTTCCGAATCAACTCCTTTGTGTATTTTGTCTGACATATAAACGTTCCTTCTTCAGATTGTTGAATTTGAAGTCCAAGAAAGAACGTTAGCTCTTCCATCATACTCATTTCAAACTCACTTTACATAAGATTTAAAAATTTCTTGCACAGAAGAGGATTAGCACTACCAAAAATAATATCATTAACGTAAACTTGAATAATGAGAATACCTTCCGATGATCTTTTAATATAAAGGGTAATGTCTACTTTACCTCTTGTAACCTCTTGTAAATCAATAAGAAATGAGCTGAGTCTTTTGTACCATGCTCGTGGAGCTTGTTTAAGTCCATACAATGCTTTGGTCAATTTGTACACATGGTAAGGAAACTTTAAATCTTCAAATCCAGGGAGTTGTTTACATATACCTCCTCCTCAATGAAACCATTTAAAAAGGCACTTTTGACATCCATCTGGAAGAGCCTAAATCTTTTAAAGGATTGCGTATGCAAGAAGAATTCGTATTGATTCCAGTCGAGCTACTGGAGCAAAGGTTTCGTCGTAGTCGACTCCTTCCTGTTGTGAGTATCCTTGAGCTACTAATCTGGCTTTGTTTCTCACAACCTTTCCATCCTCATTTAGTTTATTTCTTAAAATCCATTTTGTTCCAATTACAGAAGTGTTTTCAGGCTTAGGCAGCAGTTTCTATACGTGATTTTTGTCAAATTGATCTAGCTCTTCTTGCATTGCTTGTAACCAGCTTGAGTCTTTCAGAGCTTCTTCTATTTTCTTTGGTTCAATCTGGGAAATCAGTGCTATGTTTTCTTTCTTCTTGAGAGCTTCCCTGGTTTTCATTCCTTTGCTTGGGTCTCCTATGATAAACTTTTAAGGATATTCTGGTTCACCTCTCCATTCATTTGGACGAATTGTACTTGTATGAGTAGTTGACTCCTTCGGAGATTCCGATTGACTGTTGCTAATCTCATTAGTTGACTCCATTACACCATCAGGTTTATTAGTCGACTTTTGAGATTTGCTTGTCTCCTAAATTATTTGAATTTGATCTTCATCACCTGCAATAATTTCTTTCTCGGCCGAAGTGTTATTTTCATCAAAGATTACATGTACTGATTCTTCTACACACAATGTGCATTTATTATAGACTCCAAATGATCTACTATTTAATGAATGACCTAGAAAAATACCTTCGTCACTTCTTGTATCGAATTTTCCAAGATTGTCCTTACCATTATTGTGAATGAAGCACTTGCTTCCAAACATATGAAAGTAACTTATATTGGGCCGTTTACCTTTCCACAATTCATAAGGAGTCTTCTTTAGGATGTGTTTTATGAGGCATCGATTGAGAATGTGACATGCTATACTTACTCCTTCTTCCCAGAAGTGATTTGGCAACGAATATTCTAGTATCATAGTTCTTGCCATATCTTGTAAAGTCCTATTTTTTCGTTCAACAACTCCATTCTGTTGGGGTGACCTTGGAGCAGAGAAATTGTGGGTGTATCCTTGATCACTGCAGAAATCTTCAAATGCTCTACTTTCAAATTCTCCTCCATGATCACTTTGAATTGTTGTAATAAGATACCCCTTTTCTCTTTCGACCTTTTTACAGAAGATCTCAAAATTTTTCAAAGCTTCATCTTTGTGAGATAGAAAAATCATCCAAGTAAAGCGTGAGTAATCATCAACAATAACAAAGGCATATCGTTTTCCTCCTATGCTAGCAGTTCTAGTGGGTCCAAATAAGTCTATATGAAGCAATTATAAGGGCTTTGAAGTAGATACAATATCTTTATTTTTGAAAGAGTTTCTAGTTTGTTTACCAATCTTACATGCATCACATACATAATTTCTAGAGAAATTGAGTTTAGGTAAACCAATAACTAAATCATGCTTGGAAAGTTTCTCTATTAGATGCAAGCTTGCATGACCAAGTTTCTTACGCCATAACCATGTATTATCAGATATGGATGTTAAACAAATATGACCAACTATATTTTCAAAACTATCAAGAATATAGACATTTCCATACCTTTTACCTGGGAGGATTATTTTACATGTCTCATCTTCAATAACACAGCCTATTTTCTTGAACTTTACTTCATACCCTGAGTCGCATAGCTGACTTATACTCAGAAGATTGTAGTTAAGTCCGCCAACAAGATAAACCTCAGCGATATCACAATTATTATTAAAAGGAACTGTTCCGGTACCGAATATTTTTTCCTTTTGAGTCATCAACAAATTTGACACTTCCTCCGTCTATTTTTGTAACTTATTTAAACAGGTTTTTGTCACCTGTCATGTGACTGGAACACGCACTATCTAAGTACCATTTTCCTTTGCGACTCCTTCCGTAGTGTTCCTGCAAAACATAATTATCACTTCCTTTTAGGTACTTAAGCTTGCTTGGGTCCTTGCTGGTTAGTATTATTAGACTCAGGATTATTTTTGGGTTTCCAAATCCATCCTGAAATATTTGATTTACGAAATCGACAAAAAGAATATTTATGTCCACTTTTGTTACAGTAGTGACACGTAAGTCCTGATCCATTTTTGGATCTTTCATTTGTGTTAGTACTAGTGGACTCTGTTCTGGCTGGTCCTTCTCCAGTTGACTTGTAAGTCGCCTGGTTTGACTTGACAGAACTATGACTGGTGGATTTGCGCATGCCATTGAGTTGCATTTGTAATTCCTAAAACTCATCTTGAAGTACTTCTTTTTTAATTTCACATTCTTCAAGCTTGAGTATCCAGTCTTTTACTTCTTTGTTGAGTCTCTTTAGTTCATTCATCATTTTTTGAGAATCTTTCAAAGTAAAGTCAAGAATATCCTGTAATTCATTACATCTTTCATAGTTATAAGATCTTACCTCGCTTGTTTCACCTCGCGCCATGAAACAATTCTCATTGTCATTTTTGCATTCGTCATATGAAGTGTCCTCATCTGTCCAGCACCCTGAGAGTTTGTTCATGTTGTTTTACAGAATTGTCATGAAACATAGATTTGCTATCTCTTCGTGTTCTAAAGTGTCTTCATCACTCCAGCTTCCAAATGATTTGTTCTTGTTAAAACCTCTGAAAATCTTTCTTTTAAGATCAGGACACTCAGCTTGAACATGCCCAAATCTTTCACACTCATAGCATTTGCCATCATTTTTGTCTTGTTCATTATATTGCCTAGTTCGCCTGGGTGGTATCGTTCCTCTTCTTGTATTCCTGTATCTCCTCATTAAACCATCCATGTTCCTTTATACCATGATAATTTCTTCTTGAAGAGCTTCAGGGTCGTCATTAATATCATTGTTTGCTCTTTCAGTTGTAGCCTTGAAAGCAGCTGTTTTCTTCTTTTCTTCTTGTTTTGTTTTCTTGAGATGAGTTTTCTTGAAGGCTATAAGTTCTCCTCGAAGTTCATCGTATGATAATTTGTTCAAATCCTGTGATTCAAGTGTAACCACTTTTGTCTGCCAAGTAGTGGGTAGACTTCTCAAAATTTTCCTAACTTGATCACCACTTAAGTATGGTTTGCCAAAAGCTTTAAGATCGCTAATGATTTTGCTAAATCTGGCAAACATCTCTTCAATAGATTCTCCTTCTTTCATCTGAAAAAGTTCGTAGTCATGAACCAACATGTTGATATGGGTTTCTTTTACTTTACTGGTTCCTTCATAAGTAACTTCAAGTTTATCTCACATCTCTTTGGATGTATTGCAACTGGAGATTTTCTCATATTCCTCACCACTTATGGCATTATAAAGCAGATTCCTTGCTTTAGCATTAACTTGCATAACTGCCATTTGTTTATCAGTATATTCATCTATATCTTCAGGATCAGCAGGTGGTTGAGCAGCATCCGGCAGACGATAGTTCCCCTTTTTGATAACTCGCCAGACCTTGACATCATAAGACTTTGCGTATATTTTCATACATACTTTTCAGTGAGAGAAATGTTGTCCATTGAAATATGGTGGCCTTACTTGCGATGTTCCTTCTTGGAAGAGTGCTCCAACAATAACTTGATTAGCCATGATCTTTACTCACAAGTTGTTAAGCAAAAGAAAAATGTGAGCCTTGCTCTGATACCAATTGAAAGTACAAGGGGAGGGGGGAGGGGGGAGGGGATTGCTTATTTTAAAATTAATTGTTATAAGTTGACTGGTTTTCCAATTAGTCGACTAGATGTAATAGCGAGATAAAAATAAGTGCAGAATTAAAATGCAGAAGAAAAGTGCAGGAATTAAAGACACTAGAGTTTTTATACTGGTTCAGATTCAACGTGAATCCTAGTCCAGTCCCCTTGGGTTGCAAGGGAGTTCTCTTTCAGTGATTGAATTTCTTGAGTGCAAAGTGAATGGTATAGTTTATACCAACAACTCAGTTTCTATGTCACTCGTCTTTTCTTGATACAATGTCTCACCAGTATTTTTCTCTCTTTCTTCTCTAACTTGTCACACAGCAGATCTAGTAGAGCTACAATGTTTGTTTGAAGTAGAACAAAGAGAGGCTAATTGGTTTGATCAAAGTAGGGGTGCTTATCGGGCGGATTATTACGCTTAACGGTTTGGCTTATCGGTTATCGGATTATAAATGTAGTAATCCGCTAGCCATCCAATAAGACAACAGGCAGATTGGTATCGGGTTGATAATTATCGGACGGTTATCGGGCGGTTTATCGGCTAAATCAAATAAATTTTTTTTGAACAATCAATACCAAACGGTCAAAATAATAATAAATTATCGGTCACTGCAGGAACAATCAATATCACATAATAATATTGCAGAGTAGTTGCTTGAACGATCAATACATATTCCCTTTTTTTCCTTGGACTCCGAAAATTTAACTTGCTAATACTTGAAGTTTAATTATTGTTGTGATATTGGAGACTGTGCGTTCTTCATTTTCATCTAGAGGCTAAAAAATTTTAATATTTCACATACTCAAATGTTTACATGTTTACAAGATTCTGCTTTTTGGTCGAAAAGATAAATGAAAAAGGTAAGTTATCTGGTAACCACTTATAGAATAGTGCTTTACTTTTGTATATATTATCTAACAAATGCTGATGAAAAATATTTAAATCTTTAGAAGATACGTCCTACGCAGTACAATTATTTAGAATATATAGACGTTCTTCTATAAAAGATTAGGGTGGTAGGGCAGGGCTGATTATCTGATTTGTTGGAGTGTACAAAAGAAATAGTAAAATACTAGAACCACGAACAATGGGTTGGACTTTTTCATTTCCAACTAGACCTTACGAGAAAAAATTGGTTACTTTTTGACATGTTAATGAAATAATTGACTGCTATACTCTGCCATATTAGGATTTATGATGTTGCAGAGGTTATCCCGATAGAATTATTTACCCTAAAATATAAGCTATTGCTGAATTGAAACCAAAGTGAGCAGGCCCCATTTTAATTACCCTAGTAACAAGTTTACGTACATAGGGCTAAAAGTATAAATATAAATTTTTTTAACGGGTTAACGGTTTACCTGATAAGAAAATTGAGTAATCCGCCCCCAAAACGTTAAGCCGTTAATTATAAAATTCCAATCTCTTCACCATCCATTACCCCGATAATCCGATACCAATAAGCCAATAAGCCATCGGTTCGATTAACGGTTTCGGTTCGGTTTTGAACAGCTCTAGATCAAAGTATATCTCTCTAAGACTTAAGGTTGCGTATAAATACTTTGTAGGAGACCGTTACTGAAAAGATTTGCCAACCTAAGAGATTTGATCCTTGGAAAGAAATTGATTCTTTCCAAGAATAAGGTTAATTCCCGAGAGTCCTTGATGTGTGGACTTTGACAACTTTCCATTTTTAAGTTTTGTTAGCGCCGGATTTGCTCCTTAATTCTGGGTCATTCCAGTAATAGCTGCTGATTGATTATCTTGCCGGATCTTCAATGCTTCTTTTCCGTTTTAACTCTTCAATCAATTTCGGATTGATTATCTCGCCGGATCGCCGGTGCTTCTTTTCCTTTTGAATGCTTCAATCAATCTTTGATTGATTTCTTCCTTTAGTTTTGATTGTTTCTCTTTGTGCACTTCGATCTTGGTTGATTTCTTTGAATCCCTACACCAAAAGCAATTATATTATTTTTCATATTAAAACTAAAACCTAACACTTTATTGATTTGGACCAACTAGTCCACTTTTTGTTCTACTAACTTTGTGTTCCAGGGAAACCAAAACCATTGGGTTTGAGTGCCATTTGCTGTTTTCATAAGCAGCACTTCAAAAAGCTGATGCATGTCCTTGTAAAAATTTTCAGTTCAGAATACAGTATATATATATATAATCGGACTTGTATTTGATTATAATGCGGTTAGCTAGTTTAATTAAATCAAATCACGGGGGGCATATTCAGCCAAATTTGGCTACACAGAGGTAAGAATTCGGTATTACATTTAGCCCGGCCCCTCCACGAAACAAAAGAAGAAACACCTTGATGTTTGGATACAATCATGTCATTTAATCTGCTTTTAATTTGGAAGTAGCATTGAACACTTTGATTCTCTGAAATAGTGGATAAATGAATCTGTTCGCTAATGATGTTTCCGTAATTTACCAAATAATTTGGAGAATAGGCCAATCCTCCTTTCTACCTGAAATAAAATAATTGCTCTTTAATAAACAGAATATATTTTACTAAAACTGAAACCTTATATATATATATATACACAACTGATCACAAGTTGTGTGATATTGAGACTTACCCGAAAAGTTTTCACGATAGCTATCATTTTGGTGGTTGTAGAAGCCATACTCTTCTTATTCTTATTATTATCATTGGATTTCTTTCTTAATTCAGGCAATGCGAATGATTGGAGAAACCTTGGCAGTACGAGTTTCCAGTTTCCAAGACAAGTTGGAACTCTTGCATATTTTGGTTTGCTTTTCACTGCAACTATCTGAGAAAAATATTTTTCAACAGCAAGACTAATTGAGAACAAAAATACACATCGATATAGTGATAATTCCTTTTTTTTTTAAAGAAGAGATATAGTGATAATTGATACTATGTTACTACGCCTCCATAAAGATAGTATAATATTGTTTATCCAAAAAAATGGATAAAGTTGAATTTATACGTAGTTCCGAAGATATGTGGTACAACTTAATACAAAATGCAAGGATAAATAAATATGTGAATATAGATTGGAGAAAATATAATCTAGACAAGGCAATCACGAACAGTGAATCTTAGGATTTAATAAAATAGAATCAATCTAAGAAAACTCGAATGATCACTCTTTCTTGTAGAGGAAATAATATTTTTGTTATCATGTCAATCTCAGAAAAAAGATGTCCCCCAGAAATGATAAACAAGCCCTTTTATAGTGGAGGAATTTAGCTTCAAGCATAATAAAATAAACGTCCAGTGGGAGACCCATGATAAATCAGTTTTTCCATAATTTCTGCCAAGATTCCCTCTAGTGGGATTACAATGGTTTTTGTCTGCGAGCTCGATCTTGCTTAGAATCCTCGGTTTTGGTTCGAGCTCGATTTCGGCTCGAACTTGTGACCTTGGTTCGAGCCCGACCCTGGTTCGAGCCCTTGAATTGATTCCAGGTCGACGTAGGTTGGTTTTTGGATTATAAACATGATAGATCTACCCGCGTCATAGTTCGATTCTTGTTCGAGTTTGATTATGATATCGATCTCATCACGAACCGGCCTCCCCAGGTTCTAGACTAGTTCGTGCCCCCCTTCGGGATCTTACTTCGATATGCCACCCTTCGAACCGTACCGGACATGCCAAGGCTGAAATCTATTTCGACCGTATACAGATAGTCCCCTCGTTTCTCAGAAAGAAATATGGCGAGAAACGATACGATTTTCAACAGCTCGATCGGATTATATCTTGTCGCTTCCATCTGGTTCGACCATGACGCATGTGGTTACTGTCCCGTCGGTTTAGTCTTTCAAGGCTTTTAATGCATGTCAGGCGGTGGTCGGCCACTGCTGATAATGAACCGTCGTCGCTTTGAACCTATAAATAACTCTCACTTTTATCTTTTACCATTTTTACATCTTCTATCTTCTAAAATTTCTCGATTTCTTCTTTATACTCTCCAACTTACCAAATAAACTGTGATTTCTTTCCGAAAGGACCCCTCAATTCTACCAAATCTTTATCACTTTCTTCTACTCCTTACTTTTGAATTCAAAAATGGCAAAAACATCGCAAACCGTTCCTCAGAAAAAGAAAGCTTCATCTTCACAGTGTGTCGCCGATGAGACATATGCGGAACCACGGCCAGAGGAGTGTATCCACGGAGCGTGCGTCCTTACTTCAGATTTTAAAGTTGACAAAGGTTCATCGGTCCCTGGCCGGTGTGAGCCGGTATCGAGGTACATGTGTTCGATTACTGAGAAGCACCTCGATCTGTTAAAGAAGGACTACAATTGGGGTGAAAAAGAAGTGATAATACCTACCCCTGACAAAGATATCACTTCTCACGTGAAAGGGTTTTTGAATGTATATATTTACCCTTTCACTTTGGGTCCCCTCGATTCTGTCGTTATCGACTTCTGTCGATAGTACCAGGTAACCTTAGGCCAGGTCCATCCTTCTTTGTGGCAGATCGTTATCCTGATCCGATATTTCGTGAGCAAAATCGAGGGGATGTCGTTTACCCTCGATCATCTTATCCGGCTGTACCGTCCCCGACTTTTTTGGGGAGGGTTAATAAAACTCCAGCGTCGGGCTACCAAGGCTTTGTTCTCGAGTATTGACGAGGACAGGGACCGGGGTTGGATGAGCAGGTTCGTTCGAGTAAGGACTTCGGACCTAATCCCGACTGAAAAGATGCCCTTTCCCGAGGAGTGGAATATGAAATGTAAGTGTGATCTTGCTGTTGCTTCTATTTTGTTCTTTCATTTATTCTCTTATCAACGCTCCTCTTTTCGTGATGTAGCGGTTCCCGACCTCAAGAATTGGGTACGGGCTCTTGTTTCGACTTTCACATATGCCGAGCGCTCATGGCGTGATTTGTCTAAGGGTCAGTGGGAGGCCAAAAATCACGGTAAGCTCATTTCTCGGACTCTAACGAGGCATTTCTCAAAATATTTTTATAAGGTTTCCCATATGCAGGTTTGGGTAAAGACGCGGTCTTGAGACCTCTGTCTAATGAGGAGGATGTTTTGACCTCCGTCCCAAAGCCGGTGAAGGAAAATAAAAGGAAGAGAGCTTCATTGCCCGAATATCCAAAACCGAAGAAGAGGACGGCTCGTAAGCCGAACAAGAAGGTTATTCCTTGACCGTAGAATCCGTTTTGCGCCTAAAGGATGAAGAAGAAGAAGAAGAAGAAGAAGAAGAAGAAGAAGAAGAAGAAGAAGAAGAAGAAGAAGAAGAAGAAGAAGAAGAAGAAGAGGACAATGAGCCCACGCTGGCGGTCCAGACGAAGAGAGCCACTGATGCTTCATTGCTGGCTGGATCGGTGATGCCCTATGGGGCTCCGTCTCGAACTGAAAATATACTGGAGAGAGGTTCAGGTAGAGTCCCCGAACTATCGAATGTCGAAGACGCCTCTCATCAGAGTCAACCGGCAGGGGTTACAATCGAAGAGCCCCTCGAACCCCTCCGAGCCGAGGGGAATGCTCCGAGCAAGTCACTTGGGGCAACATCGATCGAGGATTCACCTACCTTTCCCGCTTTTTCCGCAGGGGTGATTCGGGAAGCTCAAGCTCTGGGGGCCCTCGATCTAGACAGGCCTCACGATAAAGAGGATCCATTTCGTGACTGTTTACTGGTTTCAAGGATGTTGCCGGTGCCGGTGATGAATCGGATCTTTTTCACGGTTTACGGCAGGCTTTGAACCAGGTGAGTCTTTAAAAATCTTTTTGTTGGTACTGCCTTTATGTTTGTTTTTCGTTAACTTCGCTTCTTGTTTCTTCGTAGGCTGCGGCAGTCCATTGAGAACAATGTTCTCGTTCCCAGAATGAGCTGCATCGATACGCGGCCGACCTAAACCGCGCTACCGACGAGACGAACTCTCTCAAACTTTCCTTAGGGCAGAGAGAGGAGGAAATAAAAGATCTCCAAGCTGAGCTGGCCAAGGCTTATCGAGACCAGAATGATTTGTCTGAGCAGGTAATGATGCTTTTGAAAACCTATAGGTTCGATACCGGAACGATATCTAACATCTCGGTCTCTCAGCTGCAGCAAAAAATCGAGATGATAGGGAAGCTGCGTGAGGAGGTCAATGTGATAAGGATTGAATCCTTGCGGTGAAAAGAAGGTATGGACCGCTTTGCTGCAGAAAAAGAGACTGCTCGAGCCCAGTTATCGTCATCTGAAACCCAACTTCAGAAAATGAAGGAAAAAGGCCTGGTTCAAGCAAGAAGAATTGAGGAGCTTGAGGATCGGTTGGCCTTAGTACTCGCCAAGGCCGAATCCGATGCAGAAACGACAAAGGCTTATGCGGACGTGCTCGTGGCCGTCTATCGGGATGATGCTGAAGCTGCCCAAGTTCAGGCAAGAGAGGCAGCTGAATCCGCCAATGGTCGGGCGCATTGGGTCGCCGAACTTGCTAAGTACCGATCCAAAAGAGAAACTCTCGAGGAGATTCATGCTCGCGGCTTCGATCTCACGGAAGAGATAAAAAAGGCAAAAAAACTCGAAGCTGATGCTGAAGCTCTGGTTTTCGATGATGATGACGACGACGATGGGAGCAAGAGTGGATCCGAGAATGGGGGGGAACCTGATAAAGAAGAGACCGCTCCCGTTCTTAGTTCTTAGTTTTTACGCTGTAGCCACCCATGTAGATAAATTTTTGTGTATAGGCATATATCTTCTTTCGCCGACTCTTTTTTGTTTCTGTTTCCTGTGTTGCGAGGATTTGCCTTATGAATATTTCCATAATGTTTTAAACCATTTAATCAAACTTGGACATCGTAGTCTCTGCAACCGAGCGAACGTTTATTCAAACTCGGGGCAATGTAGCCCTTTAGACTTATTAGTTGCCAATAATTCAATCTTGAAGAGAATATAGCCCGTGGGCGTGACGGTCGAGCGAGTGTTTGCTTGTGCTCGAATTAATGTAGACCGTAGGCTTGATTGAGTGAATGATTCGAACTCGAAATTAATGTGGCCCGTAGGCTATTTGGTCGAGTGAGTGTTTGCTCGAACTTGAAAATAAAAAATAGCCCATAGGCTTGATCGAGTGAATAATTCGAACTCGAATTAAAGTAGCCCGTAGGCTATTTGGTCGAGTGAGTGTTTACTCGAACTCGAAAATAAAAAAATAGCCCGTAGGCTTGATTGAGTGAATGATTCAAACTCGAATTAATGCAGCCCGTAGGCTATTTGGTCGAGTGAGTGTTTGCTTGAACTCGAAATAAAAAATAGCCCGTAGGCTTGATCGAGTGAATGATTCGAACTCGAGTTAATGCAGCCTGTAGGCTATTTGGTCGAGTGAGTATTTGCTCGAACTCGAAAATAAAAAATAGCCTGTAGGCTTGATCGAGTGAATGATTCGAAATCGAGTTAATGCTGCCCGTAGGCTATTTGGTCGAGTGAATGTTTGCTCGAACTCAAAAAAAAAAAATAGCTCGTAGGCTTGATCGAGTAAATGATTCGAACTCGAATTAATGCAGCCCGTAGGCTTAATGGCCGAGTGAGTGTTTGCTCGAACTCGAAATGAAAAATTGCCCGTGGGCTTAATGGTCGCATTATATCTTAATTCTTCGCATGTTATTACACGCCTAGGTTTGGGCCACCCTATACGAGCATGGCTCGCTTCGACCATTTGGCTCTTTACAGTTTTCCTATCGGGACTCTGTTGTTGTTAAGTAACTTTCTTATGGGGCCTCGGATATTATTATAAATGCTGCACGACCAGTGGTTGCCTCATTAAAAACTTTGCCGAAAAACCCATTTGGGATAAATCCGGTCTAAGGGAAAAAGAGTGCAACACGTGCTTTCTGTCGAGAGATCCGTCCCTTGTTCGGACTTTTACAGGGGTCAGTTTCGAGATATGAACGAATATGGAAAGGTTGTACCTTAACGGTAGTACCGTTTTAGATGTGATACATTCCAGTTGCTTGATAACTGTTTGCCGTTTATAACGCCGATCATGTGCGACCCCTTTCCGGTGTCCTCGAGTACCTGATATGGTCCTTCCCAATTCGGTCCTAGCTTCCCTTCATTCGGATTTCGGGTATTGATGGTAATTTTTCTCAACACTAAGTCCCTAGGCTTGAAATGGGGGAGCTTGGTTCTTCGATTATAATACCTTTCGATTTGCTATTTTTGGGCGGCCATTCGGATGAGGGCAGCTTCTCGCCTTTCGTCCGATAGTTCGAGGCATGTGTTCATAGCCTCGTTATTTGGTTCTTCCATCGAGAATCAAAATCTGGCGTTGGGTTCACCAACCTCGACTGGTATCAATGCTTCGGATCTATATACTAAGGAGAACGGGGTTGCCCCCGTACTAGATTTTGATGTTGTCCGATATGCCCAAAGGACTTCGGGTAGGATTTCTCTCCATCTCCCTTTAGCATCGTTCAACCTCTTCTTTAGGTTTTGAATGACAATTTTATTTGTTGATTCGGCCTGCCCATTCCCACTGGGATGGTATGGCGTCGACAGTATCCTTCTTATCTTGTGGTCTTCGAGAAATCTTGTTACTTTGTCGCCAATGAATTGC
Source organism: Nicotiana tabacum (assembly GCF_000715075.1). Lineage (NCBI taxonomy): Eukaryota > Viridiplantae > Streptophyta > Magnoliopsida > Solanales > Solanaceae > Nicotiana > Nicotiana tabacum. Next base: position 22,269,018 of record NC_134101.1, on the reverse strand, counting down.
TTTCCATTGTCACATACTATTTCGGTGGGTATCCCGAACTGACATATGATATGATCCCAAAAAAAGTCTATAACTTCTTTCTCTCTTATTTTCTTGAACGCCTGTGTTTCAACCCATTTAGAAAAATAGTCAGTCATAAACAAAATGAATTTGGCTTTACCTGGGGTCGATGGCAGAGGGCCGACGGTATCCATTCCCCATTTCATGAAAGGCCACGGGGATAGGACCGAGTGGAGTTGTTCTCCGGGCTGGTGGATCATTGGTGCGAACCTTTGACATTTATCACATTTACGAATAAATTCCTTCGTATCTTTGCCCATATCGATCCAATATTACCCTGCTCTGATTATTTTTTGGACTAATGTGTCGGCTCAAGAGTGATTCCCGCAAGTACCCTCATGTACTTCCCGTAGGACATAATCGACATCCCCCGGGCCCAAGCATACTGCCAACGGTCCATCGAACGTTCTTCGGTACAGTGTTCCATCTGAAGCCAGAGTGAATCGAGCAGCCTTGGTCCGTAGGGTTCTGGAATCTTTAGGGTCCAATGGGAGTTTTCCGTTTTTCAAATATTCGATATACTTGTTTCTCCAATCCCAGGTTAAGCTTGTAGAATTTATTTCGGCGTGTCCTTCTTCGATTATCGATCTGAAAATTTGAACAACACTCCCCGAGCCTGTATCATCTACCTCAACCGACGACCCCAAATTCGCCAGTTCGTCGGCCTCATTATTCTGTTCCCGTGAAACATTCCGTAAAGTCCATTGTTTGAAATGGCGCAAAGTGATAAGCAGTTTATCTAAATACCTCTGCATTCTACCTTACTCACCACCAGCAAGGAATCGAAGTTGGCTTCAATGATTTCTGCTCCCAAATTTCAAGCTAGCTCGAGACCTGCAATCATGGCTTCATACTCGGCCTCGTTGTTATTCAACCTAATAGTTTTAATAGATTGTCTAATAATGCCACCCGTGGGCAGTTTCAAAACTATGCCCAGTCCGGACCCCTTTACGTTCGAAGCCCCTGTAAAAAGGATCCATACCCCCAATGATGTACCTGATTTCAACAGTTCTTTTTCGGCTTCGGGTACGAGGTCTGGTGTGAAATCGGCCACGAAGTCTACTAGGACTTGAGACTTGTTGGCCGTGCGGGTTTGGTATTCGATATCGTACCCACTGAGTTCGACGGCCCATTTGGCCAGTCGGCCTGATAACTCGGGTTTGTGCAAAATATTACGAAACGGGTAAGTGGACAATACGCATATGGGATGGCATTGGAAGTATGGCCTTAACTTCCTCGAGGCGCTTATCAGTGCAAGCGCCAACCTTTATAGGAGCGGATATATGGTTTCCGCCTCTCCTAAGGTCCGACTCGTATAATAAACTGGGAATTGCGTACCTTGCTCTTCTCGAACTAGGACACCGCTTACGGCTACTTCCGATACTGCCGAGTACAAACAAAGTTTCTCGTCCGTTTTTGGAGTGTGAAGCAGTGGTGCGCTTGATAGATATCGCTTTAGTCCTTCTAATGCTTGTTGGCACTCCGGGGTCCAAGAAAAGTCATTCTTCTTTTTGAGTAGAGAAAAAAATTTATGACTTCGATCGGATGATCTCCATATGAATCGGCTTAAGGCGGCGATCCGACCCGTTAGTCTTTGTACGGCTTTCACGCTGTCTACGACAGTGATGTCTTCAACAGCCTTGATTTTATCGAGGTTAATCTCTATTCCCCGATGTGATACCATGAAGCCGAGGAACTTGCCCGAACCGACCCCGAAGGCACATTTTTCAGGGTTGAGCTTCATTTTGTATTTCCTCAGAATCTCGAACGTTTTCTGCAAATGAATTAAATGGTCCTCTGCACGCACGGATTTGACTAACATGTCATCAATATAAACCTCCATTGATTTTCCTATTTGTTCTTCGAACATTTTATTCACTAGGTGTTGGTAAGTGGCCCCTGCGTTTTTTAGCCCGAATGGCATCACATTATAACAATACGTTCTATATTTGGTGACAAATGAGGTTTTTTCCTAGTCCTCCGGGTTCATCTGTATTTGATTATACCCGGAATAGGCATCGAGAAAAGTGAGGATCTCGTGGCCGGCCGTGGCATCGATCATGCGATCGATGTTGGGCAACGAAAACGAATCTTTGGGGCATGCTTTGTTCAAATCCTTATAGTCTATGCACATTCTAAGTTTGTCCCCTTTTTTAGGGACTACAACTACGTTGGCTAACCATTCGGGATATTTTACCTCCCGAATGGACCCTATTTTGAGAAGTTTGGTTACCTCGTCCTTTATGAAGGCATTCTTTCTATCGGACTGGGGTCTTCTTTTTTTCTTCACCGGTCTGAACCTACGGTCCAAACTTAGCTGTCATTATGTCTGGCGGGATCCCTGTTATATCTAAATGGGACCAGGCAAAACAATCGATGTTATTGATAAGAAATTAAACGAGTTTCTTCCTGAGTTCAGGGCTCAACCCCATTCCCAAGTATACCTTTTGCTCGGGCCGGCGCTCGATTAATATGACTTTCTCTAGCTCCTCGATCGTCAATTTTGTGGCATCGGAGTCATCGGGAATTACGAAAGATCGAGGGACCCTTTGGTCTCCATCCTCTTCGATTATCTGGTTGTCTGGCTGGGTTAAAACCGCTGTCTGTGATTGCTATTTGGTGTCCCGTTCTCCTTCCGGGCCCGATCCTTTTATCGGCGAAAGTGAGAACATTGGCTTGGCTTCGTCGATGACAAACATTTCTTTTGCGGCTGGTTGCTCTCCGTATACCGTTTTGACATCTCCCGACGTCAGAAATTTGAGGACCTGGTGTAGGGTCGAAGGCACGACTCTCATGTTGTGGATCCATGGCCTTCCTAAAAGGGCGTTATACCTCATATCGCCTTCGATCACGTGAAACTTTGTTTCCTGGACAGTTCGGGCCACGTTTATTGGTAAGACTATCTCCCTTTTGGTGGTTTCGCATGCCATATTGAACCCGTTTAGGACCAGAGTTGCAGGTACGATCCGTTCCTGCAGGCCAAGCTGCTCCACTACCTTCAATCGGATGATATTGGCCGAGCTACCTGGATCGATCAACACACGCTTAATTTTAGTTTTATTTACGAGTACGGATATTACCAGCGCGTCGTTGTGAGGTTGGATGACCCCCTCTGCATCTTCATCACCAAAGGATAGAGTCCCCATGGGTGCATAATCTTGAGTCCGAGATCGCTTTTTCCTCACCATCGACGTTTTAGTGTGTTTACGCATCGGTCCCCGGGGGGTATCGATGCCACCGATGATCATGTGGATAACGTGCTGTGGTTCTTCTTGCTCGTTCTAATTGCTGAAATCCCTACTTCTAAAATGGCTCTTTACCTTATCACTCAGAAACTCCCGAAGATGCCCTTTGTTAAATAGGCGAGCTATTTCCTCTCTTAGTTGCTTGCAATCTTCCGTTCTGTGGCCATGGGTACCGTGATATTCGCACGTTTGATTGGGATTTCTTCGGGCAAGATCGGTCTGCATTGGTCGAGGCCATTTAGTGTCTTCGATGCGTCCGATGGCCGACACGAGAGCGGATGCACCAACACTGAAGTTATATTCTGATAATCGAGGTGCTTCTCTAGGCTCGGCGTATTTATCGAAGCCGCTCTTGCTCATAAGCCCCCAAAAATTTTGTCCCTGATCCATTATTTGACTGTTCCGAACTGCGTTGCGTGTTGAACCATTGTTCACTCGATCGGTGACGTACGGTCGATATCGGTCTCTATTCGACCTTTGCTCTCTGTCGATCTTCTTTTGATTAATAACTATCTTGTTCTGATGAACAGGTCCGTACGGGGCCCCCGACTGATCATCCTCAACCCTAATTTTCGATTGATATCGGTTGTGCACATCTGCCTAAGTTACCGCTGGATACTCGATCAAATTTTGTTTCAGCCGATGCGATGCCGTCGAACTTAGCTCGTTCAACCCTTGGGTGAAAGCTTGTATGGCCCAGTCGTCGGTGACCGGGGGTAATTCCATGCGTTCCATTTGAAATCGGGATACGAATTCCCTCAGCATTTCTCCCTGCCTTTGCTTTACTTTGAAGAGATCTGATTTTCTCGTTGCAACCTTTATGGCACCAGCATGCGCTTTTACGAACGAATCTGCTAACATGGCAAAAGAATTGATGGAATTTGGTGGTAAATTGTGGTACCAAATCATAGCTCCTTTCGAGAGGGTCTCCCCGAACTTTTTCAAACGCACGGATTCGATCTCATCATCTTCCAAATCGTTGCCTTTTATGGCACATGTGTAAGAGGTGACATGTTTATTAGGATCGGTCGTACCGTTATATTTGGGAATTTCGGGCATACGGAATTTTATGGGGATTGGCTTCGGTGCCGCATTCGACGGAAAAGGCTTTTGTATGAATTTTTTTGAATCAAACCCTTTTATCATTGGTGGAGCCCTCGGGATTTGATCGACCCTGGCATTATACGTTTCCATCCTCTTGTCGTTGGCTTCAACTTGTTTTGTGAGTTCCTCGAGTAATTTAGTAATTCCGGGAGTAGTCCCCGATTCCTGCTCGTTAGATTTTACTATGGCAGACTCTGTTCTGGGAGTGATTTCTCGAAGTGGATTGGAAACCGGCCTGCTTTGTGCGCGAGTTTGGCTCTGTAGCTGAGCTATCGCTAATTGTTGGGCTTGCAACATCTCGAAGATCATGCGTAAGCTGGCCCCGATCTCCTCTGGGTTTTGGGTGTTTTGGGCTACGGATCGAGCTCCGCCCTGAATGCTTCTTTCCGGTACGGAACGCTGGTTCGCTTCCATAGCAATTTGTGAATTGACATCCAGTGGTATTTCGGCTCGAATCTCAGGTAGTGCCAAGTTGTTGGTTTCATCTTGAAGGCCAGCTTCGTAATCGGTCGGTGAAGCCATTCGGTCGGCGGCTATTCTTAGCCGAGCCTAAATTGAAGATGTTTTCGGAAATAAGTGACCACTGTTATCCTCGGCCCCATGGTGGGCGCCAAACTGTTTACCCAAAAAATGGATAGAGTTGAATTTATACGCAGTTCAGAAGATATGTGGTACAATTTAATACAAATACAAGGATAAATAAATATGTAAATATAGATTGGAGAAAATGTAATCTAGATAAGGCAATCACGAACAGTGAATCTTAGGATTTAATAAAATAGAATCAATCTAAGAAAACTCGAATGATCACTCTTTCTTGAAGAGGAAATAATATTTTTGTTATCATGTCAATCTCAGAAAAAAGATGTACCCCAGAAATGATAAACAAGCCCTTTTATAGTGGAGGAATTTGGCTCCAAGCATAATAAAATAAACGTCCAGTGGGAGACCCATGATAAATCAGCTTTTTCATAATTTTTGCCAAGATTCCCTCTAGTGGGATTACAACGGCTTTTGTCTGCGAGCTCGATCTTGCTTAGAATCCTCGATTTTGGTTCGAGCTCGATTTCGGCTCGAACTTGTGACCTTGGTTCGAGCCCGACCCTGGTTCGAGCCCTTGAATTGATTCCAGGTCGACGTAGGTTAGTTTTTGGATTATCAACACGATAGATCTACCCGCGTCATAGTTCGATTCTTTTTCGAGTTTGATTATGATATCGATCTCATCACGAACCGGCCTCCCCAGGTTCTAGGCTAGTTCGTGCCCCCCTTCGGGATCTTACTTCGATACACCACCCTTCGAACTGTACCGGACATGCCAAGGGTGAAATCTATTTCGACCGTATACAAATATGTAGTGTCATCTCATTCCTGAAAATATATATGTTGTAGTAATAAGTTAAACCCTTTTATGTGAATAAGGATGGCATTGGGATCGAAATAACCAAGTACTACATGCAGAAAGTCAACAAAACAAAACTTGTATGGCGATAAACCAAACAGGAACCTGGGAATTTTGTCGTTGGACTGTGTTTGGTTGCGAGGGCGCCGTGGAGGGCACTGATGGAGCTGAAGCTCTAAGATGTCTTGAGTATTCAATTAGCTGAGTTTTCCTATTGTATCCTCTACCATTAGCAGCATGGTTGACAACATGGTGGCTGTTATATATTTGATGAGAAATTCCTCCTTCTAGTTGGCCCCTCTACAAGAACTGCCACAAAAATGGCCTTTTCGCTCAAGTATGGAACCTAAACCATAAAAAACACAATAAACCTTTAAACGTCATTTTTCAAAGAAGATTATAATAAAAGATTGAGAATGATGAAAGCACTAACTGTTCTTGTCGGCATTTTCCTTTTCTGGTTCCTGGGAGTTGAGGTGGAGCTAGGATTTCAATTTTATGGGTTTTGAATTTAGAATGACGATAAGTGCTAATAACTGGGTTTTAAATTCAATATTTATACATATTTAATAAACAAAATTTATCACAAATATACTATTTGAATAAAAGTTATGGGTCGGCTGAATCTGTGCACGAGCTTCTAGCTCCACCCCTGCCCGGGAGTGTTGGAAATTTAAGAAAGGGTGAGTCCACAAGATGGAGAAATAAAACCCTCGGAAGAAGTTTTCTTTATACAACGAGAAATGCAGGCCTAGAGAGGGACAGAGATTATAACCAAGTCTTCATTCGTTGTTAAAATCGAAACCGAATCAATTATTTTAGGCAATGTCATTCCAAACATGTTATCCAAATGATGATTAATTATGATGCATTCCTTAAAAAATAAACAATGGATTCAACGTTGAAATGTAAATAGACTAGTTAGTGGAATTAGTCCACCCCAACCGAGGAGTGTTCTTTCTCTTTTGGCATTTGGTTGAAGATTAAAGTTCAATTAATCCTATATATCATTTTGTTATAGGCAATTAACAAGATTGACATATGTGCTAGCGCTGTTCCATCCCATGAACTCTACTGAATACTCGTTTCTTTATTTTCTGATGATGTTGACAATCTCATACAAGTTACAAAAACTTTAGTCAATGACAATGAGAGTACAGATATAGTAATTGATAAGAAAATAATCTATATTTTTTCCTATTGGATGCTCAGGTCTCTATCATTTAAAGAAAAAAATTTCAGACTGAAACATCAAAACTCAAAACTTGAACTAGAGAACAGGGGCGGCTCAATAAATACGGAAGCCTAAAGCAAAAATTCAATGAGAGGTCCTTTTTTATATAAAAAAAAAATTCATATATAATTTTATTTAAATTTTGTATTTCTAGTTTTCTATATGCAAAGTTATTAATAATTTTATCTAATCCATTTAATTTCTCTTGAGATATATACGTTGTGAGACTGTATTAAAGTTTTAACCTTTTTTGAGTTATGAATTAATAATCTAATCTTTTCTCAATTTATGGTCTAGAGGGTAATTCCCAAAAAGATATTTTTTCTCAATTTATGATCAACAATTTAATCCTACTTTTTTACTATGAAAATTTGTACCTTCTCATTTAAAGCACTAAATATTCTTCTAAAAATAAATTAATATATAACCTATTAAAAAAATTTGGGGCCCCAAAAATTATGAGGCCCAAAGCAGCTGCTTTAGCAGCCTTACCCTTGGGCCGGCACTGCTAGAGAAAAGGAATAAATCACCAAAATACTATCTTCCAGAAAAAGAAAATAAAATTTTGAGCCTGACCCTTATTGATTTGGGCCGGGTCAAGTTTAGTCTGATCCGACTCAGTTGACATGTCAAATTTGTCGTGATAAAGTCAAAATTCAAAATAATTCGTGCATTGGCTCTTTTCCAGACTACACAGGTACAATTACTCAGTAGTTGATGGAGTAATCTACTACTACTGTTAAGAGCTAGCTATGTTTTTTGGAGATAATCTAGCTCATTCTAGTCAAAATCAAGCTTTGTAACTCAAGAATGTTACCGCTCTTCAATTTTTACCCCCCTTTACTCCAAATAATTTGGTGGTGTTTCTATAAGCTTCTACTCAACAATTATATATGATTGAGAGAATATCAACTCTGGATGTTTCTAACACTTGCTGCTGTCTTCCTTTGTTCCAACTCCTAATTGACATCTAGCTATAAGCTAATTGGTACAATATGACATTTCGCACTATGGAAATAAATTCAAAAAATTCGACAGGAAAAAGTCACGCCAACACCATATTATCGTATGTGGACACGCCAACACCATCGATATACAGCTTTTCACCCAACAAGTTAGGCAAATAGTAGTGCAGTATAAGCTTGGCAAGAAGTTGTATAGATAATGCGAAAATAGGTTATTTTTATGGCTCTATCTAGGTCTTAATTAGATGCTTAATTATAAGAGGTGACCAAATAGTAACTGTGAAATCGTGCGTCATTGAGTAAAGACTAAGAAAAATTACTCAACATCAAAGATCTTTCTCTGATCGTGTATTCTCTGATAGTTTCACATTTTCAAGTTTTTAATTATAGAACTAATATTTTAGGATTTTGAATTAAACTATTCAAATCTTCATGTCACTTAATAAAACTTTTAACAACAAAATCCAACGTAGAGTATTGCAAACACATGGCAAATATTTTTGTTAACTTGAAATACCCTGATAAATATCAACTTACTGTGAAGAAAGAGAATGCCTTGCAAGAATACTAGGGCTATAAACTACAAGCACGAAAACAAGATACTTTAATTTCTATATTTTTACTCAAGCGGATTAATAATTATTCTAAAAAAATTGCACATTAGCGAATCATGTTTATTTGAAAAAGACACTATACAACTCCTGAAAAATTGTATTCCTACTATTAATAAGGGACAGTTTGAGGAGCTTCCCGTTAGGTGTTTGCCTACTCAGGGGCAAATTCGATATATTACAATATTAAAATTAAGACGACACGTGTTGCTCCCGTTATTTTCAGCTTTGACGTGTGGTTATCAAAGTCAATATGCGTTATCGCCGTACCCTTTTTTTGGAAAAATTTCAGAGTTCCTGAAATTCCTCTTCTCCTTTGATTCATCTTTCTGCTCTCCTCTAAAACTATGTCAAGTTCTAAAATAAAATTAAAGAGACACTACAACATTATGCATCTATAGTTACAAATTCTTAGCTATAACTGTGAAAGTCGTGGCTAATACCTAATAATAGCCACAAAAATTAAAATTTCATAGCTATTTACAATTTCGTAAAATTTATTAGCTACAAAACTAAATTGGCAAAGCTAATTCTTTATTTTTGCTATAGTTGCTAATTATCGTGGCGATAATGATCCGAATAGCTACAAATTTATTGTTACAACAAAACTTCGTAGCTAATGGTATATTGTTTGCCACGCGTTTGAAGTTATTATAGCAATAACAACCTTATAGCCACAAAGAATTACTTGAAATAAAATGTTATAGCTAAATAGATCTTTTCGCTTCAAGCTATAAAAATTCATGGCAATAAGTGGCTTAATGGCTACAAACTTATTCATACAATTCAATTTTGTAGCTAATAGAAAGTTTTTGCCACGTGTTTGAATATATTGTAGCAATACTAACTTTTTAGCCACAAAAATTACTTGAAATAAAATATTGTAACTAAATGAATAGTTTTGCTTCAATTATAAAAAAATTATAGTAATAGTTGGCTCAATAGCTACAAATTTATTTTCAGAATAAAATTCATAGCTAAATATAAGCTCCCATCACGCATTTGAAGTTATTGTAGTAATATTTAGCCATAATAAATAATTTAAAACAAATGTTCAATCAAAAAGAAATTATTTTATTCAAGTTATAAAAAATTATGGCAATAATTGGATTAATAGTTACAAGTATTTATTATGACAACTTGATATAGCCACAAATTGAGGGACAATAAACTTACGTAGCTAAGTTATAACTTTTTGTCATGCACATGAAATTACCATATCAATAGTATTATTTTGAACCACAATAAATTAGTCATAACAAAAACTCATAGTTAAATAAATATTTTTTCTTTGATTAAAAAATCATTACAAGAGTTTGTCCAAAAAAGATAAATTTTATGAAAAATGAATTTTAAATATAAAAGTTAGATTACACCTAAAATATTAAAAAAAAATTAGTAATTGTATATAAGTTAAGTAAAATAATTCTCCAATGACAAAGATTAAGGTACAAAGAACAATATTCAATAATAGATCATTCGCATAGTAACTTATGGCCTCAAAGCTTATCAATTGACTTCTTGAGCTTATCAAGCTCATACTTTATATATTTTGTTGTTCTTTTTTATTATTAACTATATAATTGTATAAGTAATTTTTTAATTTTTTTTTGTTGTAGAGGCATTTATGTGTGTTTGATCCTTTATTATTTTTAAATAAGCTTTTAGAATAACTTTGTATGTCTAAGCACTTCTTAAAAACATAAGTACTCATAGTGAAGACTTTGATAGTTTGAAGAGATATTTATATATGTGCGGTCCTTAATTATTTAAAATAAATATTTAGAGTAATTTTATATACTTTCACTCATTTATAATATAATTACTTGTATATTAAGAACTTTGTGATAATTTTGGTGCATTTAATTTTGACAAATGACCAAAGGTCCCAAATACACATAAGAACATACTAACACTATAAACAGAAAAAGAAAACCTAATTTTAGTGACAGATAAAATTCTGTAACCGCAGAATAATAATAGACATAGGATCATTAAAATAAAAAATATATTAAAAATAGTTATAAAATTTTGACAAAAATAAAATCGGTCGCTACTTTCCATGCTGACATTTAACCAAAATCTCTTTGCTAACAATATAGAAACTAATCATATTAGTTTTTTTAAAATATGTCTTTCTAGTTATGTAATTTAAGAAAATAATTCTAATATCTAGTTACTCTAAGAATTAAGAATTTAATATGGTTGATATTGAAGTCCATAACAAAAATAATTATATTATAATTTTTATTAAATAAGTATTACCTATAACTATAAGTTCCAATTATAATTAAAGTAATAATTTAATTATGTCTAATTAATGTGTAAATAATTAATTATATAGAATTTAAATAACTATAAGCTCATTGTATAACTAATTATATACATTTAACTAGAGAATAAATATATTTATAACGGTTTGGTCCTTTATTAAATAAAGTATTACCATCTTTTTGGCTATGTCAAAGTAATTATCACATTACGTTCAACGAGATTAGTAAATCACGAGGTATTTTATCAAATTCATTTTTTTTATCTAATATATCACATTTAAACAACTATGATCTTGTATCTAATTATAATGATTACCAATTATAATCTCTTTGAATAATAATAAAACTTTATTCATGAAAATATTTAATTTATTCTACTGTGTATAATGTAAATTAAATATTTATCTACATTTATAATATATGTACATAAAAAAGTTAAAAATAGGAGTAAAAGATAGAGGTATAAAGGAAGAATGGGATCCCCAAATCCTAGCCCCTCACCTTTGTTTTATCTCTCCAGCCGCCACACCCTCTCCCATTTCCCAACTCCGTCGTCATCCACTAGAGAAGGTATGTTTCTATCTTCTTTAAATCTCACTTTTGTCAAAGAAGTAACCTTGCCTTTAACATGACCCATCAAATTCATATTTTGTGCGCACTATATCCTTCAAAATAACATCTTAATCATTCCATAATTTATATATTTTCATAAAGTGCAATGTAACACGTATTCAGAAATTTTCTTACTCGAGTCATACTCTATCTCCACCTATGCAAGTCATAACTAACCCACAAGTATGCCTCAGACCAAAGCTAAAATTTAACATATATTCATGAATTTGAATTGTTAATAGCAGGCTCCCCCACTTTGCTCAAAGCCATACAACAAAACACTCCACAACTCACAATACCCGTACTTTATTATTGTTATAATACTGCAGTCAGTTCAAAAAAAATTCTTCTCAAACTTATGCAACACCCACCATAAAATATATCAAACATCCGCTAAGTTTGTATTTATTCTCGTGGCAGTCAAGTCAACTTTCTCAATAGGATTCAAATTCAAATCTCAATACATACGCCTAGCTGGTAGAAATGAAACTCTCCACTCAACATTATAAGGAACACACCTGCTTAGCCTCAAATTGGCATATTGCTATACCCTTTCGCAGCCACAATTACCACAGAATCACTTAATATTTCTGAGTTTGAACTCATCAACACGACATAAAAATCTACTTCGCTCCACAATTAAATATCATGACATATCCCTCAACGCACTCACAACTCAAGACTGTACGTCACATCAAAACAGGAATCAAGTACCCAATAGCAAACTCTGGAGACATAGGTATAATTTATTTGTCTCATTCAATCTATCTGAACACATACTGCATTCACATCATACTTATCATATATTCATTCAACCGCTCATCGAGCCATAAATTTCACTCATAGGAATACTACCGAACGCCTATATCCAATTGCACAGGTTCTTACAATCGAAACTACCGAGCTTAAGCTGTGATCTAACTCTGGCCTCAAGTCCTCAAGACTGGCCCATCAACAAAACATAGAATACTCATCTCGAACCTCGTTCATGAAATCATAAGCCAGCGATACACAGCCGATACTGAGCGCTCACATGTGCATACGAATGTGTGGAAGGAATTCAAAGAGTTATGTTTCAAGCTGAATCAATTCCGCGTGATAGAATACAAGAAAGTGAAATTTTTCTAAGGGTTCGGTAGCCTCTCGAAGATAAGTATAGATGTCTCTGTACCGATCCGCAAGACTCTACTAAACCTGCTCATGACTCGTGAGACCTATGTAACCTAAGCTCTGATACCAACTTGTCACGACCCGAAATGTCACCCGTCGTGATGGCGCTTATCTTAATACTAGGCAAGACGGCAATACCAATAACCCATAAATTATTTTAAATACTGAAAATATAATAATTAAGTTTAAGAGTAAATCACACAAATATTGGAAATAAATACACTCTCAAAATCCGGTGTCACTATGTACATGAGCATCTATACAATACAAGTCTGGAAAATACGGTCTATAATAGTCTGAGACCAAATACAGTAAATATGGAGATAGGGAAGGAGAGACAAGGTCTGCGTAATATAGCAGCTACCTCTGAATCTCCAAAAAATTAATTGTGTGAAAGAATCAACACCCCATGTATCTAGGATCACTTGGATCTGCACACGAAGTGCAGGGTTTAGTATGAGTATAACCAACTCAGTAAGTAACAATAATAAATAAAGAACTGAAAGTAGTGACGAGTTTCTCGGGTAAGTCCAAATACAGTACTTTCCAATATAAAAGGGTAGGCATGCTCTCAAGTTCAACATTTAAAATTCCACAGTAATTTCATATCAAATTTGACTGAAACAGAAAATAATATTATTCCGAAATTTCTAAAACAATGATATATGACAGCTGAAATGCAGCAATTAATGAAATCAATGCATCCTCTCAGAGTAGCAGTCACTCAGTCCTCCCATTCACGCCAACCTCACAGTCACTCTTTCCTCACAGTCACTCATTCCTCACAGTCACTCGACACTTGGCACTCGACACTCACACTCGGTACTCGCACTCAGTAGGTACATACGCTCACTGGGAGTGTGTACAGATTCTGGAGGGGCTCCTTCAGCCCAAGCGCTATAACAAACCAATCATGGCATAAATCAATGAAACATGCTCGGGCGTGCAGTCTGATCCCATAAATATCCTCACAGTTAGGCCCTCGACCTCACTCAGTCATCAACCTCTCCAATCTCTCGGGCTCTTAGAAATCATGATAAGCAGTCCAACAACAATGATATGATGCATCAATAATGAATAGGAGAGACTGAGATGTAATATGCAAGTAAAACCGTGACTGAGTACAACTAGTAATTTAACAGATAATTCAACATGTACAAGACCTTTGTGGGTCCCAACAATGTCAACACATGGTTTAAACATGATTCATAGTTTAATTTCCCTAATACGTGAAAAAATATACGGGTATCAACAGATTATTCAACTACACAGTTTTATGGAATTTGACCAAGTCACAATTCCTACGGTGTACGCCCACACGCCCGTCACCTAGCATGTGCGTCACCTCAAAACCAACCACATAACACATAATTCGGAGTTTCATACCCTCAGGACTAAATTTAAAACTGTTACTTACCTCAAACCGTGTAATTCTTTATTTCGCTAGGCCTTTGCCTCGTGAATTGGCCTCCAAATGCCTCGAATCTAGTCACAAAAAATTCGATTCAGTCAATAAAATTTATTAGAATTAATTCCATAAGAAAATGCTAATTTTCCATAAACATCCGAAATTTAGCTCAAATATCGCATGTGGGACCCACGTCTCGGAACTCGACAAAAGTTACAAAATTTGAAAGCCCATTCAACCACGAGTCTAACCCTACCAATTTTACCAAAATCCGACTTTAACTCGACCCTGAAATCTTTAAATTAAACCAAGAGGGTTTTTTACATTTTTCAACTTAATTCACCCATCAAATGATGGATTCAAAGGCATAATCATGGAAATTAATCAAAACTGGATAAGAATCACTTAACCCAAACACTCACGTAAGAATATTTCTGAAAATCGCCTTCCACTGAGCTCCCAATTTGATTTTGTGTTATGAACTCAAAACCCCTGTTTTGGAACTTTTAATTCTGCTCAGAAATGCCTTCATCGCGTTCACGACCATAGCTTCGCGTTCATGACCATAGCTTCGCGTTCGCAAAGCACAAAAAAATGTGCTACCAAGATTCCTTCTTCGCGTTCGCGACCTCCTCATCGCATTCGCGATGCCTTCCTACCTCTGTCCTTCGCGTTCGCGAGACACGAGTCGCGTTCGCGAAGGCTTAACGCCAGGCAACCCCTAGCTCCCTTTCCTCTTCGCATTCGCGTCCTCCCACTCACGTTCGCGTAGGCTTCCCCAGCCTCTTCTTCGCGTTCGCTTCTCTTTCATCGCGTTCGCGATGGGCAAATCCGAGCAGCGTTCGCATTCGCGTTCGTGTTCGCGTCCGCCCACTCGCATTTGCGTAGGCTTCCCCAGCCTCTTCTTCGCATTCGTGTCTCTTTCATCATGTTCGCGATGGGAAATCCCAGCAGCCCAAAATACTTCTTCGCGAACACTTGAGATCCTTTGCGTTCGCGAAGAACAATACCATACACCAGTTCCAACAGTTGCGAAACAAGGAAAAATGATCCGAAACCATCCCGGAACTCACCCGGGGACCCCGGGACCCCAATCAAATACACCAACAAGTCCTAAAATATCATACAAACTTAGTCAAGTCTTCAAATCACATCAAACAACGCTAAAACCACGAATCATATCCCAATTCAAGCCTAGTGAACTTTGAAATTTTAAATTTCCACAAACGATATCGGAACTTATCAAATCAAGTTCGATTGACCTCAAATTTTGCACACAAGTCATAAATGACATAACAGACCTATTAAAATTTTCAGAATTGGATTCCGACCCCAATATCAAAAAGTCAATCTACCGATCAAACTTCCCAAAACAATTGACTTACCCCTTTTCAAGCCTAATTCCAATACGGACCGCCAAATAATTTTTCGGACACGCTCCTAAGTCCAAAATCACCACACAGAGCTATTTGAGTCATCAGAATTTGAATCCGAGGTCATTTACACATAAGTCAATATCCGATCAACTTTTTCAACTTAGGTTTTTTTAATTATGAGACTAAGTGTCTCAATTCACTCTGAAATCCTTCTGGACCCAAACCAACTAACTCGATGAGTCATAAAATAACTGTAAAGAATAACTTGAGCAGTAAATGGGGGAACGGGGTTATAATACTCAAAACGACTGACCGGGTCATTACATGCATAACCTATTTTTATTTTTTCTTTAGCCTTTAGTCATGTAATTATTACTCCCTTATTAGTCTACTTATTTTAGCATGACTTAGTACTTTTAGATTATGTTTATTTTTATTATGAATTTTTAATTAGCAATATTTATATTAAATAATTTTATTATCTTTATTGTTGAATATTTTAGGATAATGCCAAGACATATCTCATATTTTGTATTATTTTCTGGAAAAATACCTTATATAGTTGTATCTTACTAGGATTAAAGAAATACTTTGACCACAAGTTACATGTTTTGTGCTATGAAGATTTTACAGAAAAAAATCCGAAAACATCCTAATAACTCGAAAACCCGAGAAAAATCGAGATTGAAAAACCCGAGTTTTATTGGATTGGTTTGGTCTTTATATTTAATAATCCGACACAATTAGTTTGGTTTGGTAATTGCAAAATCCTAACCAACCCGGCCTATGTACACCCCTAGTATGAAGTTAGCATGGATGATGTAATATGCCTAAATTGAAAAGGAAATACTAAGAGCACCTTACAAGAGTAGGCTCTCAGAACGACTTGCAAAGTTGAAAATACGAAGATCCACGACAATTTGTGTAACGACCCGGTCGGTTATTTTGAGTATTACAGTCCCGTTTTCCCATTTACTGTTTATCCTGTGTTCAGTTATAAATATGTGACTTGTCGGAGAGGCTTTAGAATGAATTGGAACACTTAATTCCAAGATTTAAAGCTTAAGTTGAGATAGTTGACTGGATGTCGACTTATGTAAAAATGACTCCGGAATAGAGTTTTGATGATTCCAATAGCTCCGTATGGTTATTTTGGACTTAGGAGTGAGTCCGAAAAATTATTTGGAAGTCCGTAGTTAAATTAGACTTGAAATGGCGATAATAGAAATTTAAAGTTTGGAAGTTTGACCGGGAGATTGACTTTTTGATATCGGGGTCAGAATCCAGTTTTGAAAATTTGAATAGGTATGTTATGTCATTTATGACTTGTGTGCAAAATTTGAGGTCAATCGGACTTGATTTGATAGGTTTCGGCATCGAATGTAGAAATTGGAATTTCTTAGTTTCATTAAGCTTGAATTGGGGTGCGATTTCTGTTTTTAGTGTTGTTTGATGTGATTTGAGGCCTCGACTAAGTTTGTATGATGTTTTAGGACTTCTTGGTATATTTGGTTGAGGTCCTGGTGGCATCAGGTGAGTTCATGTGAGTTTCGGATGGTTAACAGATCAAAATTTGGACATAGAGGAAATCTAAAAATTCTACCTTCTGGTGCAATCGCACCTGCGGACATTTTCTCACAGGTGCGAGCTCGCAGAAGTGATCTTGACATCGCAGAGCGTAAGGTCCGCAGAAGCGGGCAAAACCTCGCAGAAGCGAGTCCGCAAAAGCGGAAAAGGGGAAGAGGCAGCCCCGTCGCAGAAGCGGACAGCTTCTTCGCAGAAGCGAGTCCACAGAAGCGGACTACTGTCCGCAAATGCGCCCTGAGCTGCAGAAGCATTGAAGCCCCTTGCATATGCAAGACCGCAAAAGCGGCCAAGTGAGCCGCATATGCGAAAGGCCCTAGATAGAATAAAATCAAAGGGGTTGTGGGATTTTGGCATTCTTGGTCATTTCCAACAAGGGTTGAGGCAATATTTCAGAGAGAATACACGAAACAACTTGAGGTAAGTCACTTATGATCATTGTTAGTCAATAATATTGAATTATTATCAAATATTCCGACTAGATTACATATTTTTGAGGTGAAATTCGAGGATTTGGGCTTAGGGATTTGAATATAAGATTTAAGGATTTGAAGGTCGAGTTGATGTCGGAATTTGGTAAATTTAGTATGGTTGGATTCGTGGTTGAATGGGCGTTCATATTTTGTAACTTTTACCGGGTTCCGAGACGTGGGCCTCTCTGACGATGTTTGAGGTAAATTTTTGATTTTTCTCGAAAATTAGTATTTTCATATGGAAATTAATTCCTATAATTTGTATTGACTGTATTGAATTAATTGTGACTAGATTCAAGGCATTCGGAGGCCGATTCAAGGCATTCGGAGGCCGATTCGCGAGGCAAAGGCATATTGGAATAAAGAATTACACGATTTGAGGTAAGTAACACTTCTAAACTTGGTTCTGAGGGTATGAATCCCTGAATTAAGTGTTATATGAATTGTTTGGAGGTGACACACATGCTAGGTGGCGGGCGTGTGGGTGTGCACCATAGAAATTATGACTTAAATAAATTCCGTAGAGTTGCATAATCAAAGAATCATGTCATTATTCATATGTTCTCCACGTGTTAGAGAAATTGAGCGGAGGCTCGTATTAAAGATCATGTTTAGGCTACGTGCCGATATTTTTATGACCCGCAAGGCAGTGTTGTTGTTGAATTAATTGCTTTAAAAATGTAAATTCCATACTCAATCATGTTCATCCATTTGTGAGGATATTTATGGGATCGAGCAGCAGGCCATATAGGCTTTATTATTATGGGATCGGATTGCACGCCGCAGTAGGCCATATTGGCTTTATATAACGCTTGGGTTGAAGGAGCCCCTCCGGAATCTGCACCCCCTACAGTGAGCGCAATTGATGTTTATATTTGGGATAGACTTCCCAGGGCATGGAGTTGCCTTATTTATTTATTTATCCTAGGGATGGATCTTCTCTGGGTATGGATCTTGCCCGAAGCATTTATATTCTGGGCTGGATCGACCTTATACAGTACTAAGTGACTGACTATCAGTTGATGTGTGTGTGTGTATATATATATATATATATATATATATATATATATATATATATATATATATATATATATATATATATATCTTCCCTGGGCTGGATTGGCCATATACAGTACTGAGTGATTGAGTATTTTGAGATTGTGAGTACACGAGGTTTCCACTGAGGTGTATCACTTACAGCACGTACATTGACATGTAGATATAGAGATGTCATATTCCTCACAACATTCAGAATTGATCTATTTTACTTGTACCGAGTTTAACTGTTGAACTTGAAAGCATGCCTACATTTCCGTACTGTTATTTCTATAATGGACTGTACCTGTTGAGCTCATCACTATTTTCAGCATAGGGTCGGTTGTACTCATACTACACTCTGCACTTCATTTGCAGATCCAGGTACTTTCGGATACGGCGGTTGCTAGATTTTGGAGTTTCATCTATTGGAGACTATCGAGGTAGTTATTTGGCATCCGCAGACCTTGACTCTCTTTCCTTTTAGTTATTTGTATTGTTCTACATTTCTGGATAATGTTTGTATTAGTCAGACTCTGTTATCATTTAGATGCTCATGTAATCAGTGACACCGGGTTTGGGGAGTGTATTTAGTATTTATGGGATTTTCTATTGAATTCAAATATTATGTTTTCAAACTTAAAAGATTATAGTGTTTTATTGAGGTTATCGGCTTGCCTAGTATAGAGATAGGCGCCATCACAACATGTGAATTTTGGGTCGTGACAAGTTGGTGTCAGACCCTAGGTTATATAGGTATCTCGAGTCATAAGCAAGTTTAGTAGAGTCTTGCGGATCGGTATGAAGACGTCTGTACTTATCTTCGAGAGGCTGTCGAACCCTTAGGAAATTTTACTTTCTTGTATTCTATCGTGCGAATTTGTTGATTGTGGCAAATTAAATTTCTGTTATTCTATTCTCTCACAAATGGTGAGGACACGTACTACCGGATGGGATGGCCAGCTACCAGTTAGGGCCACGAGAAGCCGGGGCTGTGGTAGAGGTCGAGGTATAGCTCGAACAACAGTTAGAGCATCACCTGTAGAACCACCAATTGCTCCATCTCAGGAGCAGGTTCCAGATATAGTTGAGCCGGCGGGACTAGCTCAAGCACCAGCTATGCCTATTATGATTCCAGGACTTCAAGAGGCTTTAGCCTAGATATTGACGGCTTGAACTGGCCTTGCTCAGGTGGTTTTGGCTCAGGACGCACCAGCCACTTCTCAGGCTGGGGGAGGTACTCATACCCTTGTCGCCCGTACTCCAGAGTAGGTAGTGCAGGGACTCCAGATACCGGGGGCACTACCAATCCAGCCGGTTGCAGCTGCTTAGGCTCAAGTGGGTCCTATTATGAATGACGAGGAGCAGAAGAGATTAGAGAGGTTTGGGAGACTCCGTCCTCCAACTTTCAGTGGAAATGAGTTAGAGGATGCTCAAGATTTCTTGGACAGATGCCAGGGGATGCTTCATACAGCGGGTATTTTGGAGACCAGTGGGGTTCATTTACTAGTTTTTCAGGTGACCGGAGCAGCCTTTAGATGGTGGGAGACTTATGAGAGGAGCAGACCAGTTGGTGCAGCACCACTTTCATGGCATGAGTTCTCCGTATTATTCCTGGAGAAGTTTGTGTCACATACCTGCAGAGAGGAACTACGCAGGCAGTTCGAGCATTTACGATAGGAGGAGTTGTCCGTGATTCAGTATGAGATGCGGTTTTTAGAATTGGCTTGTCATGCAGTTTGGTTGGTTCCCACTGAGAGGGAGAAGATCAGGAGGTTCATTAATGGCCTCAACCATCAGTTCCGTTTTGTTATGACTCTGGGAAATATAGCAGGTGCTAAAGTTGACAGTGCTCGACAGCTAGAGATGGTCCGTACTCAGGAGCGTAAGGAGAGGGAGGCCAAGAGGTCTCGTGATCCGGGTAATTCCAGTGGTGTTCCTTCTGGGGAACAACCCTATCATAATAGGGGTCGTCCTTATAGGCCCGCTCAGATGGCTCGTCCATCTCATCGTGGCGCATCAGCTAGCCATGGTTCATACAGTACTCGACCGAGTCAGTCTTCTCGTACTGCACTTCCAACTCAGAGTTCATCTCGTGCACCATCAGTTCAGGGTTCATCTGTACCAGGTTTTTCTGGTAGTTATTCTGGTTCTCGAGGTCTACCTCAGTACTTGCCGCCATTGTTCGAGAAGGGTTGTTTTGAGTGTGAAGATTTAGGTCATATGAAGAGAAATTATCCCCGCCTTATGGGAGGTTCATCTCAACAGAGGAATCAGACTACGACATCAGCACCAGTTGCTTCACCCTCCGCCCAGCCAGCTCGGGGTGGGGCTCAGTCAGCTAGGAGTAGGGGTGGCATGTGGGCCGGTTAGGATCGGGACCGGCCCAGGACCGCAGGCCCATATGGGCGGTGGGCCTAAACTGTCCTAACCGGATAGGACCGGGACCGTTTAGGACCGGGATCGGCTCAGAAGTGGGCCGTTTCAAGCGATCCTAAACGGGCCCAACGAATAATTTTTATATTAAAAAAAAATTGACTGTTTGGCCATTTAAAAACTAGCCGTTTGGTCTGCCCAAATAGCCGTTGGATATTTGCAAAATAGCCATTTAACCCCCAAATTTTGTTTTGACCCCAAACTTTTTATAATTATACTTTTTCCCTATTTTCAACTATAAATACCCCCTCATTATTTTATTTTTCTCACAAAATCATCAATCTCTCTCTAATATTCTTCTATAATTGCTTACTTAATTGTTACAATTTGTGCAAAATTATAAAGTTGGTGAATTGAAGTCTTCAAGTCTTCAACGATAATTATTTTTCAACAAGTTATTCGTCAATTCGGTAAACTCGTTCCAACTCTTAAGTTTTAATATTATAGTTTTATTTATTTTATTTACTTTACTTGATTAATTAAGATGGCTTATTCCCTAAAAAAATATTTAGTAAAAATAAGAAAAAATCCAAGAGTGGTGAATCTAGTGGCCAATCTGTTCCTTCTCCGCTTCCCCCGGCTCTCCGGCCGAAACCTGTTACCCGTCCTACACCTGCTATTCTTGATAGCGATAATAGTTTATTATAATTTACCGAGAGTCAATTTTGCCATAATATTGCCCTCGGTGAATAATTAAACCTTGAATATATGAATGCTCTTTATGGTAATCTAACTATTGATGAAAATGATGATGAAGAAATAGATTTTGATGAAACGCAACCGGATAACGATACACCCACTAGTCCTGCTCCTGAAGTTAACCCAACTAATAATAATCCAAATGATCCCCCGTCTGACCCTCATGTTACTGCTCTTGCTTTTTCTAGACAACCTTCTAAACGGGCAGAAACATCTCTTGTTTGACCATATTTTACTCAACTAAGAGAAAAAAATAGGGCTAAGTGTAAAACTTATGGCAAAGAGTTAGTTTTTAAATATGTTGGAAGTCGGGGGGGAGGGACGGGAAGTTTGACTAGACACATATTGCTACACCCTCAAGATAAAACTAGATATTTTCGTATGAAAGCTTTGGCCGAGGGGACAAGTGCACCTAGTCAGGCTGACCTTAGTACCGGGTCAAATCAATTTCAACTGGGAATTAACACTGTTACCGGTGGTATTTTATATTATGATCCAAAAAAAGATCGGGAAGAATTGGCAAAAATGGTTAATGTTATGTGCTTACCCTATAGTTTTCCTTCTAACCCTCACTTTATGCATTATATTAGAAAAGTTTATAATCCTACTTATAAAGGTTTTCCTCGCACAACCGTAAAGAGTGATATTTATAAATATAAACATAAATATGAACAATATTTGCGCTATTTATTTACTCATATAAATTGTCGTGTTGCTATTACAGCTGATATTGGTAGAAGGGGTAATGACTGTGATTACCTTACTGTTACCTGTCATTGGATTGATGAGGATTGGATAATGCAAAAGCGCATTATTGCTTATAGAATAATTAATTCACGTCACATAGGGCAGTTTATTTCTAGTACGATTACAGATATTTGTAGATATTTTTGCATTAGTGATAAAATAATGTCAGTTTCAATGGATAATGTTACTAGTAACACAAATGATGTAGCCTTGCTTACCACTACACTAAGTCCTGCATTTAGTAATATTTTTCATATTAGATGTATTTGTCATATTTACCATTTAATTGTGGGTGATGGTATGCGAATTTTAAATGTTGAAATTGAAAAGGTTAAAATGGCTCTTAATTGGCTTTTTTATTCAAACCATAGAAGTAGACTTAGAGAATATTTTAAAAGATGCGATGAATTTGGCCTAAGAGAAAGAAAGGTTCTTAAACCTTGTCCAACTAGATGGAATTACATGTATGAAAGTTTAGTTGTTGCATATGAATATAGAAACCCCATAAACTCAACGTTTAATGCTCATGTAAGTGATGATGATGAGCACCTTACAAATGCGGATTGGGCTAATGTTAAAATGCTTGTAGGTTTTTTTAGAAAAATTTTATATTGCTACAAATAAATTTTCTGGGCAATATTATCCTACTATTTCTAACTCTTTAGTTTATATTGCAGAACTTGCAAATTTGTTTGATCATTTTTCAGAGGGTGGGAAATTTATCAACTTGCTATTGATTCCATGAGAAAAAAATTTAAAAAATATTTTTCCCTATTCCCCATATTTATGGTATTGCTGCATTGTTAAATCCTATTATGAAATTAGGAGGTCCTCAATTTTGGTATGAAACTGTTTATAATGGTTTAGCACTTGAAGATGAGGAGTTGTCTACACTTGCGGACGCAATAGCCTCAATTAAAATAAATGTTCAAACTATTTATAATACTTATAAAGTTGCATTAGATCATGCTAGACCAAATGTTCCAACTCATTCTTCTTCTAGTTCTCAATCATCTAAAAGAACTGTGGGAGTAAGAGTACTTAGTGCTTGGGCAGGATTCAGGGGTTCTCAAGGTTCTAGTACTAGTGATTTTTCACAACTAAATGAGCTTGAAGTTTATTTGTCATAGGGAATTGAGGAAGTGAATCCCGACGGCTCCTTTAATATTTTGGAATGGTGGAAGGACAAAGAAAAACACTTTCCGATTCTTTCAAGGATGGCCCGAGACATTTTAACTATTCAAGTTTCAATAGTAGCATCAGAGAACACTTTCAGTCAAGCAAGACTTCAACTCGGTGATTATAGAGCGTCTATGAGGGAGAGCTTGAAAAAATCAGTACTTTTCAGAGATTAGATCCGTTCGGAAAGAAGAAATTTTGGACTTGCTGAATCACAACCAGAGATAGACGAAGCTTATGAAGAAATGCTAGCTGAACTTGCGGAGGATGATGCTTCGCCTGGAAGCGGTGATGACCAAGCTTCATTTCCGCCACCACCAACGGAAATTCCTCCGGACCTTGAAGGATTTATGAAATTTATAAGAGATACCATGTAAATTAATATGTAACTTGTATTCTGGCACATCTTGATTAGTTTATTTTTCTTCTTAATGGTGGTATTAGCACCTTGTTGTGCTCATTCCATAGGAGGGAGGAAGACTAAGAAAGATATTGCCATGATATTTTAATGCTATAATAAAAATATAACGCATTGCTTTGAATATCTCTTTATAATATTTTTGTCTTTTTATATACCTTAAGCTATACATATAGTATAATTAGCTTTTATATATATATATATATATATATATATATATATATATATATATATATATATCACACTATCGAATATGGCTTAAGATCTCTCTCTCTCTCTCTCTCTCTCATATATATATATATATATATATATATATATATATATATATATCTTAAGATGTGTATATAGTATATAAATCGAATATTAATGTATAAATCTTAAGATGTATATATAGTAAATCGAATATAGCTTATATATCTTAAGATGTATATATAGTATAGTATAGTATATATATTATAACGCATTGCTTTGAATATCTCTTTACAATATTTTTGTCTTTAAATTTGAATTAAAAAATTTAGGTGACAATTCTATAATATAATTTACTAGGAATTGCCTTAGATATTTTTATTATCATTTTTTTCTCTAACTTGTATAAAAATAATTTAAAAAATAAAAAGTTTCCGTTGGGCCCGCTTAGGACTGTTTGGGCCCGCTTAGGCTCGGGACTGGCCCACTTAACACGGGACCACTAGTTCGTGGTCCCGGTCCCGGACCGGTTCTAACGAGAAGCCCGGGACCGCTTAGGATCGGCCCGCCTAGGACCGGACCACTTAAGACAGGGGCCGCGAAGCCCACTTAAGACCGGGCCCGGCCCACATGCCACCCCTAGCTAGGAGTCGCTCAAGAGGGGGATGTCGATCAGGTGGCGGTCAGGCCCGATTCTATGTTATTCCTGCCAGGCCAGATCTCGTTGCTTCAGATGCAGTGATCACATGTATTGTCTCGGTATGCCATAGGGAAGCTTCTATATTATTTGACCCTGGTTACACATATTCGTATGTATCATCATATTTTACTCGTTATCTAGATATGCCCCGTGAGTCCTTAGTGTCACCTGTTCATGTATCTACGCCGGTGGGCGATACTATTGTTGTGGACCGTGTATATCAGTCGTGTGTGGCAACTATTAGGGGACTGGAGACTAGAGTTGATATCTTATTACTTAGTATGGTTAATTTTGATGTAATCTTGGGTATGGATTGGTTGTCTCCATGTCATGCTATTCTGGACTGTCACGCAAAAATCGGGACATTGGCGATATCGGGATTGCCGAGTATCGAATGGAGAGGTTCTCTAGATTATGTTCCCAGCAGAGTAATTTCTTATTTGAAGGCCCAACGGATGGTTGGGAAGAGGTGTTTGTCATATTTGGCCTTTGTGAGAGATGTTGATGCAGACATTCCTACTATTGATTCTGTAGCGGTAGTGCGAGACAATCCAGATGCATTTCCTGTAGGCCTGGCGGGTATGCCACCCGACAGGGATATTGATTTCGGTATTGACTTGGTGTCGGGCACTCAGCCCATTTCTATTCCTCTATATCGTATGGCACCAGCTGAATTGAAATAATTGAAAGAGCAACTTCAGAAACTTCTTGATAAGGGGTTTTGTTAGGCCTAGTGTGTCGCCTTTGGGTGCACCAGTTCTATTTGTAAAAAAGAAAGATGGTACTATGCAGATGTGCATCGACTACAGGCAGTTGAACAAAGTTACAATCAAGAACAAGTATCTTTTGCCACGTATTGATGATTTGTTTGACTAGCTTCAGGGGAGAGGGTGTTCTACAAAATTGATTTGAAGTCTGGGTATCACCAGTTGAAAATTCGGGATTCGGATATTCTAAAGACGGCATTCAAAAACCGTTATGGTCACTATAAATTTCTCGTGATGTCTTTTGGGCTAACTAATGCCCCAGCAGCATTTATGCACTTGATGAACAGTATATTCCAGCCATATCTTGATTCATTTGTCGTAGTATTTATTGATGATATTCTGGAGTACTCACGTAGCCAGGAGGAGCATGCACAATACTTGAGTATTGTATTACAGAGGCTAATGGAGGAGAAACTTTATGCCAAATTCTCTAAGTGTGAGTTCTGGCTTAGTTCGGTGGCATTCTTGGGACACATAGTGTCCAGTGAGGGTATTAAGGTGGATCTGAAGAATATAGACGCAGTTCAAAGTTGGCCCAGGCCATCTTCAACTACTGAGATTCAGAGTATTCTCGGCTTGGTCGGTTACTATCATCGCTTTGTGGAGGGCTTCTCGTCTATTGTGGCGCCTATGACTAAATTGACCCAGAAAGGTGCTCCATTCAGGTGGTCGGATGAGTGTGAGGAGAGCTTTCAGAATCTCAAGACTGCCTTAACCACAACTCCAGTTCTAGTTTTGCCTTCAGCTACATGCCCTTATACATTGTATTGCGATGCTTCTCGGATAGGTATTAAATGTGTCTTAATACAGCAAGGTAGAGTGATTGCTTATGCTTCGCGCCAGTTGAAGTCACATGAAAAGAACTACCTTGTTCATGATTTAGAGTTGGCAGCTATTGTTCATGCATTAAAGATTTGGAGGCACTATCTCGATGGTATGTCTTGTGAGGTATTTACAGATCATCGGAGTCTCCAGCACTTATTCAAATAGAAGGATCTAAATTTGAGGCAGCGGAGATGGTTGGAGATGCTAAAGGACTATGATATTATCATTCTGTATCATTCCGGGAAGGCCAATGTCGTGGACGATTCCTTGAGTAGAAAGGCGGTGAGTATGGGTAGCCTTGCATTCATTCCTATTGGTGAGAGGCCTCTTGCAGTTGATGTTCAAGCATTGGCTAATCAGTTCGTGAGATTAGATGTTTCGGAGCCCGGTCAAGTTTTAGCTTGTGTGGTTTCTCAGTCTTCCTTATATGACCGCATCAGAGAGCGCCAGTATGATGATCCCCATTTGCTTGTCCTGAAGGACACGGTTCATCATGGTGATGCCAAAGATGTTACTATCGGAGATGATGGGATGATAAGGATGCATGGGCGAATTTGTGTACCAAATATAGATGGACTGCAGGAGTTGATTCTTGAGGAGGCCCACAGTTCGCGGTACTCCATTCATCCGGGTGCCACAAAGATGTACCAGGACTTGAGACAGCACTATTGGTGGAGAAAAATGAAGAAAGATATATTGAGGTTTGTAGCTCGATGTTTAAATTGTTAGCAGGTGAAGTACGAGCATCAGAGACCGGGCGGATTGCTTCAGAGACTTGAAATTCCGGAGTGGAAGTGGGAGTGTATCACCATAGACTTCGTAGTTGGACTCCCATACACTTTGAGGAAGTTTGATGTTGTTTGGGTAATTGTGGATCGGTTGACCAAGTCCGCGCATTTTATTCCAATTGGGACTACTTACTCTTCAGAGCGGTTGGCTGAGATTTATATCCGCGAGATTGTTCGCCTTCACGGTGTGCCAGTGTCCATCATTTAAGATCGGGGCACGCAGTTTACATCGCAGTTTTGGAGAACAGTGTAACGATAATGAGGTACAGTTGAGTACAACATTTCACCCTCAGACGGACGGGCAGCCCGAGCACACTATTCATATATTGGAAGATATGTTGCGTGCTTGTGTTATAGATTTTAGGGGTTCTTGGGATCAGTTTCTGCCACTTGCAGAGTTTTCCTATAATAACAACTACCAATCGAGCATTCAGATGGCTTCGTATGAGGCTTTATATGGGAGATGGTGTCGGTCTCCGGTAGGTTAGTTTGAGCCGGGTAAGGCTAGGCTATTGGGTACTGCTTTAGTTCAGGATGCTCTGGAAAAGGTTAAATTGATTCAGAATCGACTTTGCAAGGCACAGTCTAGACAAAAGAGTTATACCGACCGAAAGGTTTGCGATGTTACTTACATGGTAGGAGAGAAGGTACTACTTCGTGTTTCGCCTATGAAGGGTGTTATGAGATTCGGGAAGAAGGGCAAGTAGAGTCCTAGGTATATTGGGCCTTTTGAAATACTTAAGAAGATTGAAGATGTGGCTTATGAACTTGCATTGCCACCTAGTCTATCGGGTGTTCATCTAGTGTTTCATGTATCTATGCTCTAGATTATGTCAGTGATCCGACTCATGTTTTGGATTTCAGTGCAGTTGGATGGTAATTTGACTTATGATGTGGAGCCGGTGGCCATTTTGTACCAGCGGGTTCGAAAGTTGAGATCAAATAACATAGTTTCAGTGAAAGTGCAGTAGAGAGGCCAGCCAATCGGAGAGGCTACTTGGGAGACTGAACGGGAGATGCAGAATAGATATCCATACATATTTGAGACTCCGGGTATAATTTTAAACCCGTACGAGGATGAATGTTTGTTTATGAAGGGGAGAATGTAACGAACCGACCGTTCATTTTGAGTATTACAGCCTCGTTCCCCCATTTACTGCTTATCCTATAAACAATTATAAATATGTGACTTGTCGGGGATGTTTCAGAATGAATTGGAACATTTAGTTCCAAGATTTAAAGCTTAAGTTGAGATAGTTTGCCGGATGTCGACTTATGTGTAAGCGACTCCGGAATAGAATTTTGATGATTCTAATAGCTCCGTATGGTGATTTTGGACTTAAGAGAGTGTCCGAAAAATTATTTGAAAGTCCGTAGTTAAATTAGGCTTGAAATGGAGAAAATAAGAATTTAAAGTTTGGAAGTTTGACCGTGAGATTGACTTTTTGATATCGGGGTCGGAATCCAGTTTTAAAAATTCGAATAGGTTCGTTATATCATTTATGACTTGTGTACAAAATTTGAGGTCAATCGGACTTGATTTGATAGGTTTCGGCATCGAATATAGAAGTTGGAATTTCTTAGTTTCATTAAGCTTGAATTTGGGTGTGATTCATATTTTTAGAGTTGTTTGATGTGATTTGAGGTCTCGACTAAGTTCATATGATTTTTTAGGACTTGTTGGTATATTTAGTTGAGATCCCGGGGGCCTTGGATGAGTTTCGGATGGTTGACAGATCAAAATTTGAACTTAGAGGAAATCTGAAAATTCTGCCTTTTGGTGCAATCGCACCTGCAGATATTTTCTCGCAGAAGCGAGCTTGGCATCGCAGAAGCGTGAGGTCCGTAGAAGCGGGCAAAACCTCGTAGAAGCGAGTCCGCATAACCGTCCTATCCATCGCAAAAGCGTAAAAGGGAAAGGGGCAGTCTCGTCGCAAAAAGCGGACAACTTCTTCGCAGAAGCGAATCTGCAGTAGCGGACTGTTGTCTGCAGATGCGCTCTGAGCCGCGGAAGCGTCGAATTCCCTCTGTCAAGTGAACCGCAGATGCGAAAGGCCGTGGGCAGTATAAAATCAGAGGGGCTGCGGGATTTTGGCATTTTTGGTCATTTCCAACATGGGTTGAGGCGATTTTTCAGAGAGAATTCACGGGAAAACTTGAGGTAAGTCATTTATGATCATTGTTAGTCAATGATATTGAAGTATCATCGACTATTCTGACTAGATTACATATTTTTGAGGTGAAATTCGAGGATTTGATTTGAAAATAAGATTTAAGAATTTGAAGATCGAGTTGATGTTGGAATAGGTAAATTTGGTATGGTTAGACTCGTGGTTGAATAGGCATTCATATTTTGTAACTTTTGTCGGGTTCCGAGACGTGGGCCTCTCTGACGATGTTTGAGTTAAATTTTAGATTTTGTTAAAAAATTAGTATTTTCATATGAAAATTAATTCCTATAATTTGTGTTGACTGTATCGAATTAATTGTGACTAGATTCGAGGCGTTCGAAGGCCGATTCGCGTGGCAAAGGCATATTGGAATAAAGAATTACACGGTTTGAGGTAAGTAACACTTCTAAACTTGATTTTGAGGGTATGAATCCCTGAATTACGTGTTATATAAATTGTTTGGAGGTGACGCACATGCTAGGTGACGGGCATGTGGGCGTGCACTATAGAAATTGTGACTTAAATAAATTCTGTAGAGTTGCATAATCAAAGAATCATGTCATTATTCACATGTTCCCCGCGTGTTAGAGAAATTGAGCGAAGGCTCATATTAAAGATCATGTTTAGGCTACGTGCCGATATTTTTATGACCCGCAGGGCCGTGTTGTTGTTGAATTAATTACTTTAAAAATATAAATTCCATACTCAGTCATGTTCATTCATTTGTGAGGATATTTATGGGATCGAGTAGCATGCCATATTGACTTTATATTTATTATTATATGGATCGGGCCTACACGCCGCAGCAAGTCTTATAAGCTTTATTATTATGGGATAGGATTGCACGCCGCAGTAGGCCATATTGGTTTTATATAGCGCTTGGGCGGAAGGAGCCCCTCCGGAGTCTGCACCCCCCACAGTGAGCTCAATTGATGTTTATATTTGGGATGGACTTCCCAGAGCATGAAGTTACCTTATTTATTTATTTATCCTAGGGATGGATCTTCCATGGGCATGGATCTTGCCCGAAGCATTTATATTCTGGGCTAGATCGGCCTTATACAGTACTGAGTGACTGACTGTCAGTTGATGTATATATATATGGGATGGATCTTCCCTTGGCTGGATTGGCCATATACAGTACTAAGTGATTGAGTATTTTGAGATTGTGAGTACATGAGGTTTCCACTGAGGTGTATCACTTACAACACGTACATTGCCATGTAGATATATAAATGTCATATTCCTCACAACATTCAGAATTGATCTATTTTACTTGTACCGAGTTTAACTGTTAAATTTGAAAGCATGCCTACATTTTTGTATTGTTATTTCTATATTGGACTGTACCTGTTAAGTTCGTCACTACTTTCAGCCCAAAGGTTAGTTTTGTTACTTATTGAGTATATGAGGTCGGTTGTACTCATACTACACTCTGTACTTCGTGTACAGATCCAGGTACTTTCGGATACGGCGGTTGCTAGATTTCGGAGTTTCATCTGTTGGAGACTATCGAGGTATCTGCTTGGCGTCCGCAGACCTTGACTCTCTTTCCTTTCAGTTATTTGTATTGTTCTACATTTCCAGACAGTATTTATATCAGTTAGACTATGTTATCATTTAGATGCTCATGTACTCAGTGACATCGGGTTTGGGGAGTATATTTATATCAGTATTTGTGGGATTTTATATTGAATTCAAATATTATGTTTTCAAACTTAAAAGATTATAATATTTTATTAAGGTTATCGGCTTATCTAGTATTGAGATAGGCGTCATTACGATATGTGAATTTTGGATCGTGACAATTTGCTCCTCCTATAAGCAATGTATAAGGTCAATCAGATAACTTTTTATTTTTTTACTCAATTCATGACTATTACTTCATGTAATTTATATGTGAAAGGATATACCCAAAGTACAAAGTTGATAGGCCAAAATGGTTACGTAAAGTGAACGACCTATTCATCTTTCAATCAAACACCCTGCCAAATAACATTTACATACAAAAATGTAAATATACAGTCTAATAATTACTATTCCTATTATTTATGAATTTTACCAATCCACCATTATTATAGTATTTAACTCAACATCTAATTTTAGAAATGGACACTTAACAAATGCAAGGCAAATTCAAATAATCTAATTTTAGTGGAGATGAAAATATTATCATACAAAATTTATCATTTACTTCTTTCTATCAAATATATTCTGTTAATCAATTAAAAATAAAGAATACAGCTGAACAACATAGGTAATTAGATCATAGGCAAGGCCAAGAATATATTAACAAGCAGAAGCTATACATGAGAAGCTGAAAAAAATAGTTTTTTCCCAAAAACAAAAGCAAAAGTTGTTTTTAATTTTTCTCTTGGTAAAAATACCATTAACAAAAAATTATATATACCAAAATAACCCTACTCAGTTTAACTTAATACTTAGTTATTCATTTTAAACGCAATTCTCCTAATATATAAGTATTTCTTTTTGCTTTTAGTATAAATTTTTTATATATAGTAATTTTTGGGGTGAATATTTTATATTTGTTGAATAATGTTTTGATGTATTTAAACTGTTTAAACTGTTGAAAGGATAAAGTACTTTTTTATTTATCTTCATACTCCTATTTTACTTAATAAAAATAAAAAAACTTAATTATAGCCTTTCATATTAAATACTTGAAATTATTTATCTACTTCAATAATATTGACTATTAAGTAAATATTTTCATGTCATTATTCGTAATTTATACCAAACACAAATTGATGCTCAAAAAGCTTTTAAAAAAGCACTTCTCAAAGGTTATTACTCTTGCTCGGACAAGAGAAGCCATCGACTTTGATATCTTCATCTACAAAGAGGGCATGAGGATTATTTATTCCTAAAAGATGTAAATTGTAATGCACTAGTATCAGGAAAATATAAATATAAACTGTTTTCCATTCTTCTTTCTCATAAAATATGTTTTCATTCTTCATTAAGTTTACAAGAGATATAATATTTTCTTATTACTTATGTTATAAAAATATAATTAACAGTTTAACAGTACGTAGCTTATTAAAGAAACTATGCTCCTTTCTTTGAAGAGTCTGATCAGGCAAGAACATGTTGCCAAGTCTTATTGATCATCCATGAGTCAGTTTGAAGAAGTTGTAGATTTGAAATAATGATGATTTATTAGTACTCCATATCAATGACTACATTATTTTAAAAACACATTAAGCAAAAAGTTGTGATATTTACCTAAAAGTCATCCAATATTGCCAAATAAATCATAATTAATTTGTCCATTATTTCACCAATAGAAATAAATAACGTTGGGATATTTACCTACATCGTTACAAATTTTAGAGCCCTTACCTTTTCGTTAATTAGCGTGATGTGCCCTGAAATATTTAACAGAATTCAAATTAAAATGCAGCATCAATTGTCTTTAAAGCTATTTCCAAGGTATGTACTCAGAGTGAATTGTTTAATTAAGCCTGCTCCTTTTTCTATTTCTTGGTAGAAAATCTGGAGGTAAAGGGCGTATGTGGTTCTTTCCAGGTTTACAGTATTCAATGATTAAGAAATTAGTGAAATTGTGTGTCATCAAATCAATTTTAGGACAGAGTTTTCTTTAGTTTCCATCTGTTTTCCACTGCCTATAGTGGAACAGAAATGTGGCAGCAATCGTCGATCCCCGACCCTGTAAAGTGTAAACCTCAACTATAAATTTATAGGATTTCCTCATTCGAATATCCCATTCACAACTCTTCTAATTACAATTCGTCTACCTCTTTTGTAAAGTCAAAATGATCTCTCTCAAAAACAATTGCATTTTTCTCTGCTTGGTTTTGCTATTGCCTACGCTTTGCTACAGCGGAAATTATGTTTCCAGAGCTGCCTATTACAGTACCCCAGATGGCATGGGGATACCAAGTATGCCACTTTTCACCTTCCAAAAGAATTGTCAATTCTATTTAAATATATAGTCATCTCCTAATTATGTATTACTACGTTTTATGGTGATAGTTCGCTTTATCTAATTGTGTAGGTACATAAACTTTTTGGTTGACCTCATGTCAAGACTTTAATTCTAAAAATTAGTAGTACTTATCAAATCAATGTCACTTATTTTGACAAACAGTGATTAATTTGAATTTCAAAATCAACTTTTAGTGTCACATAAGAATGAGAAAATATAACTAAATTTAAGAGGTCCCTAACATATATACACTTCGTAGGAGCATCATCTAAATACATAATCTTAATCCCTCCCACTAACACACACAAAAATAATCAAGTAAATTAAACTTGCACTAGCTATTTTAAACATTTAGTTGTACATTTTCATCAGCCGGAGCGTGTGGTTATGGAGAAAATGGCAAAGATGTCAACAATGGGGAGGTTTGTGCAGCCTCCAAACGGCTTTACAAAAATGGAGCTGGATGTGGAGCTTGCTACCAGGTAATTAATCTAATCCTTGTTCTTCTTATTTAGTTTAACATGTTTCACATTATTAGGTCACTTATTAACTACAAGTACTCATTGATTAAACTAAGTTGGATTATTCTAGAAATTCAACAAAAACCGGCCGCAGTTGACCGACCGACGTCGGTCTGTCAAAAAACCGGCCGAAAACCAGCCCGGAGTCGGTCGTTTTTTCAAAATATTTTATTTTTCAATTTTTTTACAAAAACGACCAACTTTGATCGGTCTTTTTTTTTGGCGCAAAAATGCAGGAAACTATTTTTGCATCCCGTGAAATTTATTTTTAAAGAAACCGACCAAAGTTGGTCGGTTTTTTATTTAAAATTAATATTCAAAAAACCGATCGAAATCAGTCAGTTATTCCGGTCGGTAAACAACCGATTTCGGTCGATAATTTTATTTTTTAATAAAATCGACCGACATCGGTCGGTTTTTCGCTCGAAAATGCAATTAAAGAGTATAAATAAAATAAAAGACAGTTTTTAAATAAAATGCATCAATAATCTAGTGGTAGAATAGTATCCTGCCATAGTACAAACCCCGCTTCGATTCCCAGATTGTACATTTTTTAATTACATAATTAAAAATACCGACTGACTTCTCGGTCGGTTTTTTCGGAATTTTTTTCTTTTTTGGAGTTTAATTCACTGACCGAAATCGTTCGAAAAAACCGATCGTCAAAAATTGGTCGGTTTTCGATCGATTTTTGCCAATTACTGACCAACATCGGTCGGTTTTAACAGTAGATTTTCCCTTTTTTTTTAAGTAGTGTATAGCATTGATAACAAATAAAATTTATAGGTAAGGTGCAAGGACAAGGGATTGTGCAGTGACGAGGGAACAAAAGTAGTGGTGACTGATACTGGAGAAGGACATGGAACAGACTTCATTCTCAGCTACCGAGCCTATGC
This sequence comes from Nicotiana tabacum, assembly GCF_000715075.1. Lineage (NCBI taxonomy): Eukaryota > Viridiplantae > Streptophyta > Magnoliopsida > Solanales > Solanaceae > Nicotiana > Nicotiana tabacum. The sequence goes on along the minus strand of NC_134101.1, from coordinate 22,234,160 downwards.
TAAATTGGCGAAGCAGCCTAATATGGCTCAGCATTTGTTTGCTAAAGGAGTGGTTGAAGTAGAATATCGTAGAGTTTCTTGCAAATATGGAAATCTCATGCTTAAAATCCATGAACATAGCAAGTACCCTCACTACCTTGCTATAGTTGTTATGAATCAAGGTGGTGCTACTGACATTCTTGCTGTCGAAGTCTACGAGGTTCGTCTCATTTTACCGCTTCGTCGAAATTTTTTACTCATTCAGAGGCGGATGCAAAGCATTGGTACCGGGTTCAACTGAACCAAGTACTTTTGGCGCGGAGCATAAACTTATGTGTAAAAATTCAAATATTACAATATATAGCAATATGAACCCATAACTTTAAAAATACAATGAGTTCAATGCTAAACACTTTACAGGTTGAACGCATAAAATTTAAATCCTAAATCCGCCTCTGATGTCATTGTATATTGGACGAGCTTACAAGGAATACTTAATTACCTTTCATGTTTATGTGAGCCTACCTTGGCATATATTTAATATATGTTGATGCAGGAGGAAACAAAAGAATGGATATCAATGAGGAGGGCTTATGGAGCAGTGTTCGACCTATCGAGCCCACCAAGTGGAGAACTTAACGTGAGGTTCCTAACAAGTGCTGGTGCTGAAACCAAATGGGTGCAGTCTGATAAGGCTGTAATTCCTGCTGAATGGAAAGCTGGGGCTACTATTGAGACCGATATTCAGCTCTCGTAGACATGAAAATAATAAGAATATAGTACTAAGTATTATAGCATATTATAAGTGGTATTTGGTGATGTCTCAGCTATCGGTTGACAGATAAATTTATATATAGATTAGTTGCGTATTAGGGATCACCCTCCGTGCACATGTACAGCAAGCTGCTTTAATTAAATACCGTCTTGAGTTATCATGGCTTAATTAAGTTATTGTACTTCGTTCGCTAATATATATGAATAAATCTCTTCACTGTTGTATCTTGTTGAGTTATCATGGCGTAAGTTCTTGTGCTTGGTTCTCTAATAGAACTATTAACTAAAACATATTATGTAAAATGTTACCTTAAAATTTATGTTTGCTAATTGCTAGTTTTCCACAAGTATGAAAAGTTGTAAGACTTTATAACATCCATTCTAGTGTGGTTAGATTTTCCAACAGCTCAAGTACTTAGAACAAATCTGTTCTACAAATCTGTTCTTTCCACAACTGAAGCTATCGCTATAATCACAAAAGAAACAACAGATTGTAACTTCATATCGATAGATTCATTAAATACGGTACTAGCATTTTATGTGTGCTCGAGTATACCATCTTCCAATAATAAGGATTGAATTCTACTTCTACACCTTGTTGAAAACAACTTCCACTCGATGTCATAATCCCTTTTTATTTCACTTGGAAGTCATAATCCTAAATATTATATTGATGTAAGACTTGGGCGAAGTGCGACAATAGCAACTTTTAAGCCCCTATTTAAAATATATTCACAATTTATAATGTACTTAAAGATTAGTCAATTCACCCAAACTTCAGGACTAAGTATCCTGAATTCGAAAATTCAGGACTCTGTGTCCTGAATTTTTGAGTTGCTAATTTGAAATTCAGGACTAAGTGTCCAGGTACCAGACATCAAAAATTGACTTTATCCTGAAAACATTTTCCGGTACCAGACATCAAAATTTGACTTCCTCCTGAAAAACACTTTCCTCGAATATGACTTCTCTCATACAAAATACACTAGGTTGCCATTTGCAATAGGGAAAGAAGGTAGATACCGAAACTATGCAGCATGATTCAAGGATGGAGAAAGGAAAGCAACATTCTGCAGATGCAGCTAAAAGCAAAACGTAAGGAGGACAAATATATTGCAGAGAAACACCTTAAATCAAATATGAGGAAATTATTCACCTCAACTTGAAATAAAGCTTTACAAACCCCTAGTACATCCGACCGCTACACTCTGAAGATCCACAATAGCATTTCTTCACCTTGATATTGCCATTGGAGTCATGTACCTGATCCACGGAATAATTATAATGGTAACTGAGCTCCGCCAAAGGAGGAATGTTATCTGCTGCAAAGAACATGATATGAGGCATTTTCTTATCTTCGTGATCATAAAGAACGTTTTGTGCATACAAGTTAGGTGAACAACTGTGATTGATAAATCGCCCGACATTTCCACACTGAGCTGCATCAATTGTATAACCACCCTCTTCTACTACCTCACTTAATTCTGCTTGTGCGGAAGAGTTCACAGAACAATCACTATAGTTCTGCCCAATATCAAACAGGTATTCGTCACTACCAATTCTTCGTTCTGCTTCCTTGTCTTCAAGAAGCTCTCCTGCATACTCACAGATAAAGGTTCCTGAAGGAATAGATGTTAAAGCTCTCACACCCCATCCCCTTGAATTTGTCTTAAAGATCTCAAGTGGAATTTTAATACCGTGTTGGCCGACTCTATTGTAGCAAGAGGGGGGACATTTACAAGAAGGACCACATTCATAGACAAGAGGCTTCACTTCAACAATAGCTCCATTACGATTGTATGGGATCTCGCCTCCATTTTTAACTGCACATGAGCACTTCTTGGAATCAGAACATCTACCGATACAATCACAACCTTTAGGAGGAGACGGCTGGAACCAGTCAGGATATATCATCTTCTTGATGTAAGTGAATGGTGGAGGTTTCTCACCACCAATTGTGTTCACAGCACTTATCGGGAGTGTATCCTTTCCTTCTGTAATGTCATGGACACAAACACCATGCCGCACTTTGGACTTTTTTGATGACTTCACTTCTTTCCAAGCAAGCTCTGGTTGTCCAGGAACTCTCACCAACTTAAACATAAAAACCATCTTACCCTTTGGCCCTTGTTCTGTCCAAAAATTATCAACCTTGTACAACCCATCATAAACATATGTTGTCACTACCTTAACTTTACCATCCACGGATTCAGAGGTTTTCGTCTCCTTGGATCCACGAATCACCCGAACAGGATTCTGAACTGATATACTATTCTTCAAAGCTAAATTACCTCTTTCAAGCTTCTGATCTTCAGGAGTTTTGACCTTACCTACCACATTTCCGCCTTGCCCAGAATAAATCAATACATCAGCATCTTCCACAGCATCATCATAGACCCCTGAAGAAACAATACTAATCGCGATCAGCATACCTCCCTGCTTCATGTAATCTATACCAGCCTGATATAGGCGATGAACCCCCACAATAGCAAGTTCCACCCTGTATTGGAACTCATCTCCGACTTCAACTCCAGGAACTTCTCCCAGTATGTGCTGACCTGTGTTAACTTCTTTTCCTTTTGCCTTGATGATTTTTGCTGCTTGAAGATCAATTCTGTTTGGCCCCTGCCTCGGTTTTGCTTCTTCAGGTTTTGATTTTGACTCTTCTTCTTGCAAGAGCTTTCTACAGATGGCCTGAAACATACGAAGAGTCTCTCTAACTTTAGTACGGGCATCACCGTGACTAGAACTGTTTGGACCAAAAGGTGGTAGGGTCACGTCAAATTCACGTCGTCCTTGTCCAACGGGAGAATCTTCATGTAGTGCTTCCCTATTCAAACTGCAAGCTCTGTCGTTGCTGACAGCCTGTAAAGCAGATCCTTCGTCATCGAACACAACTAGTGCCTTTGAAAATCCATCGGTAGCTTCGCCACCAGAAGCTGATTTCTTCTTACCCCTAGGATTACTTTTTCTGGCGACAGCTTTAGCCTTCTTGCGCCAAGACAGAGGAGACTTCTCATCTTGGTTTCCACTCACCGCACAACCCACACTAGTTTGCTTTCCCTGCCTCCATGGACAGTGCGGCTCGGCCATCAGACCTTGCACAATTGGCTTAACTATTTCATGCCCAGAACCACAAGCACTGACTGCAGTCTTTGACAGATTGTCTTTGACCTGTGAGACAACAATTTCATTTCCACTCACAGGGCCATCTAAACTCTTTTTTTTCCCTTGCTCCCGTGCACAATACGGCTCAGCACCCTGCGTAATCGGCCCAACCATTTCATTTCCAGAACCAAGAGCACTACTTGCAGTAGTAGCCTTTTTACTTTCATCCTCTGAATATACAACAATCTCCTTTCCCACAACTCCTGCATCATTCTCCTTTTTCGTCATTGTCTCGGGCATAACCACAGTTCTTTCCATCTGACTTCTTCCATCAAAATAATTTTGGATACCTCCCTGTTCTTCGCTGTGAACCATTGTTATTTGCTCCAACACCCTATCTTTGGGACTAGCAATGTCCCTCTCTCTCAGAGAATCAGCCTCCTCACTTTCAACCAACCTCTCTTGCAATGCCCCAGTGTCCGTAACATCTCTCAGTGTCTCAATCACTTCATTCTTTATAACTGCCTTATTGAACCCTGCCACATCCTTGCTTTCTTCAGTAACACCATAGCAATTATGTTCAGTTGGCTTAGGAGCATTTGTTCCACAAAATGGAGGGAAGTCACGAACAGCAGATACTCTTCTTTTGCGGTACTTATTCTTTGTCGGGGAGGAGGCATACTCCATAACACTAATTAGCTGCTGAGGTGGTGACAACATTTTGACTTGACTAACAGGACTTGGTTCATCAGTCGCACCGCTAATTTCCCGCACAGATGTCTTGTGTCCACCACCAACATTTTCGACCGAAGATAAACTTCTCTCTTCATCAACTCCCTTCACTAAAGTGTCACTCTGGATGTCTTCCGTTTCCTTGGAAAGCTCCATTTCACTAATTTCAAGATCTTTAGGCAACTCAAATCCAAGCGATTTATCGTCACTTATGTTTTCTCCCAACTCATTTGCTATTGCACTCGTGTTTGTCGATACCACTTCCCCTATTAACCTATCCAACTTTTCATGCTCTTCCATGTTAACTAGAGAGTCCACAGCTTCAGCCGACCGTGATTCGATCTCACTGTTAGAATCTTTAACAACATCAACCAACACAATGTTAGCCATATCTTCATTAGTGGACACAACGGCATTTTGTTCATGATTCAAATCAACTTTTGGAGAAATTTTACCACATCCTGGAGGAAAATCTCGTACTGCTGAGACTTTCCGAACTTTATATTTTGGTATAATGCCCAAATACGAGGAGTGGTAACCATTTTCTGACAGCCGCTTCTTCACGCTCTCATTGGATAACCCATCATTTGACACGGACGCCATCCTTGACCAACTAAAGAGAAATCCTTTTTTTTTATAAGGTAAGATAAACGAAGGAGAAATCCTCTGGATGCTAAGAATCCTGAAACAGAAAAGAAGACATTTGCTTTAGTAGAGATGAATCATGAATGAGGTGAAGCACTTTCAACTCTATCTATTTCCTCTTTGGTCCAAAAGCTATCTGTTTAGTATAACAGAAAATATTTTGCAGAAGAAGTCATTTTCTAGTGTTTGCAACAGCAACAGTTAGGCCTCAAACCCAAGCAAGTTGGGGTCGACTATCTGAATCCTCACTATCTATACTGCTCAATCTATGTCCATCTCAGTCCAATATTACAAAAAATTAGTCCCTAACACTAGAGGTATCTGCATTTCGTACTGTTGCATAAATCACCAACAAGACAAACTTAATCTTAGCTAGTTGGTATCACCTATACAGTTCTTTTTCCTCCACTGTGCTATATTTTTTGCTTAATTAACATGAAATCCAGAGATTGAAAGAATAACTTTCTTCAATGTGATTTGAGGTCTACCTCTTCTTCTTTCCGTCCTTTAATTCCTTGCAAATATTGGACATAAAAGAAACATCCTAACATGACAAACTTAATCTCAACTAAATGATAACACCTATACAGTTCTTTTTTTCTATTATGCCATAGTTTTTGCTTAATTTTGCATGGAATCCAGAGATTATAGGTCTTGCAAGACAACTTCCTTCAATGTGATTTTAGGTCTACCTCATCTTCTTCAATCCTTTATTCACCATGGTTGTATACCTATGAACAGGTGCATCGGTAGGTCGATGTAAGACATGTCCAAATCATTTCAAGTTCCCTCTTTCATTTTATCCTTTTTTTGTGCTACTTGCACCTTCTGCTGAATTTGATAATTTAATCTTATCTAATCTTATATGATTGATCCATCTTAGCATCTGCATTTCTGCAACATTTATCTTGTGGATATGTTGGACTTTGGAGGCCTAACATTCACTCCCATACAATGTGGCTGGTCTTACAACCATTCATTGTGGTATTTGATCATAGGGAATTCTTTTGCAATGAAAATATTTCCTCTCAAAAGGGGAAAATGACTTCCTTCACTTATATACAAAAAATTATTTTCCTTTACGATTATCCAAACTCATACTTCATATCACTTGCTCCAACCAACATTTAGACATTATTGTAAGATTTTGATACTGAAAATATCATGAATAATATCCATTTTATTGGTATTATTATCAGTTTTAGGTGAATATTTTTCACTGACCAACCAAATACAACAATAACAAACTCAATGTAATCCTACAAGTTGGGTCTGAGAGGTTAGTGTGTACGCAGACCTTACCCCTACCTTCAAGAAGGCGGAGAGGTTGTTTCCGGTAGACCATCGACTTAGGAAAGGCAAAAGGAAGAGCAACAACAAGCACACCAATCAGAAAACCGAAGCAAAAATACAAAACTAACACTAGGTACTGCATCAGAAAGCCGAAACAAGCAACAATAAGTAATAGCATAAGTCAAGGAAATACAAAAATACACAAATAACACTAAGTCATGTACTAAACCTACTATTACAGACAAGGACAACGATCGGCTACCTATCCTAACCATTTACCTTTATTCTCAATCTTCACACCTTCCTATCCATGGTCATGTCATCAGTAAGTTGGACTAACGCCATATGTTGCTTAATCACCTCTCCAATGCATCTTCGGCCTGCCTATACCTCTTTAGGCCCTCCAGGGCCAACCTCTCACACCTCCTTACAGGTGCATATGTGTCTCTCCTCTTCACATGACCAAACTATCCAAGTCTCGCCTCCCGCATCTTGTCCTCCGCAGGGGTCACACCCACCTTGTCCCGAATAACCATATTTCTAATTCTATCTAAACTGGTATGCCCGCACATCCATCTCAACATCTTCATTTCAGCCACCTTCATCTTTTGGACATGGGAGTTCTTGACTGGCCAACATTCCGCCCCATACAACATAGTCGGTCTGACTACCGCTCTATAGAACTTACATTTAAGTTTTGATGGCACATTCTTATCACACAAAACATCGGAAGTGAGCCTCTATTTCATCCACCGCACCCCAATACGATGTGTAACCAAATACTGAAAAATAAGTGAGAAAACCACTTATTTCATCGAAAACATTTTTCAAAAATTAACATTTTCTTCAAGCGAACACATTTGTTACAAAAAAAAAAAATTATCACAAGCTTAAGCAGTAAGAGGTCGTTTGGTAGCTGGTTAGGAGAAAAGTTATCCATGTATTGGGGGCAATATAACTTATACAATGTTTGGTAGCCATTAGTTATTTTGTACAAAATTCAGCATAATTAATACAATGTTTGATTGTCATTTTACAATTCTACAAAAATAATACATGTATAAGTTATGAGCCGATCTGTGTATTATTTTATGCGGGGTAGAAGATGGAATAACTAATACATGTATTAGTAATACGTGTATAAAATATTGAAATGACAAATTTACCCCTATCACTTTACACATAAAGGCTTCCTTCGATAGATTGATCTGTATCAAACCATTTGGAGAGCACTGATGCCACACTGGTCGGCTCTTCCTCTTCTCAATCTATTAGAGACAAAATCAGTAAATAAGTATTTAACTTTAAAATTTATATAATGTGTATCAATTTCTAATACAACAAACCAAATATTCAAAAAAATAATCCATGCGTAACTAATCCATGTATAATTAATACCTGCATAACTAATCCCTGCATTACTTATTCCTTCATAAATAATACATGCATAATTAATACATGCATAATTAATACATGTATAACTAATACTTGCATAACTCTAACCGGCAACCAAACGACCCCTAAGAACTTGGGAGTTAAACTCCACTACAAGACTAAAAAAGAACAACGAATAGGAAGCAGTAAATTCATATCCAGTTACAAGGGTAAAAAGGGAAATGAAAGCAAATCATTCTCTCAAATGAAAATAAAGCTACAGTTAGTACAGAATAAAATTGCACATAAGGGTTTGCATGCTTGAGATAAAAGATAATAAGAACAAAAACATACCAATTTTAAGGATGAACTTCAAAATTGCTCTTCAGATGATAGATAATAACTTAAGGAACTAATTGTTCTGACAAAAAAACAGAGAAAAATGATTATGAAACTCAAGTTGAAAAAATACAAATTTACATAAACAACTCGATTCCATAATTGAATTAAAATTAAAATACAGAGAAGAAGGAAGCTATTAAAATTAAAATACAGAGAAGAAGGAAGCTTACAGTAATGAGTTTCTGGATCCAGAAATGAATTCAAATTTGAAGGGCGTCAAATTAACAATGGATCTAAAAGTGGGTTTGTGAGATTTGCATGGTAAGAGCAAGAAATTAGGGATTGATTGAAGGGAATGGTATCTGCTTACTTGGTCTCTGTAACCGTTTGCTTTGTTTTCCTAAAATTGTCTTGGGAGAAAGACAGTGAAATAGAGAAAAATTAGGGGCACTTTGACATTTGCAATTGAGCCCTCCGGCGTTTGTTTTAATCTTACTTTTCTCCAATAGAGACGATTAAATTGCACTAAACGCTCCTTTTAAGTTATGACTATGCAAAGAACATGCTTTCTTTGTCTAAAACCTAGCACTTAAAAACAGAATATATTGTAAAAATCGATACTCCAAATTTTACCATTGTTGCTCTACTTGTCTCTTCATTTAGAGACAATTTCAAAAACCTTCCCTGAAATTTTAACTTGTAACACATGCATTCCGCATTAGCAAATCATATTTATGATTTGAATTTTATTGGTTCGAGTTCAAGATTTTATCACAACTTATTGATTTATTGAATTCAAAATCTATTATTATTTGTCTTATTTAGTTCCAGGGCAAAGGTAACGTTGCATACATCCTACCCTCCTCAGATCACACTTGTGTAATTTTACTGGTTGTTATTGTTGTTGTTATTGTTGTTTGTATTTGTCTTATTTAGTTAAATCTGTAACATACATACAGAATATTAGCTAAAGCTACTAAATTGAATGAACCTGTAATATCCACTCTACATTCAGTTGTTGCACGCAAAGTTCAAACGATTTCAGTTGTTACACAAATGTCTCTTCTTATATATTTAATAATACAACAAAATTATTTGTACCCTCGTAATGGACAAGTTTGCGCCTACTAACTTATTTAATGTATTTGCTATAGTGGATGTATCCATTAATATGTGCTAAGTAAGAAAATCTGATATAATAAAATTTTAAAATCATAATAATGGAAAAATACAAAGTTTGTTGTCATTTTCGTTTTAAACCATCTAAAGAAAACATAGTGCTCGACACTAGACCTCAACCAGGCCAAACTAATATAAATCAAAAGAAATCTAAGACTAACTCATGCAATAGGATAACATGACCAACCTTCACAAATATGCCTATGTATTCAATCCCCGAGACATCTTTTGACCTCGCTGATATTAAGTCAACTCATAATGTCTATCGAGCGATATATCCATAGACATTTCCAAAAATCAATAGTGTTAATTCTCCCAAACTCACCTCTTTACTAGAAAGAAGATTATCTTCAAATCTAAATCAACTATTACTTGCCATGGGTAGTCAATAAAACTAGTGTCCTGAAGTCATTTTTAATATGACGGCTTAAATATTTTTTAATAGAATATATATATCTACACACATATGTGAAAAGTTAGTGTCACCTTAATCTTTTCGTTCTTGTTATTTGTAGTGTCATATTTTACAAGACATAAAGCGTTTAAGTTCACAACAAATATCTAATAATAATATTTATTATATTTATAAGTTAATTCAAGTTAATAAGATATTGCCCACGTTTTTATAATATATTATATTGGATCTTATTGAAAAAAATTATTTATTAATATAAAGATTTGAGTAGTTTAATTCAAGGTTCTAATATATTTCTACTATTAACAAGTAAGGAGTCTTTTTTCTTTTTTAAAAAAATATTTTGTACCTTTTTAATAAATTTTGATATTTTAGCAAAAATAATATTATAAATCTACTATTCAAATTTTTTTGGGGCCCCAAAAATTTTGGGGACCTAAACCAAATGTTTTACAACCTCTCCTTGTGCTAACCTTTCCATTTACTAAAGTCCTATGGGATCTCTTCCTCTTTTGCTTATCTCTACTATAAATATTACTCCCTCCGTTCCAATTTATGTGAACCTGTTTGACTGGGCACGGAGTTTAAGAAAAAATGAAGACTTTTGAAATTTGTGGTCCTAAACAAGTCAAAAAGGGGTCCAGAGTATTTGTGTGGTTATAAAAGCTTCTCATTAAAGGTAGAATTATAAATTTAAGCAAAATTATTTTCAAATTTAGAAATGGGTCATTCTTTTTGGAACGGACCAAAAAGAAAATAGGTTCACATAAACTGGAACGGAGGGAGTAGTTATTTGTAGTTCTCAACTTGTATTCGCCGCTCGAACGCAAAACTTGTAACCAATCAAGTTATGTGGTACACCACACAAATAAGAACTTTTATTACTTTCCTATTTTTTTTGTTTGCCAATTCTTGCGTTTTGTTTGATTTTATAACGATTTAATTGAATTTCAATGTCTTTAATTAGTGAAATTAAGTGATCACACCCAATTATGCATTATAAAAAGGACTAAGCGGTCGCTGCAAAAATAATCAGGTTCAAGAGTACGGAGTCGAATCCCACAGGGAACTAACATATTTGCTACAACTTTCAGTATCACTAATGATAAGCTCAAACAACTTTCAGAGTTCAAGATTTGATTTGTAAATTAATAAAAATTACTTAACTAAGAAAAATGACAATAAAAACTATCAACTAGCAAGAATGAGGTTGAATCAAGGATAAAAAGATCTAGGGTTTATGATTTCCCCAATTGCCGAATTAATTCCTCACACTTTAGCTATAATCTCGCCGCAACACTCTCTAAAGATGATGAGTTCTTGTTTACCGTAATTATCTCTCGATCAAATTACGATAATTTACTAGAAGTATTCTCTCGAACTACTCTAGCTGACAATTCGTACAACTTATAAATATCGCGCCAAAGCTTCGTTATCTCTAATACCGCTTTTAAATTCAAGTAATTAATCTCTTAACTTACTCGAAAGTGGCGTTGTTCAACAACAATCTAATCAAGTGTTCTCTCTCAAGCAACACAAGATAACTAGACACGATTAATCAAGGGTCCTTCAATTAACCACAAAAAACACATAGTTGAACAATTAAAGAGTAAAAATGGCTCAATTATATCAAAATGCAATCAAGACTTCATCCAACAATTGGTTCCATCAACCCTAGATGACGATTTTAGCTACTCATAATTGTGTAAATAATAATAGTAATATCTAAAAATATTAAACTACAAATTAAAGGAAAGCGGAGAGAAAAACTCGATTGATTCGTACTTCCAAAGTGTTCTGTAACCTCTTGCCTCTCTAATAATATCTCCCCCTCCCCCCTTCAAAATCTAACATTAAGAGGTATTTATAGGGTTGGGGCCGAAGTTTACACGTCCACAAATAGTGAGGAAATAAGATTGGCTCAGATAACATCGTCGGCGCGAGGCACTGTCAAAGGCACCAATGTTTCTGCGCGAGGCACTATCAGGGGCGCTAATGTTTCTGCGCGAGGCACTATCAGGGGCGCTAATGTTTCTGCGCGAGGCACTATCTGGGGTGCCAATGACAGTGCACTGGACAATGCCTTGCATTGTCTATGGCCATGACTTTTCATTGCCCTGCATATCTTCTTTTATTTCTCCATTTTATATCTCTAAGGTACCATTTCGTGCAACTTTTCTTCAATTCATGTCCAAGCATTCCTACACGTAAAATAAGCTCGATTATGCTCAATTGTCGTACAAATTAGCATCCAAACAACAATAAGTAGGGTAAATAATGTCAAAATATATGGAATTATAGCACGACATCAACACCCCACACTTAAACGTTGCTCGCCCTCGAGTCAACCAACTCAACACTTCATCTTCAATGACCTAACAACCCACACATTCACAACACATTACACCTATGACCATGGTTGATAGCAACAATTAAGCTCTAGCATATGCAGTCAAAATACACTTCCCATACTTATGCCCAATTTCAAAACATCCAACACATGAACAACATGATTATAACAATCCTAGCCTTGAAACTAACTCAATGTCACGATGCACCCGAGGCTCGAATACTTAATCTAACAGAGAAGTCTAATAATGTTACATATCCTTTGTGAAACCATGTGCCCTCACAATAAAACAAAAGAGTAAGCAGTCCACACATTCAAATCACATGATCGAATATAATTTAAGGACTCACACATATGAAGAAAAAGAACTCTCTCAAATAAGTCACATGCACGTAAAAGGTACCATAGGTTATCCCATTATATAAACCTCTACTAATGTAGGCCCGCTCGGTCTGAAATCAACTAGGACTTTATTATGGTTATAATGTGGGCTAAGGGAGGGGTAGGATATATTTGGTATATAGTGCCTCACTCTCCTAAGCACTTTAACACATCACGCATTCAATTTTAAGCGCAATTCCTTCAATCCACTTCAATCATCACAAGATAGCTCACCCCAAAATATTTTTTCTTCTTCTTTACACACTACTTTATGTCACATCCACTAGCAAAAATAAGAAACCTTTATTTATTCAATTATTCTTCTCTTTCTTTTTTGTATTTTTGCCCTGCCGCTAGTGGATTTTATTTAATTCTTCCTTCTATTGGTTCCACTCAAAAGCTACCCCAAGTTTCCTCATTACTTCTTTCTAGCGCTCTTTTTGCAAGTCAAGTGATTTAAGAGGTCTAAGGATCAAAATGATTCAATTAAGAATAAATGGGGATAGGCTTGTAATGCCGGTGCCAAAAGAAAGGATTATAGGCCCAAAAGGTTGATTAGGGATGATTTTATTTGTGATAAGCAACAAAACTCAAACAATATCAAAGAAAGCCTAACATCACTTTTCAAACCGAGCAACACCTAGGATTTCATTTTAATTCACATTCCGGGCAAGTTCTAGACTCAAATGTAATAACATGGACTATACAAAGAACTCACTTCACACATGGCACATGACTCACTAAGAACGGTTTCATTCAGACTCTCACTCAAACAAGTATTCACAAAGCCAAGAGATATATTAAGCATAAAGCACAAAGTAAACACAAGTCAAGCAACCAAGACATAGGAGTTATACCACATGCTATTCATTTTTACCAAGGCATCATCATATATTTAAAGCTAAGGGAAGGTGAAACGCATGCCAGAACCTAAGTATGCAACTATCAAACAAGTCAAATGGTGCAAATCACATCAGTTCTTCTCCTTTATTTCCTACATACTACTCTAAAAGTAAAAATAAAAAAATAAAATTAAAACTACTACCCAGTTCAAGTTACAACCCATAAAAAAGAACCGAGGCACGAAGAAAAACCATGAGGGATTATTACTACCTAAGAAAAATAAAAGACATATTTTTGTATTTTTTATTTTCTATTTTATGATTTTTTTGAATTTTTTTTTAGCATTAAATCCCTCAAGAAAAATGTCTAGGAGATCCATCGTCAGGAAAAGTCTATTTTTTCTGTTTTTTTGCTCTTTTTTAAAAATAAAAATAAAAACAAAAACAAAAACTACAGCTACTCAATATTATTCTAATGTATACTAAAATAATAAAATAAGAAGCTAACAATAACGAAAATAAGAAGTTAGAATAAAAATATAAGAAGCTAGAAATTAAAAATATAAGAAGCTAATATGGTTACTAATCTACTACTACTATGCACAACGAGAGTTACCCACCCCACACTTAAACCATGCAGTGTCCCCAATGCATAATTAAAGTAGAAAGGGTGAATAAGAACTCCCTGATCAATCCTCGAGATGATGGCCCCCATCGAAGAAGGCTCGATCAGCCTCATTCCAATCATCAACGTCATCACCCAGATCCTCACTAGTGGCATCAACCGCTGGATCAACCTACTCCTCGTCACCCTGACCGAATGCTTTGGAGTGTTGATATCTTCCTCTGGTGGCACTCTCTGACCCACAGCTAAACCAACCAATCGTTGTACAGGTATGGTGAGAGGGAACCACTCAGTCAGCTGGGTCGTCTCCTCTGAAGTAGCATGCCTACCCCCAATCCTCAACTGCAAATCCATCATCCCATACAAATGAGCCAGGGCGCTCTCATCGCGAGCCTGACGCTCCGCTGTAGTCAATGTCGTATCATCTTCCTCATCTGGCCCACAGATAACAGCAATGTCGGTAGCTCGAGATGTGGCTAGAATCAACATGTCAAGCTTGGGCTCCTCATCCACTTGCTTTGTATGCAAATATTGCGCAAGCAGATTCACAAAGAATATCCTAGTAAGTGTGCCCTTTCTAGATTGTGTCATCTGGCTACGTATCAATTGGCCCACATTCACCGGCCACCCTTTTATCAAGAAATACACTAGACATACTCTCTCTCAAATAACAGCAGAATCATGATCACATAAAAGTAGTCGCGTGTTCACCAAGCGCAACCACACTTTAGCAATCTTCGTAAACTTCACTTTGGGAAAAGAAGTACGTGTGTTGTATCTCTTGTCCCGTGTCCACACCGCATTCGAATTAACACCACAGAGTTTGTGCCTAATATCTATGTAAGCAGGTCAGTCAATAAAGTCACACAACGGACTACATGGGACATCAGGGGCGTCCAAAAATCTACATAATACGCTAGCCGAAATATCAATAAGCCTCCCATGAATAGGTACTAATTGCTCCTTATCCTCAAGGTTCCACCCGGCGTAGAACTCGCGCACTAAGCTAAAGTTTGCCTCTCCCGGATTTTTAAATACAAAACCCACTCCTAATTCATGTATCTTTTACCAAATCTGAGGGTAACGGGACTTCAATTTGTGCTTTATCAACTGCAAAATCAGGGAGATATGAGTTTGGGAGACACTTCCTGTAAAATGCTCTCCCAGATGGGGGCATACTCTTTATGCCATACTCACGAGCCACTCTTTCTTGAGATTGTGCCCCGGTAGAAGCAGAAGCCACTTGCTTTCCTTTACCACTTTGACTACCAAATATAGCCTCAACTCTATTCCGTTTCTTTGCATTGGGCATGACGAGGTGGTCTTTGCCTTTGGTGGTGCCTTGGCCTTAACCGGTGCCTTAGAACTAGCTGTTGGACGAACCATGTTGTACGTACCTGTCAATTCATGCCAATTGTCAATGCCTGAAAACAACAACTATCACAAAAATAAGGTCGGAGTGACCCCACATTTAAAGCTCTAAGATATGCTAATTACTTTAAACCATATGCTACTCAGACCTCGCCTTCATCAAGTAAGCGTATTAGCATCTAAATTTGGGCACTGCACATAGCCCGTATGTCATTGCAAACACACTTTATCAATCCACCCTGACTTCGTAGAGTCACCCCATACTTAAGTTTTCATATCAATTATGCTCACCAAACACAAAACAACCAATCCCGGAGACTCAGACTCCAAGTAGGACTAAAATCGCCAATTGTGTGTGAGTTTCTTATGGGTAAAGGATTTCTCCACCCTCCCAAATCGGCTTGGGAATCGAGAGTGAAACACTCATTACAACAATCACAAGATATCCTATGGGGTATTTGGGGTTGGGAATTATTTTAGCACAATTGCACCATTGTTGCACCTTGTAGGGCATATTACCCAACAACTAGAAATTACATAGAAAAGATAGAATAGATGAGAGAGAGATAAAGAATCAAACCTGGGAATTGAGAGAGAGGACGAGGCAGTGGGGTGGGGACTTGAGGAATTTGGAGTTTTGTTTCTCTGTGGGAACGGGGCAGTGGGGTTGGGAGTTGTTAAGCAGAAGGTTGTGATTTGTTTTGTTTGTTGGCACTGTACCTTTGTGCTAAGCAACACAAGATATGATAAGATTGCATATTTGGCTTTGCCCCATGATGGCTCGGTGTTTTCTTGTTCGTTTTGCAACAACTATTTTAGCCCCGAGCACATCTTTCTTCCCTATAGCTAGGGGTGTTCGTCGGTCAGTACGGTACGGTATTTAGACATTTCGGTTCGGTATTTTCGGTATTCGATTTCTTAAAATGCTATACCAATACCGTACCTAATTAAATTCGGTATGGTTCGATTTTTCTCCTTTTGGTTTTGGTTTATTCAGTTCGGTAACTTTGGTTTATTCGGTTTGAATATTAATTAGTGTATAGAGTCATAGATTGTAATATTTTTAATTAAAGTACTCAAAAGTACAAAACTAAAAACGTTTGTTGACAAAAGTTTTATCCAAAATCAGCAAATATCAACCTAGAGAGATAAAAATATACATAAAGGAATAAATTTGATCAATAGAAATGTCGTGTTACTTGCTTAGAGTTAATTGATGAACTTGGAGAATAAAGGAGTAAAATTTTAGAGTTTTTATATTTATGTTATAATTGATAATATGTGTTTTTGTGTAATGTAATATATATTTCGGTACGGTATCGGTATTTCAGTATTTTATTTTAAAATACCAAATACCATACCTAATACCAATTTCCTTTTAAAACAGAAACCAAATACCATACCGAATACCAAAATATCGAATTCTAAATACCAAAATTTTCGGTTTTGGTACGGTAATTCAGTATTTACCAAATTATGCGCAGCCCTACCTGTAGCTCCACAACCTATCAAAACACTTCAAATTCACACAAAACTCACTTGTTAGTCTGCCTCAATATCAAACAAAATCAAAAACTAAAACTAAACTAACTCTATGCTATGAATTGGGTTGTCTCCCAATAAGCGTCTTAGTTAACGTCATGGCAGGACGAATACAACACGACTATGGGTTGCCTCCCAGGAAGCGCCTGATTTAATGTCGCGTCACGATGCAAGCTTTCAGGATTACACTTCGCTCACATATTGGGGCTCTTCCAGGTACATCACATCTTTATCCCCTTTTTTTCAATCATTCTAGGTAGTGTTTCAATCTTTGCCCATTCGCTTTAAACCTGTTTGTCCCATATTCGGACTCAATTTCTACAGCTCCACTTGGGAACACTTGCACAACTCTAAATGGTCCCGACCATCTAGATTTCAGCTTACCCGAAAATAATCTCAATCTTGAGTTGTATAACAACATTAGATCTTCGGGTTTGGAGTTCCTATATAGAATGTGCTTGTCATGCATCATCTTCGTCTTTTCCTTGTACAATTGAATGCCTGGAACCGGAACTCCTCGAGTTCATATAACTCTGTAACTCTACTTGTGCCTGTGGTTTCCATATCCAAATTCAACTGCCGCAGTGCTCATAAGGCTTTATGCTCAAGCTCCACTAGAAGATGGCGTGCTTTGCAAACACCAACTTGTACGGAGACATACCAATTGGAGTTTTAAATATTATGCGGTAAGCCCATAACGCATCATCCAACTTCCTTTCCCAATCAGTCCGAGTCAGATTTACTGTCTTGGTTAGGACACTTTTAATTTCCTTGTTTGACACTTCCACTTGCCCGCTCGTTTGCGAGTGGTAAGGTGTGGCAACCTTATGGCGAACTCCATACTTTTCTAACAGCCCTGCGAATGCTCTATTGCAGAAATGAGTTTCATAATCACTGATTATGGCTCTCGGAGTGCCAAACCATGTGAAAATATTTTTTCCTAGAAATCCTATCACTCTCTTGGCATCATTTGTTGGAAGAGCCACTGCTCCAACCCATTTGGAGACATAATCAAATGCTACCAATATGTATTTATTACCATACGAGCTGACAAATGGTCCCATAAAATCAATCCCCCACACGTCAAACGCTTCCACCTCTTGAATTGTAGTCATTGGCATCTCATAACGACGAGATATGTTGTCGGTTCTTTGGCACTCATCATAACTTTTCACCCAGGCATGGGCATCCTTGAATAGAGTAGGCCAATACAAACCCGACTCCAACACATTTGCCGTTGTCCGAGTTCCTCCAAAGTGCCCACCATATGGTGAAGCATGGCAAGCCTGCAAAACAGAAGATTGATCTTTCTCGGGGATACACCTCCGGATCATGTTATCCACACATATTTTAAAAAGTAAGGGTTCATCCCAGTAATAAGACCAACAATCACGAAAGAACTTTTTCTTTTGAATCGAAAAGAGTTCATAAGGTACAATACCGCTTGCCAAATAGTTAGCAATATCAGCATACCAAGGTGTCTCCTCCATTGTCACTGCTAGTAATTGTTCATCCGGGAATGTCTCTGTGATATCTTCAACCTCTACTTTCTTTTCAGCTCCCTCTAACCTTTAAAGGTGGTTTGCCACTTGGTTCTCCGTTCCTTTCCTATCGCGGATCTCCAAATCGAATTCTTGTATCAAAAGAACCCAACGGATCAAGCGTGGCTTTGACTCCTTCTTTGCTATCAAGTACCTAAGTGTTGCATGGTCAGTATAAACAATCACTTTTGAATCTATCAAATAAGACATAAATTTGTCGAATGTAAACACCACAACCAACATCTCTTTCTCAGTCACGGTATAATTGAGTTGTGCACTGCTTAGCTTTGCATAGTAAATTGGGTGTACCATTTTATCCTTTCGCAGCCCCAAAACTGCTCTTATAGCATAGTCACCTGCATCACACATAAGCTCAAACTGCTGCTCCCAGTCGGGTGCAACAATGATTGGTGCAGTCACCAGTCTCTCCTTTAGCTCCTCAAATGCTAACATGCAATCATCAGAAAACACAAAGAGGTGATCCTTTTCAAGCAGTTTACATAAGGGTTTAGTAATTTTAGAGAAATCCTTTATAAATCGCTTGTAGAAATCGGAATGCCCAAGGAAACTTCTTACTTCCTTGACCGAAGTGGGCGGTAGTAACTTCTCAATTACGTCAACCTTATCATGGTCGACCTCAATACCCTTACTTGACACTCAATTCCCCAAAACTATACCTTTTTGTACCATAAAATGGCACTTCTCCTAGTTCAGCACCAGGTTTGTCTCCACACACCTTTTCAACACTCTTCTACATTTGTAAAGACAATCATCGAATGAATTCCCCATCACTGAGAAATCATCCATAAGGACTTCCATAATATATTTAACTATAAGAGTGAAAATGGCTAATATACACCTCTGGAAAGTGGTCGGTGCATTGTATAGGCCAAACGGCAGTCTCCGAAAGGCAAAGATACAAGGACAAGTGAATGAAATTTTCTCTCTATTCTCAGGGGCTATTGTGATCTGATTGTACCCCGAATATCCATCCAAAAAGCATAAGTAAGACCTCTCTGCCAATCTATCCAACATTTGGTCAATGAATGGCAGGGGAAAATGGCCTTTCCGGGTGGCAGTGTTCAGTTTTCTGTAATCCGTGCAAATTCGCCAGCCCGTGACTGTACGAGTAGAGATAAACTCATTATTATCATTATGTACAACAGTCATACCACCTTTCTTCGGAAAACATTGGATTGGGCTTATCAGACGCTATCTGAATCAGGAAGATGATGCCCACATCCAACCACTTAATCACATCCTTCTTCACTACTTCCTTCATATTCGGGTCTAGCCTTCTTTGATGTTCACTTTAAGGTTTGTGCCCCTCTTCAAAGAGAATCTTATGCATGCAAAAGACTGGGTAGATACCCTTAATGTCTGCCATGGTCCAACCAATAAGAATTTTACATTCTTGTAACACCTGTAGGAGTTGTTCTACCTGCACATCTAACAAACCAGATGAGATAATAACAGGTAAAGTAGATTTAGGCCCTAAGAAAGCATACCTGAGGTGAGCTAGAAGCGGTTTCAGGTCCAACTGTGGTGGCTTCTCTATTGACGGCTTCACATGCGGTATTTCTCTTTCTTCTAAGTATATTGGCTCAAATTGGGGTTCCCATTCCCAAAACCCTTGACCTTCGAGAGCCATAACCCACTTTGCCAACTCTTCACCATCCACTTCTTTCAAATTCATCAAGCAAGCTTCTAATGGGTCTCTGACATTAAGAGTCTCATCCTCCTCTTGTAGTATCACATCAATTGCCTCCACTAGCGAACAATTTGCAAATTTGCTGCCTCCTCATAGATTGTTGAACATTGAATATTAATTTTTCATTATTCAACCTCATTTTCAACTCTCCAGTCTCACATTCAATCAATGCTCTCCTAGTGGCTAAGAACAGCCTTCCCAAAATTATGGGTATTTCTTCGTCAACCTGACAGTCAAGAATAACGAAATTAGCAGGAAATACAAACTTTCCCACTTGGATGAGCACATCGTCCAGAATTCTTGTTGGCCTTTTCACTGTGCGATCAACCAATTGCAGCAACATTGAGGTCGGTCTAGCTCTGCCAATACCTAACTTTGTGTAGATTACCAAGGGCATCAAGTTGATACTGTCTCCTAAGTCACACAATGCTTTAGCAAAAACATAACTTCCAATTGTGCATGGGATAGTGAAACTACCGGGATTAGACAATTTTTGATCCATAGGTATTATCACTACCGCTCTACAAGTTTGAGTCAAAGTTTCAATAGACAGGTCCTGGAAGTCAAACTTTCGAGACATCAAATACTTCATCAGTTTAGCATAACCTGGCATTTCCCCCAAAGCATCCATCAGCGTAATATTCAATTGAATCTGTCTGAGCACTTCCATGAATTTCCTGTATTGATCATCTTTCTTTTGCTTTGCCAACCTTTGAGGGAATGGTGCTGAAATTAGCTTCTGCCCACTGCTCTGTGTCTTTTCCTGATTAGAAGTCTTTTCCATTACATGTTCTGCGAACTGTTCAATTTCCTTCTCCTTGCCTTTGTCAACTTGTGCTTGTTCAATTACAACCTTTGTGAGCTCCGTCGACTCATCAATCTCGATTGGCACTAGAGTAAGTGGCACGACGTCTCTATTAGATTGAGAAACTTCTTACTCTCTATCCAAATCCCTTCCATTCTTGAGACTCACTGCCTTAACTGATTCGGGTTCTGCTATTTTGGATTGATGTTTGTGTTTGCAGGCAACATTCCTTGTGGGCGATTGTTCAAAGCCATGGACAGCTGGCCTAACTGAGTTTCAATGCCTTTAATAGCTGAGTCATGTGCGGCTAACTTTTCTTGCATCCTTCCATTTGTCCCAATGATTTGTTGCAGCATGCCCTTGATTTCTATCATATTACTGTCGTCATGTCTGGTCACATGTTGTTGATGTGGTTGTTGGTAAGGCAATTGTTGTTTGTGCTGCTGATTGTAACCATGCTGCCTTTGATAGGGCACAACTTGGCCTTGTGGTCGTGCTCCCGTAGGATTGGTATTGTACTATGCTGGGTTAGTCTGTACTGCTGATTCTGAAGTCCCCATTGCTATCCACCTTGCCTATGACCCCCAAAATTATTATATAATTCATGTCTTCTCTGAAGCCCTGGTTATCATTTTCTTCACTCCACGAGCAACCATACGAGTGATTGATGCATGGAGTGCATAAGCCTCCATTTGTTGTGTCAATAATATGAACCTGTTTCGTGCCCATCTCATCAATTTTCTTTGTCAACAAGTTCATCTGGGTCATGAGAGTGGCTATGTTTTCTGTATTTGTATTGTTTGGGTCAAGAGCAAAATAATGTACTATTGGAGAGAGAGTTGTATCCCTCGTCATCCAGCCTGAATTTTGAGCCATCTTGTCAAGAAGGATCTTACACTCTGTGAATGATTTGCTCAAGAATGCACCTCCGGCTGAAGCATCTACATTGGCCTTCAGACTGTCAGCCAAACCCATATAGAATCTCTGTCCTAGCATCTGATCCGGGATGCCATGGTATGGACACTTCACCAGCATACCCTTAAATCTCTCATAGGTTTCTTGCAAAGTTTCAGTTGGTTTCTGCCTAAACTACAATATCTCATCAATTTGCCTTGAAGTCTTGTTGGGTGGATAGAACTTGTTTAAGAACTGCTTGACTAGCCCCCCCCCACCCAAAGTAGCAATGGAGTTTATTGGGAGAGAATTCAGCCAAGTTTGAGCCTTCCCAGTCACTGAGAATGGAAACAGTAACAATCTGATTGCTTTGGGTGTCACATTCGGCTGTCTTTGAGTGACACAAATTGATAGAAAATTTTTCAGATGTTGTTGTGGGTCTTCGATGTACGACTCGGAGAACAACCCTTTATTCTGCAGCAAGTGCAACATGTTGTTTGTAATTTGAAAAGTCTTTGCTTGTATCGGGGGGACTGCAATTGCAGTTGCCAGATTGTCAGTAGTTGGTTACGATCAATCATATAGAGAAGCTTCCGGCACAAGAGGTGCTACCACTCCGATGTTTGGGTCAACTTGATTATTTCTATAATTCCCGTTACGTTCTCGACATTACCCATTTCAATTTCGATTTGTTCATTCAGTTTTTGCTGTTTACCCTTCTTGCTAGCCTGATTCAATGTCTTGAATGCTTTTTCGAGATCTGAGAGACCTTTAAATAGTTCATCAGTTCTCAAGGAGCTTCTAAGCATGCATCTAAGGCAAATAAGAATTCAAACATGAGAATTTCAATGAAAATATTTTTAGCACCACAGAAAATTGATCTAAATTAAAAATCCTAGCAATTCTTTCAAGTTGTAACGAATAACACCGTTAGTCCCCCGATAACGGTACCAAAATTTGATCACGCCCAACTATGCCTTATAAAAAAGACTAAGCGGTAGCTGCAAAAATAATTTGGTTCAAGAGTCTGGAGTCGAATCCCACAGGGAACTAACCTATTTGCTACAACTTTTCAGTATCACTAATGATAAGCTCATACAACTTTCAGAGTTCAAGATTTGATTTGTGAATTAGTAAAAATTACTTAACTAAGAAAAAATGACAATAAAAACTGTCAACTAGCAAGAATGAGGTTGAATCAAGGATAAAAAGATCTAGGGTTTAGGATTTCCCCAATTGCCGGATTAATTCCTGACACATTAGCTATAATCTCGCCGCAACACTCTCTAAAGATGATGAGTTCTTGTTTACCGCAATTATCTCTCGATCAATTACGATAATTTACTAGAAGTATTCTCTCAAACTACTCTAGCTGGCAATTCGTACAACTCATAAATATCGCGCCAAGGTTTTGTCTAATCTCGCTTTTAAATTAAAGTAATTAATCTCTTAACTTACTCGAAAGTGGAATTGTTCAACAACAATCTAATCAAGTGCTCTCTCTCAAGCAACACAAGATAACTAGACACGATTAATCAAGGGCCCTTCAATTAACCACAAGAAACACATAGTTGAACAATTAAAGAGTAAAAACGGCTCAATTATATCAAAACACAATCAAGACTTCATCCAACAATTAGTTTCATCAACCCTAGATGACGAATTTAGTTACTCATAATTGTGTAAATAATCATAGTAATATCTAAAAGCATTAAACTACAAATTAAAGGAAAGCGGAGAGAAAACTTGATTGATTCGTGCTTCCAAAGTGTTTCGTAGCCTCTTGCCTCTTGCCTCTCTAATGATGCCCCCCTCCCCCCCTCAAAAACTAACTTTAAGAGGTATTTATAGGGTTGGGGCCAAATTTTACACGTCCAAAAATAGTGAGAAAATAAGATTGGCTCGGATAGCATCGTCGGCGCGAGGCACTGTCAGAGGCACCAATGTTTCTGTGCGAAGCACTATCAGGGGCGCCAATGTTTCTGTGCGAGGCACTGTCTAGGCGCCAATGACAATGCCCTGGACAATGCCTTGAACTATCTATGGCCATAACTTTTCATTGCCCTGCGCGTCTTCTTTTATTGCTCTATTTTGTAGCTCTGAGATACCATTTCGTGCAACTTTTCTCCAATTCACGTCCAAGCATTCTTACACGTGAAATAAGCTCTATTAAGCTCAATTGTCGCACAAATTAGCATCCAAACAACAAACAAATAGGATAAATAACGTTAAAATATATGAAATTATAGCACGGCATCATTAAGCGTTAGCAAAGAACAAGTGTCTAAAGGACCGCAACAAATAAAAAAAGTAAAAGGAAGGAAGTATCTCTTTTCCTGTGAAGCTAGTCATTTCCGTAGAGGAATTGGTGGTTCGCGACAGTATTTAAATTCCAATTTGAAAAAAAAAAAAATCCAAACACCATGTAAAAAAGATATCAAAAGCCTAGCAAACTATGAACTACTATGTTTCAAGGTCTAAGTATACTTATAATATTTACATCATTAAGATATGTAATATTCAAAAAGGTCTTCACATGTAATATCTAACTCCCATTATATTTTGACTTTCATGATAAACAGTGATCGAATGAATATTCAACTGCATCATACAACCTTTAGAGTATACCATTTCGAAAAAGTTAGTGTACACATAAAATTTATTGGGTAAAGTCCATACAAGATTTGAATTAAATCTTAAATTCATTTGGGTTGAAGAATTAAGTTGTACTTTACAAGGTAAATGAGTTTATTTTTATTATTTTCAAACCCAAAGTGATCATTTCATCATGAGGTCCAGACTCATACCATATGTTAAATGACATGGCATGTCCAGTCAAATTCAAAGCCAACAAGATGATGCCACGTGTTAAAATGATATGGCAATTCAGTCAAAAGCAATGACCAATCAAAGGTCGTCAATTGTCTAAACGACATGTCCTAGCCAATCATATGCAAGCTTATCACATAGCTTGTGTAATAAGTTTGATGACTCACATGAGCCAATCAGAAACAAGCAAGAAAGTTTACATAACTCTCTGGAGTTTGTGAAGGCATCCGCAAACACAGAGATCAATCATCAACTGTATAGTTCTTCAATAAGAACGAAGTGGTCAACGGAGTTCTTCCCGGAGATCAACCCGAAATGACAAAATCCTGCCCGAAGTTCTTGGCGATTAAATACATCAAAAGGAGGTCTGTAATATATTACGTTCGAGAAAGACGCTTCTCGAGCCCTCGAATCACAGAGGAAACAAGAAGGTCCACATCATCCTAAGTTCAAGAGAGACGTTGCTTCATCCCTCGAATCACAAAACTTTTTGGAGAGAAGAATTAAGAGATTATATAGAATTGCGCTTACAAATATTTATCAATTTCTTTTGCTTCAAATTTTTGTTGCAAAATATTTTCCAATACAAGTGAAAATTTGTTGCAAACAGTTAGTTTTTCACGCCTATTATCATATTATGCTTCACAATATTCCTAGCTAGTAGAATGACGTGAAAACATGGTTCCTTCAAATTCATTAAAATAAATAGAATATAGGGAAAATGGCCAAATATATCCCTTTACTTTTATATATTGTCTATATTTAACCTCCGTTATATTATCGGACAAAATTTACCCCTACCGTTATACTATCGGGCCAAATTTACTCATACAATCAGCAAATTTTTAAAAATACCCCTTAATCTGTTAAGTAATCCAAAATCTCCCAAATTATTTTTATTTAAATCACTTGTTGTTCTTCGTCCTCCATTATTTTTAAAAGTTACTATTGATGTGAATGTTAAAGTTACTAGACTATACAAATTATTCATAATTTTTTTAATTACCAATGCACCCATTTCTCTTCTTGTAATAAATAAAATTAGTTTAGAAATTTATTTATTTTTCAATCATATACACACCGTAGAATTTAGTGGGTCTATTTATTGTGTATTATATGCAACTGATCATCATGTATGTACATGTATATTCAAATATATTTTGTCATTGCATGGTTAGTATAGAGTTCGATCGACTAACTTAAGAGTGCACAATGTGTAGGCTTTTAATTAAAGCAAAGTTGAATTAGACGTATAAAGTCTCCGAGAAATTTCAACTTCAATCACTAATACTTGCAAAGTCTCCATATATTTGGTGTAACGAATTCATTAAAATTGGGATGTAAATTATTTTAGAACTTAGAAAAGTTACCTAATTTAGATTTTAATTTACTATACTTCTTTTATTCGGTTGTATTATTTAATATTTTTTTCTCTAATTTATATGCCAATTATTTCAAAAATAGTGGACCAATACGAACAACAAGTGATTTAAATAAAAGGAATTTGGGAGATTTTGGATTACTTAATAGATCAAGGGGTATTTTTAAAAGTTTGCTGATTATAGGGGTAAATTTGGCCCGATAGTATAACAGTAAGAATAAATTTGGCCCGAAAGTATAACGAAAGTTAAATATAGAAAATATATGAAAGTAAAGGGGTATATTTGGCCATTTTCCCTAGAATAAATAGAACAAAGAAGTTAATATTATTGGTAATAGTATTTAGGACCCGTTTGGCCATAGATTTTGCCAAAATAAACTTGGGTTTTATTTGACAAACACATGTTTGGCCATAGATTTTACCTACATTTTGACCAAATCCCAAATTCCAAAACCAGCTCAATAGTTGGTTTGGGGGCAAAATATCACTATTATATTTTTAAAAATTACCCCAAACTTTAGTATTTTATAAAAGAGTCCACCATTTATTATTTTGTAACGATGTTGTTTCGTCTTCTCGGTCATCTGATAGTGTATCATGTAGTTCATTATAAAAATAATAATTTTGTATCAAATTTATTTATGTTCAGGACTATGATTTGCGATAATATAATGAATGTTATTGATAATGGTACTGTTTGGTATTTATGACAGTTTTTAGAACTTGTGGGTATAAGTCATGTTTCATGCTTTTCCAAACCAAACTTCACCCAAAACAGATGTCCAAATACATTTTTATCTTCAAACCAAACTTCACCCAAATCAAAATTTTCAAAATAAATTTGGGAATATATGGTCAAACGCTAGCTTAATATCCTTGTAAGGGAGAATTTGGAGTTATACCACGTCGTTTTAATAATCCAGACAGCTGCCAGTGACCGTTAATGTTATAGGCGGGAGTCGGAAGAAAAAGCGGGAATAATTTAATACTCCTACTTAAATAAACCCCTATAAAAATAAAATTTAAATACTCCCAAATTAACACTCTCCATTTCTCTCTCTTCCCCTCCAACGAAACAAATAGCCAAAATGGAAGACCCTTACGCCGGAATTATCAGGAACTGTACCACTGCCGCCGATGAACAGGAGCTTTGTAACTGCTCGTTTGCTGTGTAATTCGAGAACTTTCCCCGATCCTCCGGCTCGCCGTCGTCGTCGCCGGTTCCGTCAAAACAAACCGGAATTATCATGTTATCACTTCAAGATAGCGACACAATTGACCAAAATACCCCTCGTGAAGATGAAGAATTCCAAACTCCTCCAGAGCACCATAATTCTCAGACCTATATCTCCGGCTCTGATGATCAGAGACCTACCATGGCTGCAGCAGTAGATTTACCGGCTACTGTTCCCGCCGGTGAAGATACCGCAGTGGATTACGGTCACGGGTTGATTAGAGTTGACGAAGTTGAGTATTGGGAGGGTGATTTTGATGAACCGTTGAGGAAGAGAATTAGGGTTTGTGAGAAGAATTTGGGTATGAAGAGTTCAATTACACAAAAGGTGGTTGATGCAGATACTGAGATCACAGATTTAAGACGTGAACAAATTGTGCAAAATGAAGTAGTTACGGATACTAGAATGAAGAGACATGTGGATTCTGCAGTAAAAGAGTCCGGAGATGGAGGAGTAGTACATGAACATGGTGAGAATGAGAAGTTCAATCATGCAAATGGGAGAATGGAAAGCTGTACTGCTGGTGTCGATGGAAGCATTAGGGGAAGGTGCAAATTGCCGTTATGGATGAGGGGAGGAGAGAAGAATGGAGGAGTGGAGGGGGGATTTGGGAAGAAGGCAGCGAAGAAGGGGCAGTTCAAAGACATAATAGAATCTACATTCATGGTGGTTGTTGGGGAGATGATGAACATTGAAATGCAGAATGCAGACTTCTGGGAGACTGCTAAGAGGCGTGGTATGTGTATTCCTCGGCCTAGATGGTGCCCCCCCGGAGTGAGTTATTGATTGATTTCATGTCAGGAAACCTATAGATTTAGGGAGATTTTGGTATACTGTGTGAAGAATTGACAAAGTCATTGCAGGTTGTAAATGGAGTTTTAAAGGGATTGACTTCACTAGCTAGTTAGGAACCAATATACTAGGATATTCTGAGCTTCTGCTTTAGTTTCAGCTGATGTAAATTATGTACTGAAACTATTTTGAATGGAAGTAACCAACCGTCTTGTGTGCAAGATGAGACTTTATTTGTAAGGCCACACGCATACTTGGAAGGAGCAAGAACTCAGTTCCCTCCACTTTGACATCTCATTTGTCTTTTTGGAGTAACTTCTTCATAAATAAAACCAACAGACAGAAGGGATGTCCCCAATTTAAGTTTAAAATTTTTACTGCATACAGACTCTGGAGTCTGGACATTGTCACCTTCACTGTATTTTCAGCTATATATTATACATTAATGTTTGTCATTCTTTACAAAAAGGAGCAAAAAGGGTGAACAACCACATCCATTGACTAAATCCAAACTTTTGTTTAATATATAGGTCCCAACTCTCTCAGCAAATTACCATATGATTGATGTAGAACATGCAGACACAATCATCTGATTTGGCTGGAATAGTTTCGAGATGCCTTATGAAGAAAATGTGATAGTATTGCTAGGGACGTACAACATATGGGTATACAGAGCTGCTACTAGTGCTTGCTTGTGCAGCAAAACTTGATGTTGGTACCAAGAGTTCTGCCTGGGGGAAGGAGCTGTTGGACGGCACATCCAGCAGCAATTCCTGGTCAGAACTTCCATTTGCAAAATGGAGAGAATCCAGCATAGGAGAACTATTACAAGGCAAGGCAAATAGGCTTTTTGGACTGAAGCAAGAGCTATCGTTGTCTATTAGTTCCTTCTGCTCATAGCTGCTTTTCATAACCACCCTATTGGGGCTCTTCGTTGCTTTCTTTGGACCTGAAGCGAAATGGCTTGAAAATTATTTCCATCTGAATTAGTGATAAAGTCGAAGAACATACTACACATGGAAAATAGAACTAGGGGATTTTTCCTCGGAGGAAAAAAATCTAGTATGCCCCCCCCGGCACACAAACGAAGTTTTAGCATTACTTAAGCTGGAGAAATTATGTGGCAAAGACACTAGAATCTAGATAAAGAGGAAAGCTAGACAAATTTGATGGACCAATGAAACATATCCTCACATTCTTTTTTCTTTTTCCCTTTTGGTGGCAGGTAACATAGCCAGAAGTGAGAGGACATTGATTTTTTATGGAAAAAGTTGAAATGCTTACCTAGTCTTGTCAATCATGAATTTCACAACTACTTGCCTGTATATTACAGGATATATAATAGGATGGAGGGTCCATAGATATAGTTTGAGAGAGAGAGAGATGTCGAGATGGACTTTTTCTTTTAACCCCTCCCCTATTTCCATCTTCCATTTCAATAGGTGAATGTCTCCTAACAGTTATCCAGCATGAATCAAGCCACCTCAAGATACTAGGCCATGGAACTGACCTTGTCTTGCAAGCTATGTGACAAAATGCAATGTGTAAATAACTAGTTAGAGGAATTAGTTAGCCCAGGCACTGAAAACCAGGACACTAATAGACACAGATACTTTCCACGTTCAAGATATTCTACCACTTCTTCTCATTGTCTATGATGCCCAGTGCCCACTTACTACCCCATGGAACCCTATTCCTCTATCTGCTCCTGGCAGATCACGAGAACAGAAATAATTGAAAATGCCAGAACCATTCTTGTGAATTGCTCAAAACGTATTTAAGTCCTCACATCTAACTTCTTTGCGCTTTCTCTGCTTTGAGCTGTCACACGGGTAAAATTTGATCTCCTCTCACAATTGTCAGGTAAATATTTGCCTCGAAGAGAACAATTAAGTCCACCAATTAAGAGGAATTGTTGAATGCCATGACATTTTTGAAAGAAAAATAAAATGAAAAAGAGAGGCAACCAACCTGCATACTTTGCATGATGCCCCTCCAATGGCCTCTTAACATTCACTGAATGACCTGTGCCTATAGCGTTGGGCCCTCCTGCAACTTCAGAACCATTGGTACTACTTTTACATTTTGTGTCCTAACACAAACAAGATTAGCTTCAATAAAATTACACTATTTGTTTAGATAAAGTAGAATGTTCATAAAACATCAAAAGACCTAACCTTGATAAGGTTATACTTTTCCACCCACTTTGACTTTGTAAAATAGCACAATATTAACCTCTTCAAGGTCCTAGAGTCTTCTATTTTCACCCCTAACGAGTTATCAAAAACACCTTCTGCAAGAAGTTTCTGGAAGGAAGACAAATTCTCCTCAAAATGAGAGCTCTCAAACATGCTTTGAAGACTGCAGATAGAGAAACCATAGAAACAAAATCAGCAATATCACAGAAGAAGAAAAACTTGATTCTAGGATTTTATTCTCAATAGTTCAGTGATGCTATATGTTATTAAGACTTCTGACAACTTAAAAGGAATACAAATATGAAGTAGATTGTATGAACCTATCTGGAGGCGCAAAAGAATCAACAGGAGCCAAGTATTTTAGTAGTTGCTGCTGTTCATCACTTGAGAAATGCCTCACGAACTCTTCATAATTAAGTACATCCTGAATCATATTTATCATAATCATATCAGTTTTGAAGTATTGCAGCGGAGTATTGCCTAGATCCACACTGTAAGAATTAACAATTGACAACATAGCCAAAATAAACTTTAAAAGTGATTAAATTCATTAGGAGTTAGTGGGCCTTGTAGGAAGTATTCTACTGTTATATTAGATGAAACAAAAATTTATTCGTAATGAAATCAAGAGCTAGCAACAGACCTTCAGGTCTATATGGCACAGTGGTGAATTATGTTGTCCAAGAATCTGCAATTTCTCAAGCCGATCCTTATCCCTGCATTTCAAAATAAAATCAGAGGACGGAAAGCATAAATCAAGGTAAAGAACAGGGTTTAAAGCTGTTGGAATTATGGAATTATTGTATGTAATGCCACCACAAGCTTACTGCACAATTAGCATTTGCAGTGAAGTAAATAAGTTTATCCAGGGAAAAGTGGAATTCCATTAAACCATAACCCCCCCAAAGAATCTTACCTCCTCCAATTCTTTTACGGATAAAAAAAGAAAAAGAAAAAGAAACTGCCTTGTTATTGTCAAGTAGTTTCAACTTCTTACCCCGTCTTTAAACAGATGAAGAAGATGATACCATCAAAGTGCAGTCTGTTGGTTCGATTTATGTTATCTTCCTGATGCATATTGATTCTTTTTGTGCAGACAAATCACATCTAACATTAGCAGGATATTCATGCATTTAACACCTCATATCCATTTTCTTCCGGTCTAACACATGCAGCACCACCTTTATTTATCAAGACATTTTTATGCTATCAAGATTAATGAAGAAATCACCTTTTAATCTTGTCTTGTTCCATTCCCTGACTAGTAGGCTTCTTGATTCTCTCAGTACCCAGATTTGGTAAATAGACACCCTTGTTAATATTTACAGGTGGGGTAGAAAATCGTGAATAAGCCTCATTTACATAATGTCGCTTGTTATCAACCGATAGAGAGCTGACTTCTGATTCTTCATCTCTACCTATGGAGTTCGGATGTCGAATAAGCACACTTCCATGTCCTATCTCAACAGAGACCATAGGCTTGTCACTAGCAAAAAGCAAATCCTCTTCAGAAGATCCAGAGAAGCATGACGATTGTTGTTCGTGTAGGATGGTATACAGGTCTTTAGTAAGTTTTTCAACTGAAGACTGCTTTGGACGACTAATGCAGGTTCTCTTCCTTGAAGGCACCGTTGTGTCCCATATGTTGGATTGGGCATGGCCTGATCGCACAATTAAGGGGAACGTATTTTAAGCAGCCATTGAAATCACCCAATTATGCAAGAATTCACTGAGCTTTGTGCTTCAAGTACATAGTGAAGGTTAGAATGCACAAGAAAAGTACAAAGAATAAACAAAGAACAGAAAAGAATTCAATAAACCCAATGTAATCCCACAAGTGGGGTCGGGGGTGGGTAGTGTGTACGCAGACCTTAAAGAACACAAAGGAGAAGGCTAGAGAATGTATATTGGACATGCAGTAGGGAACATGACAATATTCGAAGTAACTTCTGTGATTTGACTGAAAGGAGAAGATAAATGACTGAATTTTTTTTAAAATGTAACGAAAATAGAAAGGTCTTAGATTTTACCACTAAAGTTTCAATTTCAGAAAATGCAGCCATACCACAAAAGAAGGTATATTTACCCTGAGGGTAATACTGGCAATCCAACTAAAAGATGTAGAACAGAAACTATGAGCATCACCAAAAATGACTGCCTATAGATTTTTTCATAACAGCTAACAAGAAAAGGTATACAGGCACATATCTACATCTTAAAGAATCAAATTCAATCCAAAATCAAGCTTTTATAGTTTATTGGCTTTTCTGGAAACAGTGTCGGCATTAATAAATGAACTACCTGTCAAATCACTTGCTTCAGTACTATCAAATTGTGCACAGCTCTCCGTGTTTGAGATGGCAGAACCAGAACTTGACCTATTGCTTGTATCTTCATCTAAACCCTTAAGGAAACCCTGATTATAATCAGGAGGAGTTCTAACTTCAGTATTATCATGATTTTGCCTTCGTTTCAGCAACTTTGGCTCTTTGTTTTTCAAAGACATGTGTTTGACTCTAGACACCCTATAATCCTCAAGATCATCAGGCTCTGCCCTTGCATGCAGAGGAGTATAATTTGCCAAGGTTCCTTTTGTTCTCCACCGAGATCCACATGCATTGCACAATATTGGCTTCTCTGGAGGCCCATTACGCCAAAGTGGGGTACCTACAGCGATATGTTGATGTTAAAAGTGTTTCCCAAGTAGATAATGACGGAAGACTGAATGGTATCTGAGAATTGAATGTCCTTCTCAGAAAAGCAGAGAGCAGTACAGGAGGTATAGTTGGGTACTGCAATGTGCCGCGAGTCACTTAGAGTGCAAATTAATGGAATGATATACAAGCTTTCTTTTTCAAGTGGTTCAAGGTAAAATTAATACTAGCAGCTACTTCCGTGGACTTTTAGAAAGAAAGAACAACAAAAGGATAAAGAACATAACTGATAATTGTTGCATCAGAAGTGAACTAAAGAAATTCTTCACGGTACAACAAGACAAACAACTAAGCCAAGACTAGAACACCATAATAAGGAGGAAAGAACTGAATTGAATTTGCACATCAAAAGGCACGGCATTGCATGGACTTTTAAAAATATTTTCTTCGAGACATCATATTTACTAACAGAAAAATGTGATATCAGTAAGAACTTCCGGTAAATCCCAAGCCGAAGACACAGCTATAGGCAACCCAATCAGTTTCTCACCTCAGCTTGCGGAGCATATGTTACATAGGTTGAGTACAGGCTAAAAAAAGCTTTTCCCAATGTCAACGACTACTTTAAGTAGCACCAACACAGGAGAGGAAAGCCAAACTTAACAAGTCTTTTCTAGATAAGCTCAACTGTGACAGTTCCAAACGCAGTAGGTTATGCAGCAAAAGACGAGATAGGATTTCAAGAAGATATCATTAAATGAAGCATACAAATTTACTACATTTGTGATGTGCTGTGTCTGAGTAGAACAAATGGATATAGAATACTCATATTGCCAATTACAACTAGTTATCCTGTTGATTGATTGATTTTGGTTGTTCAGAAAATATCTGAAGTTTGTCAATGCAAAGATTTGTCAACACGAGGCCACGTTTTCAATGTTAAAGACAACCCAAGCAAGATAACACCGATTTACCATATCAATTTGAAACCAATGAGCTCGTTTCATGAGGTAAAGAAAACACAAGAGAACACTACGAGCCACTGATCAGAGAACACTAAATAAGAATGTGTTACAGCACCAGCATTGTGAATTCAGAGTTTAAATGAGAATATGAATGAGGAGCAATCAAGCCACATATATCACTCTTCAATTATAAAGACCAGGAACATGAACTTTGTAAAAGACCAGTCATCATTGGTAGGCATTTTTATGCTATGTTCATGAATCAGGAAACTATAACACCAAAGAGCAAGAAATCAGTTGGCACGGAAAGGAACGGCTAGGGAAGTACATTTTTAAATCTAGAAAGGGAAAAAGGAAAAGAAGTACAGGAAGAAAGTTTGGAAACATCCCCCAATTGCATTGGTTAAAAAAGTATTCAAATTGACCTCCAAAATTGCCTACTTGTTGTTAGACTATTTGTTCATCCTCTCGAGCAGAGGCTCTTTCTTTCTATCTCCCACGATAGGGGTGGCTAAGGTGTGCGTACACACTATCCTCCCAAGACCCCAGACCCCACTTCTGGGATTTTACGGGGTTTGTTGTTGCTGTTAGACTATTTGCAAGATTTGAGCAAACATATTTTCCACAAAAGAGTTGATAAATTGGCTGGGAACAAAAAGAAACCCATTCAGAAACGAGATTCATCTTAAACACAGTATACAAATCTAGAGATTTAAGTGAATGTACAAGCAAAGCAAACAGATAACAAGTAATAAAATGAATAACAGCACATATTACTCATCATTTTTTATTGGTCAGCGATCTCTTGACTTATGAAGTAACCATCAAATAATAGTATTTAGCGAGTGGGAAAAAGGGAACAATTCTCTGAGCTGAAGAGACTTTTTTTTTTTAGATTAATAAACTCATGAGAGAAATAAAATACATTGAAGAAACAAGAACTCACTTGTAACACCACAGTGATAGCAAGGTCCTTGCTTTCCCATCTGTGCAATTTCTTAATTCAAGAAAAATGAAATTTCAAAGTATTTCTGCTTTTGTTTTCTTTAGAAAATGAAAAATATTTATATAATATAAATATCTGTTCAATTATACTTTTCAGCCTCTTATATTTTGTATATATGTTACTGGGTATCAAAGCTTCTCTGCAATGGACCCAAAGAAAGTTGTGCAGGAAAAACCAGCAAACCCAACAAGACCAAGAAAAGTCTGTATATAAAAAGTCCCACAAAAAACCAGTGAAAATAGCAAAAGTTATGAACAAGTAATAAAGGGATTAAAGATGGGGTTTTTTTTTCAGCTGAGAATTTGTACAATCCAATGAAGAAAAGAAAAGACTACTGGAATTTGAAGGAATTTTATAAACATTTAGGGAAAGGAAGGTGAAATGTGAACGGAAATGAGGGTGTTGTGTTTCTGTGTGACCTCTTCTTCTTGTTTTGTAATTTGTAAATGAAGTTAATAATATGTTTTGGCTTTCTTTGGTATTAAATCCTTGTGAAAAGTTCAATTCCCTCTTTATTTATTGAAAATACAACTTATTTTCTTTTTTAATCTTTAAATGGACTTTATGAGGTTGAAGAATATTATTGCTTATGTCCTTGTTGACTATAAGTTATTCCTGATAACTACTACTAACATGTGATTTTTTTCCAACCCTCACCCTGCAAACTCTTCCAAAAAGAAAGATAACTAAAAAAAGAAAATTACCCTTTTATTTTTTGCATTCTCTTGCTAGTAATTTCTCTTAAAGTAAGGATCAAGATAATGATATTTTTAAGTTTATTATTTATGGTTTAAAAAACATGGTATAAGAAATTAAAAGGAATAGAAAAGTAATGGCAAGAAAACAATAAATAAAATAAAATAGAAGAAACAAAGAGAGTTTGTTTGAACCTTTTTATCAAACAAATATATTTATATTCTTATATGCTTTGTGATGAGTGATGTTACTTTATTTTATCTGCAGTAGGTCTTTTGACCTTGTAGGAGCTTGATTTGGTGCAACCTGTGACTTAGTTATTGGTCTTCACATCCACATTTTTGACCGTCAGATCTCCTCCTAACATTGGTTCTCATTTCAATTAGGTCATCAACAAAATGGCTATCACCAATCACTATTTATGTTACATATACTCGAGACTAGTGATGTGAACAAACTTTTTTCTTGTTTGAACTCTAGCTTTTCCTTGATAATAAGGCGTGCGATCGATACTCAAAGGATCAACAAAGGTAATGAGATGCCTCTGAAGCATCGAACATGAAATGTATGTAATATCTTAAGAAAGAATAATTTAATGTAATGTCATGTTTCCAGTAAATAAGCAGTAAATCATCTTTGCATGTATGAGATTGAGTTGTTTCCTCATGAATTGTAGACTTTAATACCACGAAAGATCCTTAAAAAACTGTATTATAATCAGACATATTTCAAAATTTTCCTTCAGTTTTCTGTAACAAACTCATCAGATACAAAGCTGAAGCTGAATGTGAAATGGCTTTTTACTGAAACCATTAACACTCGAACCTGGGAACGAGAAAATCACATTGAGACAATGTATAAATTACAACAGAAATCATCGTTGGCATGTGTAATTGAAATAAGCAAACTAATTCCTGCTTCTCTACTCGTTCCAAATTTATCAGAAGCTTTGGAAGGGGCGAGATCCTCCTCCCTTTTTGGATTGCCAAAACCATGCCACATCTAAGAGGCAAAACAACATGAATTCGTACTGTTCAATTTCAGGAACAATTTTATACTCTACAAAAGAGTGTTACTTTTGGTGGGATCTATGTAGATGCTTTATCTTGGCCATGTTTTTCCGTGACCACATTTTCTGCGCTTATTAGTTTCTCCGCCTGATGTTTCTCAAGAAAAGCTTGTTTGTGCAAGATATTCATCATCTCCTTCGTTCTCTTCTCCTCTCCTTCAAGCTGCATTTTCACTATTGCTTCTGCTTCCTTGTTTATTGGCTTGAAATAGTCATCAATAGCAGCCTCCTGAAAACATTCACCCATTTTTTCAAGCAATGAGTCCAGGTCAGAAGATCAGACATAACACCAGGAGGGGAACATGACATCAGTAACAATAGCAGGAGACTTTGAAACCAACCCTACTCTGTATTAAGTTCCTAATACCTTGCTGTCATAATACAACAAGTGAATGAAGCAGATGGTAAAATGATGTAAAGCAAGCATCTACAAAAGATATATGGAGAACACACAGAATAAGAACACGAGAACACTGTTGGGTACTACTCCCTCTGACCAATTTATGTGACACTCATGTAAGTCATTATATTAAAGGTCAGACTCAAAACTGTAGAGGCACTGGAATAGCAAGTTGAAGATCAAGGTGACATTGATGAAGCAGCATGCGGGAAAGTCCAACCGCTAGGATCTCAGACTGCACCAGAGACAGCTGAATAGTACAAGTATTCTGTGAGGAAGGGCTTGACAGTTTTAGCAGTACAATCGAGTAAAAGCAGCACCAATCAAGGACATCGATCCACTTGGTTCAAGATCTTGGTTTGCACGAGTGTCAAATACCAGCAATTTCTCAAATTCAATATATTCAATGTGAATACAGCCTAAAATTCAATCAACGATGTTTCCTTCTAAATCAAGATTTTCAGCCATTAACGAACAAAAATTGGGACAAACAAATCAGGTTTTCATTTAAAATCAAAGGTTTGCAAGATGTAAGTTCAATATCCAGGTTATCTACAATTTTCCATCTGGGGAGGCGGGAGGGAGGGGGCGGGGAGGGAGGATAAGTCAGGTTATATGATGTGCAGAAGAGGAATGATTGATTCTCAGACTCAGCTAGACTCAAGAGTATTCACCGCTAAGTAAGAACTTTAAATGTGGCCAAAAGCCACACGTTAATCTAGGTTCACACGTCACACCTGACAAAAATTGAGCCAAATTAAGCTTAAGCTAAGTCAAAACTCAAAACTGATTGGTTCATCAGCCAGGTGGCTTTTTTGCATTGCATTCCAACTTCTTCTCTGTTCTCCTAGAGCTGGAAGTATAAATTCAGCCTCAAAATATGGAGTCTTGTGGTCTTAGAAAAACAATGTTTTGGAACCCACTTTGTGCTCTGAAAGTAGAACCTTTCTATTTCACACGGATCTCTGAGCCAAGGGTCTCCCGGAAACAGTCTCTCTACCCCTACAGGGTAGGGGTAATGTCTGCGTACACCCTAGCCTCCGCAAACCCTACTAGTGAGATTTTACTGGGTTGTTGTTGTTGTTGTACAATAAACACGGATGCAAGATGTTAGGCCATTGCTCATTTAGGATGACTTATATTGTTTGTGGAATAGATCCAACATCCTCTTCAAGATTGACCTTACACTACCTCTTTTGCAAATTATAAACAACAATACCCAGGAGAGCAGAACTTCTTTAAAGAATTATAATCAGGATCACCAAGTAATAGTTTATAGCATGCTTCTGAAGTAAACAGGAACACAAACAGAAGTTTTCAACGGAAGCAAGTTAACAACAGGGCAAAATTCAAAAAAATTGTAAACTCACAGTCTCCTCTAGCTTCTTATTCAAAGCTTGCATCTCTTCCACCATGCGCCTAACTTCTGACAAAATCATTTGTTCAGGAACCTTCCTTATTGCTGCTTTCCTCTCCTCCGCCTGTTCAAACATCACAAAAGAAGAGATAGAGATAGAGATTAACATTGTAGAACCGAATGGCAAGCACTACTTCAAAATTTACCCACTAATCTTCGTGGTCTCTGTGAGGAGGCACGAGAGAAAATATGTTATTGATATTGGATGATAAATACAATACAAGAGGTCCCTATTTATAGCTATACACTACAAGGAGATATTACCCCTCTTCCAATGTGGGACAAGACTACACTATACATATCTGTAAACTAACACTCCCCCTCAAGCCGGTGCATACACATCATATGTACCGAACTTGTTACACATGTAACTAATACGAGAACCAGTAAGAGATTTAGTGAAAATATCTGCTAGTTGATCATTCGACTTTACAAACTTTGTAACAATATCTCCTGAAAGTATTTTTTCTCTGACAAAGTGACAGTCGATCTCAATGTGTTTAGTCCTCTCATGGAACACCGGATTTGACGCAATATGAAGAGCAGCTTGGTTATCACACACTAGTTTCATCTTGTTGATTTCTCCGAACTTTAACTCCTTGAGCAACTGCTTGACCCAAACTAACTCACACGTCGCCATAGCCACGGACAAAAAAAGACGAACAAATGCTACTTTAGCCACGGGAGAGAAAGTATCACTGTAATCAAGCCCAAAAATCTGAGTATATCCTTTTGCAACAAGACGGGCCTTAAGCCGATCAACCCAGTGTTGTGAAGAGCGTGAAGCGAGGAAAAGCGACAAGCCCCTTTTCGCTTAAAGCGAGAAGCGAAGCGCTCGCTTTTTTGAAGTGAAGCGGAATTTTAAAAAAAATATTAAAATAAATACTGCATAGACAACCTATGTAACTGTAAGCAAAAAAATGGCAACAACGAAAAAAATTGGGCAGCATTTCGCTGCAATTTAAGACTGAAACAGTGAAAGAAGAAGAAGAAGAAGAAGAAGAAGAAGAGAATGAAGAAGAAGAAGAAGAAGAAGAAGAAGAGAATGAGAAAAAGAAGAACTGGAGGGGGAAAAAATTTTGGCAGCATTTCGCTGCTATTTTGAGACTGAAACAGTGAAAGAAAAAGAAAAAGAAAAAGAAGAAGAAGAAGAAGGGGGAGGAGGAGGAAGAAGAAATCACATACCTGGGCTTGAACATGATGAACTTGAACTTTAAAAGTGCAGAAAATGGGAACCCTAATCGTCTGTTCTTTTCTGCTGCTCAATATGTTTTGAAAAAAGAGAGCTTTTTTAATTTTTAATCGTTGGCAGCACCTTAATATATCGAAGCGCTCGCTTCTGTCGCTTCTCACGCTTCTCGCTTTTTTGGCAGAAGCGAACGCTTTATAACACCTGCTACGCTTCACAACATAGAAGCGACCAAGTTCCCGCTTCGCTTCGCTTCACGCTTTAAGCGCTGAAGCGAGCGCTTTTCACAACTCTGGATCAACCTGGCCATCCGGGCCGACTTTGACTGCATAAACCCAACGACAACCAACAGTAGACTTACCTGTTGGAACAGGAACAAGCTCCCAAGTGCCACTCGCATGTAAAGCAGACATCTCGTCAATCATATCATGTCGTCATCCTGGATGAGATAGTGCCTCACCTGCAGACTTAGGGATAGAAACAGTGGACAAATAAGATATAAAAGCATAATGAGGTGACGACAGACGATGATAACTTAAACCGACATAGTGGGGATTAGGATTAAGTGTGGATCATACACCTTTGCGGAGTGCAATTGGTTGACTAAGAGGAGACACGTCCGCATTAGGTGCAGAATCTGATGCGGGGCGTGAATCACCTGGGCCTGATGCTGGATGTGGACGACGATGATAAGTCAAGAGTGGTGGAGCTGCAGAAGGTTGAACTGGATTATGTGGAGGAACTGGAGCTATAGGTGGTGGAGCTACAACCGGAGTTGTAGGTGGTGGAACTGGAGCTATAGGTGGTGGAGCTGGAATGACTGAATCTCCAAAAGATGAAACTGGTAGTACCTCAGAAATAGCTAAGTGATGACATGAACCTGTGAAGTATGATTGGGTTTCAAATAAGGTAACATCAGCGGACATAAAGTACCGTTGGAAGTCAGGAGAGTAGCATCGATACCCATTTTGTGTTCTCGAGAAACCCAGAAATACGCACTTAAGAGCACGAGGAGCTAACTTATCTGTTCCTGGAGTAAGGTTATGGACAAAACAAGTGCTTCCAAAGATACGGGGTGGAAGAGAGAACAAAGGTAAGTGAGGAAACATGACAGAGAATGGAACTTGGTTCTGGATAGCTGAAGATGGCATACAATTAACAAGATAGCAAGATGTAAGAACTGCATCGCCCAAAAACGCAACGGAGCATGAGATTGTATGAGTAGGGTACGGGCAGTTTCAATAAGATGTCTATTCTTTCTTTCAGCTACCCCATTTTGTTGAATCGTGTACGGACAAGATGTTTGATGAATAATCTCATGAGATTTCATAAACTGCTGAAATGGGGAAGACAAATACTCTCGGGCATTATCACTACGAAATGTGCGAATAGAAACCCCAAATTGATTTTGAATTTCAGCGTGGAAGGTCTGGAAAATAGAAAACAGCTCAGATCGATTTTTTATCAAAAATATCCAAGTGCACCTGGAATAATCATCAATGAAACTGACAAAGTAGCGGAATCCCAAGGTGGAACTGACCCGACTAGGACCCCAAACATCTGAATGGACTAAAGTAAAAGGTGACTCTGCTCGATTATCAAGACGCCGAGGGAAATGGGAGCGGGTATGCTTACCGAGCTGACATGACTCACACTCTAGAGCTGACAAGTGAGATAAACCAGATACCATTTTCTGAAGTTTTGACAAACTGGGATGTCCCAACCGTTTATGTAATAAATCTGGTGAATCAGTAACAGGACAAGTTGTAGAAGGAAGACAAGATGTGAGTCCATGTGATTTAGCAAGTATAAGGTAATAAGGTCTGTTTGATTAACGCCCGGTACCAATGATCCGCCTTGTACTGCGTTCCTGCATAAAAACATGATCATCAAGAAATAAAACAGCGCATTTAAGTGATTTGGCTAGGCGACTAACAGCTATGAGATTAAAAGGACTATTGGGAACATAAAGGACTGAATCTAAAGGTAAGAAAGGAAGTGGGCTTGCTTGACCTATTGCAGTTGCCATGGTTTGAGACCCATTGGCCATTGTGACTTTTGGAAGAGATTGAGAATACGAAATAGTAGTGAAAAGAGATTTGTTACCAGAAATATGATCTGATGCACCTGAATCAATGACCCAAGACTCAGAGGATGAAGATTGAGAGAAACAAGTCACGTTATTACCTGTTTGAACAACAGAAGGTATCTCAGAAGATGTATGCTTACATGCTTTATACTGAAGGAACTCAATATACTCTGCTAAAGAAACCATCCGACTATTCAGCATCGGTTCCCATGTCGCTACAATTTGTAGTAGTAGGGTTAACTTGAAATAGTGGAAATAAGTAACTCCTGTGAGAAAACTGAAGAAATAACTTGAAAAACACTGTTTACAGCAGGGAAACTGAACATTGTTCTATGCCGGAAACACTGTTCACGCCGGAAAATTCCAAAGTTGTCGGAATTTGTCGTAACCAGGATGGATAAACTCGGAATTCCTTTGCGAGCAAGCTGTCCTGAAGAAATGTTTTCAAAAAATGGCCGGAAAGGTCACTTTTCACGCCGGAAAAATATATAAGTGGTCGGAATTTGATTTGAATTAGATGGGTAGGCTCGGAATTTTGAGGAGAGCACACTGTCCTGAAGAAGCTTCGCGAAAAAAATGGCCGAAAGGTGGCCGGAACCCTCGCCGGAAAAGTTGTTGTTGCCGGCGCGTGGAGGAGTGTGGCGGCTTTTCTGACGGATAAAATTTCAGGGGTTAGTCGTCGGAGGGTGATCTACCCCGTGGTGGTGTTGGTTTTAGCACAACACCGACAGAAAGTGACTTTCACTCAGACAAGCCTTAGGTCACCGGAAAAATTGCACGATGACTAAGTTCTTTCTTCCCGGTTAACGCTGGAATGACGCACAACGATCTTTTCTCACTAATGCTCTGATACCATGTGAGAAGGCACGGGAGAAAATATGTTATTGATATTGGATGATAAATACAATACAAGAGGTCCCTATTTATAGCTATACACTACAAGGAGATATTACTCCTCTTCCAATGTGAGACAAGACTACTATACATAGCTGTAAACTAACAGTCTCTCCTTAGTAATTGTATACCCAAGGAATTATCTAAATTCCAAGCCACAGGCACACGCACAGTTCTTTTATATTAACAGGAAGATTTAGAGGGTGTTGGCGAAGAGAAGATAAGCCCTAGGTATCATCAAGGGGCAAACCAGTTTGTAGCTACAGGCATCTACAGCACTTCTTTTAAATTTTGGTGTCCATGTTTTGCTTGTGTTTGGGTGGGGAGGCAGAATATAAGTCAACTCAAGTTGAAATCAAACCAATAATTCAATTTTTTACATGTTACAATAACCAGTAGATCGACTCTCTAAAAAATTGAGTTCTCAGTTTTGGAAGAGACCCCCCATCAAAAGAACCTAGATGCTTAACAAAAAACAAAGCTTGTGAAGCTGTAACCTAGCCTAACAGTTGATTGTATAAACTTTTTACTAGCTAGCTTGCCATAACAAATTATGCCTCAACGTCTCCGAACCAATAGCTTTAGAGATGCTAAACATTCAATTAGCATACGACTATAAACAGATGTGCAATGCACAAATATAAGCAAGAAGTGGAAATGCATTGAAAAGGGTACCATGGCTGGTGATTTAAATTTAATTTATCACATCATATAAAGCTAGTCCGAGTTGACAGCTTATTATTACAGGCAAGATCACATCCTTATTATGGCATCAAGTGAAAAAGAAAAGCACACAACACTACCCAGGGCAGAACGATGCTCTGCCACCAAAAAAATAGTTACTTTTAAGTCCCGCGGTTAATTAACGATATAATGCAACAAATAGCAGAAGCTTCCACATTTAATTTTCCTTTTTCCGTTAAAGAATTGTCTTTTCCAATCCAACTCAACATTTTCAAAAGACTACCTTTTGTATTGATAAGAAAATGCTGATACAGCATCCAAGGGGTGGCCTAGTGGTCAATGAAATGGGTGAGAACCATGAGGTCTCAGGTTCAAATCCCAGGCAACTAGTTGATTTCTTCCCACCTATCAAAGGTACCTGGTACTTGTTGCTGGTGGGAGGTGGCAGGTATCCTATGGAATTAGTCGAGGTACCCGCAAGCTCGCCCGCACATCAGGGTTATAAATAAAAAATGCTGATACAGTCAACGCTCAAACGAAAAATAGCCATTAGTCAAGCTATGCCTCGATCCGAATTAATTAAAGTCAGCTATACGATTCCTCTGTATAGGTTCCTCTCTATTTAAATGCATTTCATTCCGGTACGAAATTATTCATATAGAAATATATGACATCTGAATATAACAATACACAACTGCCTATGTAATTCAACAGAGAATCAGATTTAGCAATAAGAAATTGAATTGAAATTGAGAAATGACCTGTTGAAGTCGTTGTTGCATCTGCAATCGATAAGAACGGATTCGACGCTCTTCATAGCCTGAAAGAACCCTAATATAGAACATTGCTTTCCTCCCAAATTCTAGAAGCTTCTTCATCTTAGGT
Organism: Nicotiana tabacum; assembly: GCF_000715075.1. Taxonomy (NCBI): domain Eukaryota; kingdom Viridiplantae; phylum Streptophyta; class Magnoliopsida; order Solanales; family Solanaceae; genus Nicotiana; species Nicotiana tabacum. Next base: position 22,189,874 of record NC_134101.1, on the reverse strand, counting down.
AATCAAGTTTCAGCTCCCAATATTATTTACAGAAAGCGTGAAATGATTAGCGGCTTTATTTTTTCAGGTTTGAAGAATTGGATTCATAGTCGAGCTGAAGCTGAAGCAGCCTCACTTTTAGATGTCGCTCCGCTGCGTTTCGTGCGTTCTTTTGGTGAAAGTTCAGAAAATTACTTATTTTCTACTTTCTAGGAATTGTTTTGGCGGAAAAATGAGAAAAATAGTCTCTTATGTTTTGGCTTAGGTTTAAAATAATCCCTCAAGAATACCCTTGAACTGTTTTGGTCCTTTAATTTGCAAAAGTTGAGTAATTTAACTCCGTCAATTATATAACAAACTCTAGCTCCAGTAATTGAGTGATGATTCTCTAACTACTATGGATTCAGAAAGCTCAACATCAGTCATTTGTATGATGCTCTACATGGTTTTGAACTATGCAATGAAATTATTTCAATGACAATTGAGTCAAATGATTAAATTAGAAAATTAAGAAAAATTGAGATAGAAAGATAAATTTACCTGAAATACAAAGAACTCAAAACTTCATGAAAAATATGGGAATATGATAAGCGGCTCTTTATCGCTTTTAAATGAAGAAGATTAAAAGGTTTTGTGATTAAAACTGGTTAAGTTTAACTACATTTTAACTAATGGCTTACCATAAAAAGGATGACCAATAAGTGACCAACCCGTACCATTTTACAAATATTAAGAGGTTGAAATTGGTTTGGCAACAGGTGAAAGAATGGATTAACAATGAAAATAAGGACCAAAACTTTTTTTTATGTAGCGGAAGAAAAGAATGTAAAAATTTATTGATATTTGATGCGTCATTAACGTGACATTAACATATCTCATGTGGATATCACTCTAACTATGAAATTGATATTATATATCTTAGGGTGATATTAATTTTATTTAAAATAAACATAGGAGGTACCTAAAGTCTGTATTTTTCTGTACAAATTTAATGGATAACTTATATATTTTTATTGAATTTATTCAAAATTGAATTGAAGTAATTGAAGACACATTCCTTCTTAAACTGTATGCCCATTAATGTATTTACATTAAAAATCATCGTGTCACTAGACCATTATTTCCAAGCATGTTAATTGTTGTAAGATTTAGAGTGCCCAAAATGTAAAACTTAACCAGCTTCACAAATATCTTTTTAGATACTCCTAGCAAAGCGTACGTGTTCGTGCTTCTCACTCCGTTTCAATTTAGATGAGCTAGTTTGAATCGGTACGGAGTTTATTTTTTAAAAAATAAAGATTTTTATAACTTGTGGCCTTAAAAATTTAAGGAGTAAAAGTTTTGTGAAGTTATGACATTTGTATGATTATAAAAACTTCTTATTAAAGATAAAATAGGTAAAATAAAAATTTTAAAATTAAATTATTTCTAATTGTTAAAATGTATAAATGTGTCACCTAAATTGAAAACTTACAGTAGAAAACCAAAAACAGTTTTATCAATTCTTGGAAATGTATAACCAAAAGCAGCCGCCATTTTAATCTCTTCCGGACTGGATCCACGACTGAACGTTAAGCTATTGGCCATGCAGTAAATGAAGACAAAAACAAAGTGCACGTGACGATCCTCACGGGCCTTTCCTCAACGGTTTTGCGTGGCGCCGAACCATTACCCTGACCAGAATTTCAAAACCGACACGTAGCATTTTCCTTTGCTTCACGTCATCTCTCTCTCTCTCTCTCCCGCCACCCTTCCATTTCTCACACACACACAGTTGGAGGAAATTATGGGTGAATTCCCCGAAACTATGATTCCCTATCTGAACCCGGTTTAGTGAATTTCCTATCTTTCTGCAAAATCTATGTTTAATCAAAAAAAGAAAGAAAGAAAGAAAGAAGTTGTCTCTGATCAACGTGGCTAAGGTGAAATTTGGATTAATTTCTAGGGTTTATACGAGATGGCAGGGAATAATGATGTAATGAAAGGAAACCCACCTGGGATTTTGCTAATAAGAAGCATGAGAGGTAAAGATTGGAGTCTAAAGACGTACAAATACGTGGTTTTGTTGATTACATTCATAGCTTATACATCTTACCATGCTTCAAGAAAACCCAGTAGTATTGTCAAGAGTGTTTTACATCCACACCCATTTCTCAACATAACGGTTTCAAATCCATGGCCTATGGGTCCAGTTTTCATAAAGAATGAAACTTTGGTTCCTATTGATTTGGTTCATTCAAAAAAGAAAGGCTGGGAACCATTTAATGATGAGGATGGTACGTCGAAATTAGGGGAAATTGATGTTGCATTTCTTGCATGTTATTCAATAGGAATGTACGTGGCTGGACATTTAGGGGATTCATTGGACCTAAGGTTGTTTTTAACAACTGGTATGATTGGAAGTGGCATTTTTGTGGGGTTATTTGGTATGGGTTATTTTTGGAAAATACATGCTTTTTGGTTTTACTTGCTTATGCAAATGGTTGCTGGGTTATTTCAGGCTACTGGCTGGCCTTCTGTTGTTGCTGTTATTGGTAATTGGTTTGGGAAAAGGAAAAGGGGATTGATTATGGGTATTTGGAATGCTCATACCTCTGTTGGGAATATTAGTGGATCCCTTATGGCTGCTGGTGTTTTGGAACATGGATGGGGTTGGTCTTTTATTGTTCCAGGAGCGTTTATATTTTTTGCGGGGATAATCGTGTACTTGCTATTGCCTGCTTATCCGGAAGATGTTGGATTTCCTTGTCCTAATCGTCCCTCGTCTGTAGAGGATTTGTCTGCGACTAATGATGAAGAAGCTCAGACAGTGAAAGAAAATATGGTTGAAAATGGACATGACAATGTCCGTCGGCCTGGTTCAGGAAATAGGAGAAGTGTTGGTCTTCTTGATGCTTGTCTAATACCAGGAGTGATTCCATTTGCACTGTGTCTTTTCTTCTCAAAGTTGGTAGCATACACATTTTTGTACTGGTTGCCGTTTTACCTTAGTCGAACAGGTATCGCTGCTTGCATTTATGAATTGTTTGCTATACTTGGTTCTTTGTGTGTGATAGGCATCATTCTGAAGCATTAAAGATGTCCAAGAAGCCTACAGATTGCAACAATTATCTAAAATGGTATTACCTAGGTTTGAAGTTAGATTTCGTGACTGCTAGTTTTTCCACTTGCAAGTTCATTTGTAATAATTTTTGTTTCTGTGAGATATTTTGGAGTGTTCGTTGCTGATAAGGAGGGAATTTTGATAATGGAGCTTTTGAGTGTTGAAAGAGAAAAGATTCGTGTATCTTTTGTAAATCTCTAGAATGTAGCTTTTCTAACTTTCAATCTGATTAAGGAGCATGGCATCTTTAAATATTGGAACTGCAGTGCAGTCTATGCTTCTAACAGCAAATCAGAGCTACTGATCATATTTTTCAATTGGCTGTATTTACATTGCATACAGGAGTGACACTCTTCTCCTTAACTAATCAGTTTCTCCTTTCCCTTTTTGGTGAAATCCCAAAAATGATGAGCACCTGAACAGGACAAGGGTCAGGTTGCATCAGTATACCAACATATGTAGAATATCCCACACAAGCTCATTAGTTCTGGCCTAGCTAACAAACAATGTTGGCACTACATTCTAGTGCAAAATGGCTTCTAGATAAGTGAAAAGCTGCAAAGTACCAGACTTATACATGTTTTAAATAATTTGAAGTTGTCATCTGAGTGTTTGAACTTCTGATTATGCAGATATTAGTTTGAGGATTCACTAGTTTAAGTTAAGATGCATATCAGAATATCCGAAAGGCTGTACCTAAGCAAACTGCACAACTTCCTTGAAGGATTGCTGGCAATGTAGTGTGTTCTAGTTCAAATTCATAATTTAAAGTCTAGAAGATAGAGAAAAACTGTATGTTATGATGATGGATATCGCGGCTTCAATAGCTGTTAAGGTTCACTTCTTGATTGAAGCTTGTTAGAAATGCTTGTTGGTTATATACTTGCTTTTACATCAAGTGTTTCCCGGGTGCTAACAACTTAAAGTAACAGTTCTCCATTTTCTATACTTGTTCCCCTTATCTTTTAGAAGTGTTGAAGATATAAAAATCTACCCGATGGACTTTAGACTACCTAGAATAATTATCTTTTTGTTTGTGAAGAGTATCAATTTCCATTCTACTTTGAAGATTCATTGTCAGATTTTTTTATTTATTTATTTTTTTTTTGTAAATTTCGACATCATGGTCATGTTCCTAATCCTGGTTCTTGATAATCTCTTTACAGCTATAGGGGGAGAGTATGTTTCAGTGAAATCTGCTGGGAATCTCTCTGCTTTGTTTGATGTTGGAGGTATAGTTGGTGGAATTCTAGCTGGACATCTATCCGACAAGCTTGATGCTCGTGCTACTACAGCAGCCAGCTTCATGTATGCAGCAATTCCTTCTATGCTTTTGTATCGCAAATATGGAAGTGCATCAAAGCTCATGAACATTTTGCTCATGATGATAGCTGGGTTGTTTGTCAATGGACCTTATGCGCTTATAACAACTGCAGTGTCAGCAGATCTGGGTACTCACAGCTCCTTGAGAGGAGATTCTCGAGCACTAGCAACAGTTACTGCCATTATTGATGGTACTGGATCTATGGGTGCTGCTCTAGGTCCTCTTTTGACAGGTTTTCTTTCAACAAAAGGATGGGATGCAGTTTTTATAATGCTTGTTGTTGGTGCACTTAGTGCTGGTCTTCTTTTATCTCGTTTGGTCGTATCTGAACTGAGTGAGAAGTTTTCTAAACGCCTACCCTATGGACAACACAATAGCGGAGGTAAAATTTGTCTCCATTTGTGTGTCTGTTTTTCATTTTATCTTTGTTCAACCGTGTCTATCATCCTTATTTCATTAGCATGCTGATTTTAAGATTGGAGCAGCAGGACAAAATGAATTAGACACTCTTTGTTTTATCCCAGTTCACAGCAAGAAAAGTAACTTGCAATAGTGTTTTATTTATATATCTTGCTATGTTACCTTTATTCCAAGAAACAAGTAACAGAAACAAGTAACAATGAATATTGCTATCGTGTTGCCGTCTAAACTTGGTAACAATCTTTATTATCTGCTAGTGGTTTATTGTTGTCAAGTAAGGGGTTACATCTGTTCTAAGCAGCAGCTATGTCTGGCACTTTCAAACTTTTATGACCTAAATGTACCAAGTGTATCCTTATTAATTTTTAGTTGGATTAGTTAATGACAGAAGCTGCCTGTTTTTATCTTCTGAACAAGCCTACAAAGTCAAAATCTTTTATCCTTTTATATGAGTTTCTGTAGATAAAAATTCTAGTCTAGATATTATAGCTTTATCCTATATCACTGATAAAAAAAAACCTGTATTAAACAATTTCTTGTTCCCTGGTATTCATGTTCATATCATATAGGCTCCTGGAGTAAATCCTGAAGCTAGTGGAGTTTGAGACTTTAATATTAAATTTAGTAGGTCCTAATCGTGCTGTAGATCCCGGTGCATGTGCGATGTATTGTGTCAGTAATATGCTATAGCATTTCCAGTGAAGAATGGAAATTTTAACAGCACCTTGATGCTTGTGTTCTTACTCCAGAGCAGTAGTTCAGTCTGAGTTCTATATACTGGTGTACTCCTATATGATTATCATTTGCATGGGCTGAAGAATGTATCTTACCAATCAAAAATTGATTATTACTTGATCTCCTTTTGTCTATGTTTTATCCAATCCCCTTATATCTCACACTTAATTACCTATTTGTTCACTGCGAAAGTTACCACGCCTAATTGACTCCAGCTTCAAATGAGTTGAGCTCCTCCTCCATCTCTATCGTGAACACACATGAGGAAATGAAAATACAAGTATTATTTTGTTGTATGCTCAATATATTTCCAGATGGAATTAAAATGCATCAAGATTGAGTTTCTGCCAGAATTGGATCATTCCTTTTCAAAAACAAATGCATAATATACTTGCATGGTGAAGTGCATCAGAATCTGCAGTGATGCGAGTGGTTGATCTTACTCTGGCAAAAGTGTTTTTTTCTTTTGTTTATCTTTTGTCCATTTCCCAGTAATTCTAAGAGTTCGACACTTCTGCAACTTTTATCCTATTCCCCCCCCCCCCCCCAAACCCAAAAAAAAACCCATAAGAAAGATGGAATTAATGTATTACCAATGCATGAAAAGAATTAGCACATGGTGAAAGCTTACTGGTTTATATGTCTCCTTCCTTGTGCAGTAATTACAGATATATTTGGAGTAGATGTACATCTTGCTCTGTGTTTTGAGAATCTTACTTCAGAAATTGTCGTGTTGCTTCATCATTGCGTAATTATTATATGACGACAATGAAAAAGTTATTTCAAGTTATTAATCCTATCTGTATATCATTTTGCTAATGCCTATGATCAGGGTTAAATCCCTTCTAGCTCTCTAGTTTCTGTACATATTTGCAATTTGAAGCACCTATAAAGCACTCATAGATATGTTTCAATCCTTAACTTGCAGACATTTGTTTTAGGAAATTGTTATTTAGAACTTTTTAGGTGATTTAACCTTGCAAAATGAATAACACGGCTATTAAAGAATGCATCTTGCTCAGTACTTTCTTGCTTTTGTGCTATTACTACTGAGTTTCCTATGATATGGGAGAGGAAGGATGAACTGCAGCAACAGGGGTTAGACTCCTTTTCTTCGTGTTTTTGTGATGTCAATATTTGTAGTTGAAACAATGTTAAAGCCTCCAGGCAAAGTGTTGCAATCTCCAGAAACTCTTACGAGTTTTAAACTTACAGACAGTATGCTGGGACATGGTTCTATCATCTGGCAGTCTTTGTTATAATTTGAAGTGTCAACTGTTCACGTAAATCTTTGGAAATTTCTTTTGTTTTGAAATTGATTCACTATGTGGAGTTAGTGTAAATGAAATTTTCTGACATATTCTAACATGCTATTTCGTGAGCCATTTATTTGCTTGCGACTTTGCATAAGATGTTGCTATTATCTGGTTGTCTATTAATAGTTCTGTATTTTGCCGAAGGGGGAGGGAGTCATTGTTTTGACAGTTTTTTCCACGTATTAATTCTTTCCTTTTTGGAGTATATTGTTTAGCTTGTTCTCTATTCCTCGATGATTGTAAGTTCTGCTTATAATTTTCAACATTTTGAATCAGTCTTAGTCTAAGAAAATTGCTTCTTTTTGCAGGTTCTGCATCTCAACCCCTTCTAAGTGACCAAAAATAAGGACTGGTCAGGCATCATCGTCTCAAGAAACATGGAGAAATGTTGGCAGATACAGGTACTACCTCTATGTGAAATGCAAGCGAAAAATCAAGATTGTGAAACAGCCACTGGAATCAACGGGATGCCACTTTTTCATCAACATTGCCATTAACTTTGATATGCTTTTATTTGGCGATTTATGGGTGCTTTTGTAGCTCGTTGGAGTTGTTATTGCCCTGAACATAGTCTCTTGGTACATGTCTAAATGAAACTAAGGCATTTCTTGAGGTTTTTCTATTGCGGTTGTTGCTTGTTATCTGAGATATATATTCAAGGTTTAACCAGACGTGTCTGTTAGTTAGACTACAGCTGATATTACCTTTCTTCCTATTCCAGGAAAGAGGACATGTTGATAAAATAAAGTGAGGCTAGACTATGTCTACATTCTACTATTCTTTTCTGAATGAGTTGCATTTTCAAAAGAAACTGAGCATTATATTGCATGTAGTTTTGCATAGGGTTCAAGTATTCCAGTAGAAGAAAGTTGTTAATGTATACCACCTCTGGAGTCAACTATTAGAACTCTCAACATCAAATTCAAGATCCTAAGACTTGTGTAATTCTGTTGGCTCTCGTGCACCTATGCATGCTGTTTTTAGGGAAGTTTAACTAGAGCAACTAAGGGGATCGGAATATGTGGTCACTGGTCACTGTTAGGTCGTTTTCGTTTTCCAATGTCAATATACGTGCGAGCATTACTTTAGTTCGAAAACATTTGTTTTACAAATACAAGAAATTATTTATTACTATTTTTTTCTAGATTTACTCTTCCAATAAACAAGTGTTAATTAAGTAAAACATTTAAGGAGAGACGAGTGATAGTAAAAACAAATACTCTTATAATTAAGTTTTTTTATATGTCATTCATATTATCGTCTTTAAAACAAATACTCTTATAATTAAGCTTTTTATATGTCATTTTTAAACGGCGTAAATTTTTTTAAAGACGATAATATGAATCAAAGGGAGTAAGACTTGCAACGAGTGTCTTTTTCCCCCCAAATCGATGAATGAAATGCAGACACATCCAAACCCCACATGATTGGTGTTGTAGTTAGGGTTGAAAAGCTTTTATTTGGAGAAAAATGCGTATGTAAATTATTTTTCAGAAAAAAATATTTTTGGAGAATACTTGTTTCTAGTTTTCGAAGAGAAAACTACCTTCAACTTGTTTTTGGGTCAGGGAAAATATTCTGATCAGGATGGTGAACAAAGCAATTTTTTAGACAAAGATAGTCGCTTTGCAATTTGGAAAGCTTTTTCTTATAGTAGCTTTTATAATCCAAATGAGGCCTATTACAATCTTAATTTGATTTGATGAACGGACATGGACCTTAAAAGACGTATTTTCAAAAATATATTATTTTATATTTTACTTCTTACTTGTTAATGTGCCACCACGTTTATGTCAAAATCAGTTCCATTTTGATAAACATGACCAATGTGCTATGCATTTACAACAGAAAAAGGAGTGCTCAACCACAAACTTTGCAAAGTTTTGAGTAGACTGTCCTCTCTATATATCCACGTTAAACAAATACCTCAGAACACAAACTTCCTCTAAAACCTTTGTACATTCTATTCAAGAATCCACTCTTGTGTTTCCTGGGAAAGAAGTCAATTTTTTTCACAAGAGAGTCATGGCTACATCATGTGTCATGTTAGTGCTCTCCCTTTCCTTTACATTTCTATCTCTCTTTGCTGCACAAGCACCCACAATGCCGCCGTCTAGCATGGCAGCCCCACCGACGATCGCCATGCCTCCTTTTATGTCACCAGCAGCACCAGTGGCATTTCCTCCAACAATGAGTCCTGGTCCATCAGTTAGCTCATCACCAGCCCCAGGTGCACCTGATATGGCACCCCTCATGCCTGCCTCTCCTCCTGCACCCATGGGACCGGGGCCTGTGTCGGCACCGGCTCCTGCACCTACTGATGCTGTGTTGCCATCAAGTGCTTTTGTGCACAGAAGTAGCATGGCAATGGTAGCACTTATTGGGAGTGCAGCACTCTTCTTCTAAGTTGATGCTCATTATCTTTCACATTTGCTGTAGATTGAAAATATGTTTACCTGTTTGTGTATTCTTTATTGCATTTTAATATACTTTACAGTGTTGTTTTTCATTTTTGTTGTTTCACTTTGTCCTTGATTCTTGAGGATCATTCATGTATGTGAGTTTAAGGAATGATGAGGAGTCATTTATCAATTGTTACTTGTTACAGCTATCGTGTAACATTTTCACTCAGCTAAATAAAAGACACTGTTCTTACATGTCTTTCCAGCGCTATTTCTACTTCTTTGGAACTTGAATTTCATGTAAATTTCCAAGCAAATACTAGTTCAAAAGCCAAGATTGACTTCAGTCTAACACTAGATCTCCAAATATCAGCCATAATCTAAGTAAAGAGAAAGCACCTGATTTTCTTTCTGTTTTCCAGCATTCTGGGGATAAAGTTAAAACGAATTATCAAAACAAATGAACATACGTTCATCGCGGAGTATATGCATATGTAGAAAGAGAGGGGAACGCACGCCAGAAACCTGAAAGTAGTAGACTGCACCAAGTAAGAGTACCTTTCTTTTTCTAACATCCTACATACACTTTTTTGGCTTTAAGCTTTAATCCAGATGCTACTTATTTGCATGTGCTTAGCTTTCATACAACAATAAAAAATCAGTTGCAAATCCGCAAAGGCAAAAAGAGAAGGTCAGCTTTTCGATTCAATTGCTCGGGTGATGTAGAAAAAACCCGTAAGATATTCATCATCTTATCGAAACAAAGAAAAAGAAAAAGAAATTACATTCATCGTCTCCTTTGTTTTCTACGGCACTCAAAACATTCAGTACATGGAAACTTACTTCCACTAGAGTAGCTGGTATGGAGTTTACTGGGCGAGACTTTCAAGTCTTTCACTAGTATCTGGCGAAGCTTTTCATTTTCCTGCATGAGCTCGTCAATCACTTGCTGGTGTTTCAACACCTACCATGCACCAAATTTATTTTCAGTACTTCACACGCCATATAAACATAAATCAACAGAGATTAAAAAAAAATTCACGGCCATTTCAGCAGTTAAACAATTGAATAGATAAATTTATTCAGAAAAAGAAACAAAAGCAGTGATAAACTGAGTTAATACGTCGTAAACAAATTCATCTGCGAGGGAGAGGAGAGAAAGGGAAAAAAAGAATCGTTTACTAGGTTTTAGTAATGTAAGTCAATATTCTATTAAGGACATCGTTAATAAGTGGTCTAATCAGTCTTCCTCATATTACAATCTACTTGCAAAGTTGGGAAAAGGCCCAAAAATGACCTTGTGGTATTCGAAATGGATCAATTATAACCCCCGGTTAAATTTGAATCCAAAAATGACCCTGCCGTTATAAAATGGGTCTAATAATGCCCTTGTGTTATTCAAAATGGATCAATAATGCCCTGGATTTTTTTTTTATTTTTAAAAATGCTTTTAAAAACTGAAAAATATATATTCTGTAAAAACTAGAAAAAGAAAGGAATTTGCAAAATATATATTTTTAAGTCTTTTCAGTTTTTTTAAAGTATTTATTTTGTAAAAACTGAAAAAAAAAATATTAAAAAACTGAAAAAAAAAACTCTCCTAAAGCAGTGGACTACATATGCATTAGTTTTAAAAAAATAAAAATATTTTGCAAAATCTTTTTTTTTTCAATTTGACGGTTCAATATTTTTTCGGTTTATTTTTGTAAAATAAAAAATCTACCATAATTATCGGTACAGTTATAAATTTATATAAAAACATACGGTTTTATTAAAAAAAACCTAAAAATCGGTTCGGCACGGTACGATTATGTCGGTTTAGTCGGTTTTTAAATATTCATTTACAATTATATGTCGGTTTTTTTAAAAAAATAAATTTCCAGTTTTTAAAATTTTTTTTTTTTCAATAAATTTCCAGTTTTTTAATTATTTTTTTTCAGTTTTTACAAAATAAATACTTTAAAAAAACTGAAAAAACTTAAAAATATATATTTTGCAAATTCCTTTCTTTTTCTAGTTTTTACAGAATATATATATTTCAGTTTTTAAAAGCATTTTTAAAAAAAAAAAAAAATTCAGGGCATTATTGATCCATTTTGAATAACACAAGGGCATTATTAGACCCATTTTATAACGGCAGGGTCATTTTTGGATTCAAATTTAAACGGGGGTTATAATTGATTCATTTCGAATACCACAAGGTCATTTTTGGGCCTTTTCCCTTTTAAGTTTAAAAAAGGAAAAGGAAAAGAGTTGGCTTCTAAATAAATAGTCAAAGTGAAAGCTTACAATATGAAGAAGGTTGTTCTCTGATCTCAAACGCTCCGACTGCAAACATAGAATTAACTAATACATGTTAGCAACCTCCTATTTCTATTAACAATTATCAATCTAATCCTTAGCACAATATACAACAAATATAAAAAGACCTTACAAAATTACGCTTAATGTATAATGTTATAAGAAATGTGTTTCATCTTCACATACCAGCTCATTTGCTGTACTGCCTTCATCCTTCAAAAGTGAACTCTGCAAAAAATTACTAAGAACCTTCTCAGTTCGACTGCTATATGTTGTATTTGAAGAGCTGACATTAGTTTTTGAAGTTTCATTTTCATGAGAAGATAGAGAACTTGTGTTTGTATCTGTAAGCAAGCCCAGAGAAGAATTATGAGGGACCTTCACTTCAAGTGAATTGACACTTCCCAGTGGATTCTGATTAGAGGCTTCATTGATCGTCCTCATGCCAGCTTGCAAGGACGGTGGAAGGATGCCTTGACCAACAGACAAGCCGGTCGACATTCCAGACTTCATCATTAATTTAGTCATGGCTTGCTGCAGATTGAGAGAAGTTATGTTAAAACCTATGAAAGTGTGGAGGATGAGGGCAAACTCAGCAGATAGCGGCAACAAGGCTATGGAGAGAATACATACAATTAAAAACAACTGAATCTGATCCACTACTCCGCGCTTCACAGCAAGACCTGACATACACCACCAAGATTTTGCTATTTAACAACAGAAATGTTTAGAAGAATCTGCCATAACACAACTTTATAAAATAGAGTCTTTGTGATTCAGCTATTTCCTTTTTCTTTCTTCCATTATATCATTCCCAGAGTTTGTGACCACAATTAGTACCAAGCCTGTGGTTCAGAGATGACACAAGTTTACATTCCAATAAGCCCAATTAGCTTTGACTAAGGTATCTATCACTCAAACAGTTAACTCTTCCGTTTCTTGAAACACCCATGGAAACCTGGCCACGATCAACAGATCTTTTAAGTCTTCAACTCAATATCCTCTTAAGTAAAGAGTGCACATAAAGTGGTTACCAACATCACCGTAGACTGTAGTTTAGTAATTTTCCACTTCAAAAACTAATCATCCTCAATGCAAAATATAACCTTTAACAAAGAAAGAGTAAGTCTACATACCAACACCAAAACCATGTCCAAAACCTACTCCACATCCAATGCCTGCTTCAATGCCTTTTGCCCCAACCTTCCTCAACTACAGAAAAGACAAAGAAATGAAAAAACCATCACAAGAACAAAATTTTAAGGTATATTGATCACAATACTATGTGAAGACAATTCAACAAATTAACATACAGAATTATTAACATGTCTTCCAACTCCAGAAAATGCATCTGTTGCGCCCCTAGTGGCAGTCATAACTTGATTTAGCATTGGTATTGCACCTAAAAACAAGGTAAAATTAGTGATAAAGAGATATCAATTTAAAAGAACAGAAAGTCCTATAATTTAGAGTATCTCATATCATAATCCCTTTCATGCTTAGATACTAGGGATCCAATAATCACAAGAACACAGAAAGGCTGAACAGGATTAGATTGTTATTGACACCAATACAATGGTGTGACTCACAAATTAGCAAGCTGATAAAACCACACAAACTGCATACAATTTAGATTGCTCAATCACACATCACATTTATCCATGTATAGCATCGTACAACAGATCAATGACTCATGTTCTCAACATTGTATAGCATCCAGAAATCACCTAGTGTTTATGCTTCCGGTGGGATTTGAGCAAACAATGCAATATTACATTACATCAAATAGCACAAAACATGCAGAAATTGGATATCAACCACTACCAACAACATAAAGATTTCAACTTTACACATTTCAAGTCATTAACAAACAAACACACCAAACAAAATTAGAACCCCTAAATGAATTACTCGAATTCTTGGGTTCCCGTTCTTTAGGTTTCCAAAAATCTTCAAATTTCATGTTTTTTTTTGGTTAATGAGAAGAAAAGAGAAGGAGTGACGAGTACCTAGATTTAAAGGGCGACCAACACCAATTCCAATACCACAACCAATGCCAAAGCCAGTAAATACTTGCCCCACCTTCAAAGTAAAAGGATTCTCTATTCTCACCCTTCTTTTTTCTGCAGTAACTATTACGCCATTGCTATTACTACTGCTGCTGCTAGTTGTACTGTCCGTATCCATTAGCACTGTTTCCTTCCCTTTTGTACCAATTCAGTCTTCAGTGTTTTCCCTCTTCTAACAAACTGAACAAAAGTGCAGAGTGTGTTCAGCTAGATTCTTCAAATAGTTGCAGACCCGTTAAGCTGCTTTTCTGTAAGAAAGTATAAATAAGCATATAAATGGGTACGGTAAGTAGAAAAAAGCATTTTGTTTAAAATTTTGAATTTGTGTTAATTTTCTTTATAAATAAAATCAAATATTGTTGGTTTTTTAGAATCGAATCAAATCAAAACAAAACAAATCAAATCAAAGAAAAATTATCTTTTGTTTTGGAGCAAAACAAAGGGCAAACTTCCTGAAAAAATAGATACAATTGTGAATTAAACTTGCGTTACCTTAACAACCAAAAAATCAATATAAACCAGAATTAATAAAGTTTTTTGTTAATTTATTAATAGTTTACCAAATCATTCATATCTCTTATGAAGTAAAAGTCAACATAAACCAAAAATAGTTAATACTAAGTGAAGACACTAGTCTGCAAAACAAAAACCAAAAAAAAAAAAAAAAAAGTTGAAGACGCTATCCAAAAGATCAACACAAATCAGAATTGATAAAGTTTTTTTGTTAATTTATTTATATTTCACTAAATCATTTATGTCTCTTATGAAGTAAAAGTCAATTTAAACAAAAAGAATAGCTAATTAATTGTAAGCGAAGACAGCAGTCTGCATAAAACAAAGATGATAAAAAAACGCTAGAAGGAGGGGTTGAACCTCCGACCTTGTGGTTAACAGCCACACGCTCTAACCAACTGAGCTATTCCAGCTTCATGTTCTTATTAAATAGTACAAATTTTAAAACGTTTGTTATTTTGGAATTTTCTTTAGGTGGTGCTCTTACTTTCGTGAAAAACCATTAAATTGCTAATGTTAGTTAAAATATGGAATACTTTTAAAAAATTAGATAGGAACCTTTAATTTTTATACGTATATAAAAAAAATTAAAATGGACTTTAGTAGTTTATAAAAACTTTGAAAATCTTCTGTGGGTAATGTCGATGAGATCACAAGGAAGTCTGCAAAAAAAAAAAAAAAAATCCAAACATTTTGCATCTTCTATAAGGACTAGATTTCCCAATAAAATCAGAATAAATCGTCATCATAACTCATATGTGAAGTTTGAGAAATAAGCAAGCTCACTATGTTACTATTCATGTGAGCCTCATGACTCTTGCAACTTAAAATGAGTGTCCACTAACAAAACATATAAATATAAAGAGATAGACCATGATTTTTTTTGGTAATTAAATTTTTTTATTGATCACCAAGTGAATCATTACAAAGCTATACCTCACTTTAGACTCAGTCAGATGTCTCTATACAATATTTATCTTTCCCTATACATCAGTTAACTTCTCACCTCCCCTTTTAACTATTAAGTCAACTAACACTAACATCTATTCAAAATTTTAACTGATGTAATAGTCTCCTAGTTCCAGCATTAGCTCTAACATTGCATACACATGCTATAGTTCTTGCTATTTCATCTATATCTCTTCTGGCCTTCTCAAACACTCGATTGTTTCTTTCACACCATATCATGTGGATTATCTCAGCATATATTATCTTGAAGGCAGCAATTGCTTGAGACTTTCCTTTAGCATTCTCTATTGCCCATCTCCAATGATGGTTCCATGATTTCAGACCATGTGGTTGCATCTGAAACTACATTAGGACCCTGTTCCATATCCTTTGAGCAAAGACACATTTCACAAAAAGATGGTTTCTGCTCTCACTATGTAATTCACATATGATACATACTGTGTCCACTAGCATACCCCATTGTACGAATCTATCACTTGCAAGTAGTTTGTTTTGAAAGAACATCCACATAGTAAACTTAGCTTTGGTTCTTGCTTCATTTCTGAACATGAAGGTCTTCCATTCCACTCTAGGTAATTGCCCCAGTATCTGGTGGTAGAGTTGTCTGATCATGCTGTATTTTTCTTGAGCCATTGTCTGCCTTAGGTCCACTATCTCCCTTGCCCCAATCAGCTTCCTGACCAGCCAAGAAGTATGTTGAGGAATTGGCATGTCATCTGGCTGTTGGTTTTTTATATAATAGGAGTGGATCCACCTAACCCACAACTTATCCACCTTATGTGCAAGATCCCAGTATTTTTTAGCAACTGCAACTTTATTCCATAGTTTCAGGTTGATGAGGTTTAGCCCTCCTGCACTCTTAGGTGTACACATTTTCTTCCAAGCCACCAGTAACCTTCTTGTGATAACATTAGAACTAGATCATACATAACTCCTACAGTAAGCCTCTATTATTTTGAGAACTTTACTGGGATTAAGAACAACTGTGGCCAATAAGCATATATACCAAACATGACTGATTGTACTAGCTGAATCCTTCCTGCATACGACAAATTTTTGGTTGTCCATGAGGAGATTCTAGCTACCATTTTCTCTATTAGAGATTGCCATTGAGCTAAGGACATCTTTTTAGTTGATAAAGGCACTCCTAAATATTTTACTAGGATAATCTTTGCTGCATTTCATCTAGCACTGCTTGTGTAACACCTCCATAATAGATATAACTTTTAGTCTGATTAGCTTGTAGACCTGAGGCTCTATAAAATTGGTTAAGGCATTGTTGAAGCTGAGTAACATAAGTATATCACCTCTTTCAAATATGAGCAAATCATCAGAAAAACTGAGATGTGTAATACCTAGCTTTGAACATCTAGGGTGAAATTTATACTCATTCTCCTTTTTTAATCCTTTGAGGCTTCTACTCAAGTACTCCATTACAATTGCAAACATGAAAGGTGAAATAGGATCACCTTATCTCAGTCCTTTAGCTGCTGAGAAAGGAACTGAAGGCTCTTCATTCACCATAATTGAGTAGCTCACAGTCTTAACACAAGTTATGACCCAGTGTTGAAATCTTCTAGGGAATTCTAGCTCAACCATGACCTGCTCCAGAAATATCCACTCCACAGAATCATAGGCCTTGGTCAGGTCTATTTTGATCATACATCTAGGAGAAGTGTTCTTCCTTGTGTAAGCTTTGACAAGCTCATGAGCCAAAATGATGTTGTCTGCAATCTTCCTCCCATGAATGAATCCAGCATGTGCTTCACTAATGATGTTTGTTATAACTTTCTGTAGTCTATTCGCTAGCACCTTTGAGATGATCTTATATAGTACTAAGCAACAAGAAATAGGTTTGAAATCTTTTGCTGCTCTAGGATTGTTTAACTTACGTACCAATGTAATTGTAGTGCAATTTATGGCTTTATATAGCTTACCAATAGTGAAGAAATCCTCAATTGCTCTTACTACATCACTTTTGATCATTGGCCATGCTCCTTTGAAGAAGCAAGAGTTATATCCATTCACTCTAGAGGCTTTATCTTCATGTATTGCACACAATGCTGCATATATCTCTTCCTCTGTTACTTCCACACATAAGCTCAAGTGTTGTTCATGAGTGAGCTTAGGTCCATTTTTCATAGTTTCCTTGTTGATAGAAGGAAAAGATGCAACAACAGTTCCCATCAAGCTCTTATAAAATTTAACTATCTCCTCCTTAATACTAGTAGGAGTAGCCAGTTTCATTCCATCGTTAGTGTATATCTCTAGTATCTTCTTTCTTTGACTTCTCTCTTTCATGACAGCAGAGAAGTACTTAGTATTAGCATCTCTTAACTTGATCCATTTCATACTAGCCTTCTGTTTGAGGATACTTTCCTCAATAAGTGACCATTTCTCCAAGTTCTGTAAGATAGTCTTCTCTTGTAGTAGCAAATTGTCTGAGTATTGTAACCTCATTTCCTCCTGAACTTGAACAAGATCAGCCCTGACATTCTCAATTCTCTCAGCAATGCCCTTATACTAAGTAATATTAAGGCTTTTGAATAGAGGTTTCACAGCTTTCAGTTTCTTCCAAATGTTCTCCATTTGATCATCAGCTTCCTTTCTTCTCTATAGATTGCCAACAATTGTATCAAACTCATCATGGGAAGCCCATACATTAAAAAACCTAAAAGGAGTTCTAATGTTAAGTTTCACAGTTTTTATATTGACAAGCATTGGTGAGTGGTCAGAGATTAAAGGTATATCATATTTTGTGTGCACATGACCCTAGTTCATCATCCAACTATCATTGCCAAATATCCTATCAATTCTGCTCACAATCCTTTCTGCCCCTTGTTGATTATTGGACCAGGTGTAGTAGTCTCCTTTCCATGGTAGCTCATTTAGTAATAGATTGTCTATGCAATCAGAAAAGTCAACTATTTCATTCAGTGTCACAGAGTTTCCATACATCATGTCTTGTGTATATAGCATAGCATTAAAATCACCATCTATCAGCCATGACTTGTTTGTGTGTGCAGAGATATCAGCCAGACTTGTCCATAGTTCCTTTCTTTGATCAACTGTATTGAAGCCATATACCAATGTTAGATATGATTCAAATTCATCCAATCTGCCTTTAACTAGGCAGTGTATAATCTGAGCCTCTACTTTTTCAACATCAACACTATACACATTTGGATCCCAGGTGAGCCATATTCCTCCATTCACAGCTTTCTGGTAGTTGCACTGCAATGCCCATCCTGGTAATATGTTTTTAATAACTCTCTTCACATTTGGTTCTTTGACTCTTGTCTCAAGCAATCCAACTAGTTTAATATATTTATTCTTCATGTATGTTAATAGCTATTTCTGCTTGTATCTCTTGTTTACACCCCTAACATTCCATACCAACCAAGTCATTGAGATAGAGAGAGAGGCATACTCTCTGCTATAGGCATGTTATTATTACTCCTTAATCCACCTGTTTTCTCTGAAGTACCAATGTTCCTCTGTACCAGAGCTGGAAATTCCCTGGGACAACTAAGTTCAGGGATTTTATGTTCTTGCTCCTCCTCTCTGATGCTTTCCTTAGCAGGTCCCTTGCTGCTCATCTGGTCCTCCCTGATAAGCAATGCCATCTGCCTCTGTCCAACTTCCTGTTGATAATGCTCACCAGTTGTGGCTTTGGTAGTCACCATAAGCTTAGCTGCCTTATCAGTTTTGTCAACAATTGCTTTTGTTCTCCACTCCTGTATCATCTTTGGAGGTCCAACATCTGTATGTGTTGGCTGGGCATTTTCTCTTGGTCTTCTTCTTCTTCTCCTTAGCTGCATAAAGGTCTGATTCTCAACTTCTTTTTGCTTGTAGTAATGACCTATTTTTAAGCAAACCTCACAGAATTCTGGTTTCCAATCATATTCAATTGATTGTTCAAATTGTCTCCCATCTGGTTCCCATACTAAGACACTAGTAGGAAGTGGCGTTGTAACATTTATTTCAATGAGCATGCGAGCATAGGAAAGCTTTTTCTGTTTTGAGGTACACTCATCAGCATACAGTGGTTTTCCTATTGCACTGGCAATCCTACTCAGTGATTTTCCTCCCCAACAAGTCATGGGTAGGTTTGGCAATACCACCCACATGGGAATATCCTGCAGGAACTCCTTTGTGAAATCAAAATTAGCAATCCATGGCTTCAATATCATCTGTTTGTTATTGATTGTATAAGGCCCAGAATATAAGATTTCTTGCATGTCACTTATAGACTAAAATTTGATAACATAATATCCTTCCTCATGGTAAAATACCTCTAGTTCAGTGACGAGTGTCTAGCGTATATAAAATTCTAACTCGTACTCTGTCAAATAATAGTATAGAAAGATGCGGAACCCACAAAGATTGGTTTATCTATTCTACAGACGTTTCTTATTTTAATTACTATTTGAAAAAATTAGAAAGAGTTGAGTTATAAATTAACTAACTAAAAATGCATGAATAGAGCAATAGAAAATATTTTATTTTTCATAAATATAATAAAAAAGTGTTGGGATCTTGACTTTACTTAATATTTTTATTATATAATAGAATTATTATTCTTCAATTTCTATTTCTCAAAAATGTATAAATACCTCTCACGATTACAAATATATATTATTAATTAAGTTGAATAATTAATTACACTCCTCGGGGTTATACAAATTAATCTTCAAACTAGTAATATTGAAGAACCAGAAATATATGATTGAACTAAAACACGCTCTTGTTAGTAAGTCCCTTTCGGTTACCCTACTTATTATAACTGATTATTATAATATTCGCCTCTCTCGATTACAAATAAGTGTAAAATTAATTATAACATAAAAGAGATAGATGTTACTGAATAAATATTAACATTTATCAATACTACACTTAACTATATTATTTCTTCCACCTCTCTCGATTACAGAATTAATAAATAGTTAATATGTAGTACATGATAGATAGATGTTATTAAATTAAATAACGTCTAACTGTAAAAACAGATAAAAGTTAAATAAATTTTAGCTCAAGCATGTGAATTTGAAGAATAATATCTACTATTATATAGAAATATTAAGATTCGTCTTTCTCCCAACACAAAAAAAATTACTCCATACTAGAATTAATACTAACAATAAAAATATTCTTGTCCATTATAAGAAAATAGAAAGAAATATTCAAGAAAAATAATTCCCCCTATTTAATTAAAAGCAGGAACTAGAGTAATTTCCTACACTGAAATTTATTTAGAAAGAACAACTAAACCACTATTGTGATTTAAAAGAAAAGATAACTCGATACTAGTAAAAGAAATAAAATAGAGAAGCTTATTAAGAATTTGGATTCAGACTTCTAGCTCTAAGCTTTCTCTCTACTGCGATGCCCTACTCTGATCGGGCACCATCTTCTTATATAAGAAAATTTCATGATGACTTCTCGTTTTGGTGCTAGATTTTCATGGCAAATCTAGATTTTGCATTTGCAGATATGAGAATTTGAATTCTCAATTTGGTGCTAGATTTCCATTGCGAAGCTAGATTTTGAATTTGCAGAGATGAGAATTCTGTCATTCTAAGTTTAGATTTCATCGATTTCATCATGACAAATCGAGACTTGGTGCATTGTCACGACAATAATGAATCATAGCTCGATCTTATACTTTTTTGTTATATTTTTCTTGAATATTTTTTTTTTCATGTTGCGCACAACAATTCTTCTATAATTATTCCTGCAAAATAAAGTTAAAAATATGGAGGAAACATGATAATTTATATGTTTTTATGAGAGAAATTATGTGGTTAACATCTGGTAAAATACACTTTTCAAATTCTTCCATACTTAAACTTTTACTCGTCCTCGAGCAAAGAAAACAAATGAACATAGTAACTAAACACTTTAAGTGAAATCATGAGAGGTTTTGACAGAGAAGAATTGACTAAGACCAGTCTACGAGTTCAAACAACTTTCAGTTGTACTCATGTTCACCTATTGAGAATTGAAATCATAATATTTTTTAATCCCAAGTGTATCTCACCGAATGAAGAGAGATGCCCATATGTCACATAATATATAGATACAGGATCAAAGAAGGGCATAGATAAAAAAATACGCTCACTCTCAACAAAGAAGTACCTCAAGCTACTGAAAATAACCATAAGCTTGACTATCATGTGGTTCTCCACTAATATAGGAGTCTCTGAGTTAAGATCATGTAGGACTTTTGCAAGGTTGTAAAGTAGGCTTAGGGATGGGTAGGATACATATAGATAATAGTGACTCAAATTCCCTATGGGCATTACACATTTATTTTATCTCTTAAGTACAATTGCCTTTCATCTTATTTAAATAATAAACCTCTGTTTTGTTTCATCCCTTTCAAAATTTTTATGGAGTCGCCAACTTTTCTTTGTTGCTATTTTTTCTTTTTCTTTTTTGTTTTTTTGAAATTCGTAAGCAACTATTTTTTTTTCTTCTCATGACAACATCTCAAAAGATTGACAACCTCAAACAATTATTCTTTGACCAATTATTTTTATAATTACACCTCACGCCTAGATTTTTACATTCAGATCAACTCTTAAAGTGCCCAAAAGGGAATTGGGTGAACAAAGAACAAGTCATAACAACAAACAGGCTAAGGGTTAAAGCTTGGCGGCCAAGAAAATAAGAAATAATTTATTTAGGCTCAATTGGGCTAACTAGGGATAAAAATTATTAAGGTAGGTCAATTTGGGCTATGGCTCAACAAAGAAGGCCTACGTTCATTTTTTAACTCAAAGATTTACCTAGAATTTTGCCTCAATCCACATTCAAGGCAAGTTTTAGATTTTCAGATAAGCACGAGAACTAGACAATAGAAGCTAACCGCACAATACACTTGGT
Organism: Nicotiana tabacum; assembly: GCF_000715075.1. Classification (NCBI taxonomy): domain Eukaryota; kingdom Viridiplantae; phylum Streptophyta; class Magnoliopsida; order Solanales; family Solanaceae; genus Nicotiana; species Nicotiana tabacum. The sequence goes on along the minus strand of NC_134101.1, from coordinate 22,167,855 downwards.
CCAACGAAAACTATAATTTCAATCACCAATAAGTAAGTATGAGCTTAGAAAAATGATCATAAAACACGTGAATGGTACTTAATCGAATTCGTCTTTTCTAAGTGTCATGCTTTTCAAGTCAAATCAAATTTAGTCAACTTATTTACCAAAACAAGTTAAAATAACTAAAAGTCCTAAAAAAAATATTCAGTTCAAAATATTACGACCATGGCAAAGAACTGAACAAGAAATCCATTGAAGTACATGAAATAAGTTGCCTTTAGAATAAGGCAACTCAATTTTTTTATTTTTTTTTATTTTTTTTTATAATTTTACTAAAAACACATTTTTTAGTTGTAAAATATACGTTTTATTTTTATATTTAACCGAAAAAAACTTAAAAGAAACACATATATAACAAACATATTCCTCTACCCCCAAACTTAAATAATGTCATGTCCTCGTGACAAATAAATTAAAAGTAAAAGGAGATAAAGGAGCTTCCCTGATTGTTTTTCGATTCTGGCCTCATTCCCTTTTTCTTGGCTTCTCAAGGTTTCTCTCATATAACAAAGACAAGATTATGGCAAAGAAAATGTTCTTTTTCATGATAGGAGAAAACTTTTATTGTCGAAATCATGAGAGTGCTTCTTTATCATTGCAAAATATATTAATACATACTACATACACACACATATATATAATATAATACAAACATGCAATTATTATTTTTATTATTATTTTACTTTTTTTATATAAAAAAATTAATTTTATTATATATATTTACTAAAAAGGAAATATTATATGTCACTACTAATAATTACTTAAAAGATTAAAGAGAAGGGAAGAGTTTAATGTCGCCAGCTCGACTTATTTTAAAAATTAGGCAAAAAAGATTGTTGAAACCTGTTTGTCGAAGAATCTGCTGATATAAGGCTTCAAACGATGACCGTTTACTTTGAATTTATCTCCCCCATCTGCATATTGTCCTTCAATGGCACCATAGGGGGTCACTCCTGTTACTGTATATGGTCCTGTCCAGTGTGACTTAAACTTTCCTGGGAATAATCTCAATCGACTATTGTACAATAGAACTTGATCTCCAACTTTAAAATCTTTATGGCAGATGAGCTTGTCATGCCATTTTTTTGTCTTTTCCTTGTACAATTTAGCATTTTCATATGCTGTAAGTCTGAACTCTTCCAACTCATCAAGCTACAATAGACGATTTTTACCTGCATCTGGCAAGTTTAGATTCAACAATTTTATAGCCCAATATGCTTTATGTTCTAATTCCACAGATAAATGACAAGATTTTCCAAAAACTAGTCTATCATATATTAAATTTAATGCAGATTTTTGCCATCGTATCAGGCCACACATATACGTAAAATTTATGAAGCCTTTTTTCATGAGCCGTGAAATTCCTGGAGAGAAATACTGTATCAGATCACAGTGAATATGTGAAATCAATTTAAGGTAAGAATAAATTAAATTTATGTAATACTTATTATGTTCGTCTAAGTTTTTTTCCCCCAGACTAGGTGCATATGGCAGCCTCATCATGAAAATACGGTGAGTGCTAATTTCAAGAAGAGAGCTCAAAAGCGGATTAAAGATAGTCATTTTGTTGCTAAAATATATGGCAATAACCTTATTGGTTATGTCAAGATGTCTAAGATAAACTTCTGGAAAAGTGAAACACCCTTGAATGACAGAAGAAGAGTGAACAAGAAAAGACAAACATCGCCTCTAGTAAAGGTAGCTCATTGAACAGCGGAGGTTCAATTAATTTTGCGTCCATCGGCTGGGATTGGTAATTTTTTATAAATGTTTTCTTAGTTTTACATATACACACATCGAAACATCGAAACATATATCTATCTCTCACATTTAAATTTTGTAGGAAAAGACAAACCAACAGTTTTTTTTAAAATTCTTTTTAATTCTCTATTGGATACATCAACTTGCCCCTTGAGCATGATATGAAGTTCCTGTTTTATGAGTTACTCCATATCTTGACAATAAACTAGCGAATTGTCTATTTATAAAATGAGTTCCTTGATCACTTATTATAACTCGTGGAGTTCAAAATCTAGAAAAAATATTTTTTTTGAGAAAAGCACAAACAATATGAGCATCATTTTTTCTAGTAGCAATTGCTTCTACCCATTTTGAAACATAGTCAACAACTACCAAAATATATTCATAGCCGTTTGAAGGAGGAAAAGGACCCATAAAATCAATGCCCCATACATCAAAGATTTCACACACAAAAATAGAGTTAAGAGGTATTTCGTCCCTTTTTGAAATGTTACCGATTCTCTGGCATTTATCACAAGTGGCAACATAATTCCTTGCATATTTGAATAGAGTAGGCCAAAAAAATCCAACTTCAAGTACTTTAGCTGCTGTCTTTCTTCCTCCATAGTGTCCTCCTACAGCCCCATCATGGCAGTGACTTAAGATGTTGTTCATTTTCCTCTCCGGTACACATCTCCTGATTATGTCATCTGCACAAAATTTAAACAAGTAAGGATCTTCCCAGTAATAATGTCTTGCTTCTTTTTTAAGTTTTTTCTTTTGTTCATAAGAAAAATCTTTTGGAATCCATCCTCCAGCCAAGTAGTTGGCAATATCAGCAAACCAAGGTGGTTGATTTATAACGGTTGTGACTGAAAATATATGTTCGTCAGGAAATTCCTCTTTGATATCTTTTATCTCAGTAGGTGGATTTTCCAAACGAGACAAATGATCAGCTACCTAATTCTCAGAACCTTTTCGATCTTTTATTTTAAGATCGAATTCTTTCAAAAGGAGTATCCATCTTAGTAATCTTGGTCTAGGATCACGACACAAAATTCAACTAGTCGTGATGATACCTAACCCAACCTGCTAGGTAAGCTAACTTTTAACTATCCAATTCCAACAACAATTATTAAAGAAATTTAAGTAAATAATTATCTTAACCTTATACATTCCCCAAGAACTGGTAGTACAAATCATGAGCTTCTAAGAATAGAGTATACAAAGTGAAAATGAAATAAATACATAGTCTGTTTGAATAATACATAAACAGAGCTTTTATAAATCTAAGGCTACTCTGAACAAAAGGCAGCTACAGCAGAAAAGCGGGTACATCTTCAAGTCCCGCAACCATCGAGCACAGCAACAACAACAACCAACATCTGTACACAATATGCAGAAATATAGTATCAGTACAACCGACCCCATGTACTGAGTAAGAAACAAACATAACCATAGGTTGAAAGTAGAACTATAGTGCACGCCCACACGTCCGTCACCTAGCATGTGCGTCACCTACCAACAATTCACAAAATACATATATTCAGGGTTCATACCCTCAACTCCAAGATTAGAAGAGTTACTTACCTCGAACAAGCCGAATCCAATGTCAAGCAAGCTAAACAATGCTCCAGAAATCCCATTATGAAGGTATCAATTTCCAAACGGCTCGAATCTAGTCACAATTAATTTGATTCTGCCCACAAAATTTATAGGAATTAATTCCATATCAAAATACTAATACTTTCACAAAATCCAAAATTACGCCCCAAAATCACCCGTGGGGCCCACATCTCGAAATCCGATAAAACTCACAAAAATCAAACCCCCATTAAACCACGAGTCCAACCATACCAAATTACTCAAATTATTGAATCAAAATTACTTAATTCACCAATTAAATTATAGAAACAACCATAGATTCAGGTAATTTAACCAATATTGAGTCAAGAACACTTACCCCGTTGTTTCCTCTGAAAATCTCCCAAAACTCGCTTCAATCCGAGCTCCAAATCGTTAAAAATGGAAAAATGGGACGAAGCCCCATTTTCTGAACTTAAACTTTCTGTCCAGACCTCTCTTTTTCGCGAACACGACAGGTCCCTCGCGTTCGCGAAGCACAAAATGTGCTTTCTAACATTTACTCTTCGCGAACGCGAGACACTGCTCGTGAACGCGACGCTTAACGAAGCCCTTCTTCGCGAATGCGAAGGTAAAAACCCATGCCATAATGTTTCCCTTCGCGAACGCGATACCCCATACGCGAACGCGATGCACAACCCAGCTTCTCTTCGCGAACGCGAGACCCCCTTGCGAATGCGAAGAGTAAATCCTGCCTGCCACAAATTCCTCTTCACGAACGCGAGGGGCCCACTCGCGAACGCGAAAGAGAAAAATCCAAAAAATGCAGCAACAGATATCAACAATCTCACCAAGGCCAAAAATGATCCGTTAACCATCCAAAACTCACCCGAGCCCCTCGGGACCTCAACCAAATATACCAACAAGTCCTAAAATATCATACGGACTTAGTCGAACTCTCAAATCACCTCAAACAACGCTAAAATCATGAATTACACCCCAATTCAAGCCTAATAAACTTTGAAAATTTTAGTTTCTACAACTTGCGCCGAAACATATCAAATCACGTTTGATTGATCTTAAATTTTGCACACAAGTCATAAACGACATAACAGAGCTATTCCAATTTTCAGAATTAGATTCCGACCTCGATATCAAAAGTCAACTCCCCGCTCAAACTTCCCAAAAATTCAACTTTCGGCATTTCAAACCTAATTCCACTACGGACCAATAATTTTTCGGACAAGCTTCTAAGTCCAAAATTACCACACGGAGCTATTGGAATCATCAGAATTAAATTCTGAGGTCATTTACACATAAGTCGATATCCGGTCACTATTTTAACTTAAGCTTTAAACCTTGGAACTAAGTGTTCCAATTCATTCCAAAACCTCACCGGACCCGAACCAATTACCCCGACAATTCACACAACAACTGTAAAGTACAATTTGAGCAGTAAAGGGGGAAGCGAGGTTGTAGTACTCAAAACGACCGGCCGAGTCATTACATCTAGCATCTTTATTTGTAAGAGGTACTTTAAAGCTGCATGATTAGTATAAATTGTAACCTTTGTTCCTATCAAATAGGAACGAAATTTGTCAAATGCAAATACTACTGCAAGTAGCTCTTTCTCAGTTGTAGCATAATTCTTTTGAGCTTCATTGAGGGTTCTACTGGCGTAGTAAATAGGCCTGAAAATCTTGTCTCTTTTTTGTCCCAATATCGCTCCAACTGCTATATCACTTGCATCACATATTATTTCAAATGGTTCGCTCCAGTCAGGAGAAACAACAATTGGAGCATTCGTCAATTGTTTCTGGAGAATCTCAAATGCTTTCCTGCATTTATCTGAAAATTCAAACTTCACATCTTTCATTAGTAGGTTAGTCAGAGTTTTTGAAATTTTTGAAAAATCTTTTATAAATCTTCTATAAAAACCTGCATGCCCTAAGAAACTTCTAATGCCTTTAACAGTGGTAGGAGGGGGTAATCCTGCTATAAGATTAACTTTAGCCTTATCAACTTCTATCCCTTTAGCAGAAATTTTATGTCCTAAAACAATTCCCTATGTTACTATGAAGTGACATTTTTCCTAATTAAGAACCAAATTTGTCTCTTCACATCTTTTAAGCACCAAAGTCAAATGATAGAGACAATCTTCAAATGTTTTACAAAAAAGTGTGTGAAATCATTCATAAAGATTTCAACAAACTTTTCAGTCATGTCTGAGAAAATTGTCGACATGCAACGCTGAAATGTAGCAGGAGCGTTGTATAGTCCAAATGGCATTCTTCGATAAGCATATGTACCTTGGGGGCATGTGAATGTGGTTTTCTCCTGATCTTCTGGAGCAATTGGTATCTGATTATACACAGAATATCCGTCAAGAAAATAGTAGAAACTATGGCCTGCAACTCTTTCAAGCATTTGGTCAATAAAAGGCAAAGGAAAATGGTCTTTTCTTGTGGTTTCATTAAGTCGTCTGTAATCAATACAAACTCTCCATCATGTGACTGTTCTAGTAGGTATGAGTTTATTATTTTTATTTTTTATTACTGTCATACCTCTTTTCTTTGGTACTACCGATACAGGACTTACCCAAGGACTGTCAGATATTGGATAAATGATACTTGCTGCCAGAAGTTTCACCACTTCTTTCTTGATGTCTTCCTGCATTGCTGGGTTCAATTTCTTTTGGGGTTGGACTGTAGGCTTATACTCATTCTCCATAAGAATCCTGTGCATACAAATAGCTGGACTGATTCCTTTGATGTCGGCTATAGTCTACCCTAAAGCTCTTTTGTGTTTTCTCACGACTTCAATCAGTTTGCTTTCCTGTTCTATAGTCAAAGAAGATGAAATAATTACTGAAAATAATTCAGGTTCAAGAAACACATATTTTAAATGAGAAGGAGGATCTTTGAGTTTAATTTTTAATTGAACTCCTTATTGTGAGACTTTCTAATTTTCTGACTCTTTTTTCAGTATTTCAGCTTCTTCTCTAATTATGGGGTTATCATCATTTATGGTACCTGACCTAGCCAAACATCTCCCCAATGATTCACTAATTAACTGATTATCTTTGTATTCGTCTACAAGATCATCTAGTAAGTCAATTTGAAAACAAGATGATGATGACTCATCCCCAGGAAATTTCATCATTTTCTGCATGTCAAAAATCACTCTTTCCTCATCAACTCGCAATATTAATTGTCCTTGATGAACATCAATAATTGCTCTCCTTGTTGCGAGAAATGGTCTACATAAAATTAATGGCACCTCAGTATTTTCTTCCATTTCAAGCACTATAAAATCTACTGGGAATACAAATTTGTCAACTCTAACAAGGATATTTTCAATAATTCCTTTTGGTCTCTTAGTACTTTGATCAGCTAATTGAAGAGACACACCAGTATCTTTCATTTTACCAAGTTTTAATTTTCTGAAAATTAAAAAAGGCATTAGATTTATTGAATCACCTGAATCACATAATGCCTTTTCAAAATGAGCACCTCCCACGGTACAAGGAATTGTAAAACTTCCTGGATCACCCAGTTTTTATGGGAGCTTATTTTAAAGTATAGCACTACATTTTTTTGTAAGCTTAACCACTGAAACTTCTTCCAATTTTCTTTTACTTGACAAAATTTCTTTGAGAAATTTAGCATATGAAGGCATTTGTGTCAAAGCATTAGTGAAAGGTATGTTAATGTAAAGTTGCTTCAAAATATCTAGAAACTTTGAAAACTGTTTGTCAAGCTTTTCTCTGTTCATCTTTTGGGGAAAAGGGTGAGGTATAGAGTGAGGATTTGTTATCAATTCATTTTTTTGTACATTTTTCCATTTATTCTTTTGTTCTTTTGGAAACTTAGATTCCATTTTGTTCTCACCATCATTTACCTTTTCCACTTCTTGTGGCTTTCCTTCTCTATTACCTGATCGTAGAGAGATGGCTTTGAGGTGTTTTTTTGGGTTTTTCTCTGTGTTGCTTGGTAGAGTACCTTGAATTTGTCCAGACAAGAGGGTTGCTAATTGGCTTACCTGAATTTACAAATTCTTGATAGCTGAATGTTGACTTTTAACCTTCTCATCAGTAGCCTTAATGAATTTATACATCAGGTCTTCAAGGCTTTGTTGATGAGCTCTTTGAGACTACTGCTGATATTGTTGAAAATTTTGTTGCCCTCTATTTTGATTTTGAAAACCAGGTGGTCCTTGTTCGTGCTGCTTCTGATTAAAAAATCTTTGAGGATTTTTAGCACTATTAAGATCACTCCATTGAAATCCTGGATGTTTTTGTGCCATGGGTCTATCGAATGAGTAATTATTTCTATAACCAATCACATTTACCTGTTCCTCATTTTGTGTTGAAACTTGACATTCATGATTAGGATGATTACCTTGACAAATATCACAATTCTTAAGTTGGGATGATGTATCGACCAGGCCGGTCGTTTTGAGAGTTAGAACCCTGATCCCCTAATAACTGTTTTCCCCATGTTTGTTTTTGCTATTGGGACTTGCCGGAGTGATTGGTTATGGAATTCGGAGAGTTTTGGGATACTTAGTCCCTAGTTGTGAGTTTAAGCCTTAGACTTTGGACCGTAGCCGAAACTGTATGAAGATGGATCCAGAATGGAATTCCGTCAACTCCGTTATCTCCGTTGAGTGATTTTGGGGTTAGGAGCACGTCCGGAATGTGTTTTGGAGGTCTGTAGTAGATTTAGGCTTGAATTGGTAAAAGTTAGTTTTTCGGCGATTTCGGCCGATAGTGAAAATTTTGATATCGAGCTCGGAATGGAATTTTGAAAGTGGCTGTAGGTTCGTAGTGTCATTTGTGACCTACGTGTTAAATTTTCGGACTAGATTTGATATGGTTCGGCGTCGTTTTGTAGAATTTGGAAAATTTTAAATTCTTAGACATGAATCTGTGCTTAATTCATGATTTTGGTGTTGTTCGATGTGGTTTGAAGGCTTGACTAAGTTCGTATTGTATTTTAGGATTGTTTGGTATGTTTGATTAAGGTCCCAGGGGCCTCGGGTGTATTTCGAATGCTTAACGGAATGAATTTGGACTTAGGAAAAATCTGGTACCTTTGCTGGTTTTGGTGTTTCACACCTGCGGAAGGGAGGCCACCAGTGCGGAGGGAGTGCGCAGATGCGGAACTGGTGGAGCTAGTGATGGAGCACAGGTGCGCAAGTTTGACCGCACCTGCGAGCCCGCAGGTGCGGAGCCTGGCTGCCTTAGTGAAATGTGCAGATGCACCGATTTGGACCGCAGGTGCGGTATCCGCAGGTGCGAGGAATTGCCCGCAGATACGGCCCCATCCCGGATAAGTGACCTTCGCACCTGCGATGATTTTTCCGTGGGTGCGTGACCGCAGATGTGGCCCCATGAGCGCAGGTGCGGAAATCACTGGGTTGAAGAGGCAGCTTCGAGGGTTCATTCCTCATTTTTTACCAATTCGATTTAGAGCTCGGTGGGAGACAATTTCTCGAGGGATTTTGAAGGAGAACTATTAGGTAACTAATTCTAACTCTATTTTGAGCATAATACATTAATCTATTATTGTTTTCCTAAGTTTTACCCGATTCCGAGACGTGGGCCTGGGGAGACCTTTTGGGCATTTTCCTTAATTTCACGCTTTAACTTTGAATTAATTAGCTAAATTAGTTACTTGTAGTCATATTTATATTATGCAATTAATTTTAATAGATTCGGGCCATTTGGAGTCGGATACTAGTGGCAAGAACGTGATATCGTGTTTATTTGAGCGGTTCGAGGTAAGTGGCTTGCCTAATCTTGTGTTGGGGACTTTCCCTTAGGATGTTTGATATTAATTGACGTGTGGGCGCCGTGTACGTGAGGTGACGAGTACGTACACGGGCTATTATTGCAAAAATCCCGTTTTTCCTTTCTAAATCATAAACTATTTTTCCTTATTAAATTGCACTAATACGTTTAATTGTTAAACTTAGACTAGAGAAGCATGCTTACGTATTTTAACTGCCTATTTGACATTATGTGTGCCATGCTTAGTTAAGTCCCTACCTTCCTTATCTGTGATCAGTATAAACTGTATAACTCGATGTCATACCTGCCATTTCATCTCGCGTTGCATATTTAAATTGGGACTACGGACGTATTCCGGGAGATCCCCCTGTCTTGCATATTTATTTTGGGACTACGGACGTATTTTGGGAGATCCCCCAGCATTACATATTTACTTTGGGACTACAGACGTATTCCGGGAGATCCTCCAGCACTGCATATTTACTTTGGGACTACAGACGTATTCCGGGAGATCCCCCTGTACTGCATATTCATTTGGAACTATGGGACGATATTCCGAGAGAGTTCCCACTGTGTTTACCTTATTCTGAGCCGAGGGCTCCCTCAACTGTTAAATTTTGAGAATTTTCTTAACTGTGTTACCGTAAATTTTACTTATATCTTTTACTGTTTAATTTATTATATTCACTCTGGTAGGGCCTTGACCTAACCTCGTCACTACTCGACCGAGGTTAGGCTTGGCACTTACTGGGTACCATTGTAGTGTACTCATGCTCTTCCCTGCACATGTTTTTGTGTGCAGTTCCAGGTGCGAGCTATCAGCCTCGGGGTTAGTGCGTGCTGCTGATTCTCGGAGACTCTAAGGTACTACTGCTTGCGTCCGCAGATCTTCAGAGTCCCCTTCTACTCCCTCGCCTAGAGACTTTCTTTATTATTTTCAGACTTTTGTATAGAGCTACATAGATTATAGCAGCTTGTGACTTTGTGATATTCCGGGTCTTGGGAAATTATTTTGTATATGTCGAGTGGTACTAGTCTTGGCTATTCACAATATGCTATTTATCTTTAAAAATATTGTGTTTTCTTTATATTTTTTGTAATATTAGGCTTACCTAGTCGTAAAGACTAGGTTCCATCATGACACTGTACGGAGGGTTAATTTGGGTCGTGACAGATGATGAGTGAGCACCTACCTGAAAGGCCTCGACTTTTTGTGTTAAGTTCGCAATTTGTTGTGTCAATGAATTCAAAGCTTCAACTTGATTTACTACTGTTATTTTTTTGATAATCATTCTGTCTGAGGGCCATTGAACAACATTTTCTGAAATCTCATTAAGCAATTGCATTGTTTCTGCAGTAGATTTTCCCATTATTGATCCTCCTGATGCTGCATCAATTACATTTCTAGCAGAGGGTTTAAGACCGTGATAGAAAATATATAAGATGTCAGGGTCTTGGATACCATGATGTGGGCATTTTCTTAACATTGTTGCTAATCTTTCCCATGCATGTTATACAGATTCAGTATCTGTCTGCATAAAATTATTGATTTCTTGCTTCATTTTAATTGTTTTTGCAGGTGAAAAATATTTATTAAGAAATTTTTGGGTCATTTGGTCCTATGTTGTAATGGAACCTCTAGGCAGGCTTCGCAACCATATTTTGGCTTCACCTTTTAATGAAAAAGGAAAAAGCCGCAACCTGATAGCATCTGTTGTAACTCCATTATACCTGCAAGTTTCGACTAATTCAAGAAAATCAGTTAGATAGGTGTGAGGATCTTCACTTGCATCACCAACAAACTGACATGACTGTTGAATGGTTTGAATCAAGCCTATGCGGATTTCAAAGTTGTTTACTGCAATTGGTGGTCTTCTCACACTTGATTCTTCTTCAAAATGATCCGGCCTTGCATAATCACGGAGTATTCTATACGTCGTGGTGCCACCTCATCAAACTGCTCTTCTACTTGATGTGGTGGAAGTTGGTTATTGAGTTCTTCGTTCTCCATTTTCTCTGATGTGAAAATTTGAGATCGTGAGGTTTGTTCTTTTCGCAACAACCGTAAGGATTTTTCAATTTCAGGATCGTATTCGACTAGTTCTCTAGAAGAGGAACGGGTCATACATTTTCTAAAATTTCTGCAGAAAAGTTAAAATAATTAGACAAAAAAATTCTCAAATTAGTGGTAAAACAATTAATCTGTAGTAGACTTTAGCCAATCCCCGAAAACGGCGCCAAAAATTTGACGAGTGTCTAGCGTATATAAAATTCTAACTCGTACTCTGTCAAATAATAGTATAGAAATATGTTGAACCCATAGAGATTGGTTTATCTATTCTACAGATATTTCTTATTTTAATTATTATTTGATAAAATTAGAAAGAGTTGAGTTGTAAATTAACTAACTAAAAATGCATGAATAGAGCAATAAAAAATATTTTGTTTTTCACAAATATAATAAAAAGGTGTTGGGATCTTGACTTCACTTAATATTTTTATTATATAATAGAATTATTATTCTTCAATTTCTATTTCTCAAAAATGTATAAATGCCTCTCACGATTACAAATATATATTATTAATAAAGTTGAATAATTAATTGCACTCCTCTCGGTTATACAAATTAATCTTCAAACTAGTAATATTGAAGAACCAGAAATATATGATTGAACTAAAGTACGCTCTTGTTAGTAAGTCCCTTTCGGTTACCCTACTTGTTATAACTAATTATTACATTATTCGCCTCTCTCGATTACAAATAAGTATAAAATTAATTATAACATAAAAGAGATAGATGTTACTAAATAAATATTAATATTTATCAATACTACACTTAACTATATTATTTCTTCCGCCTCTCTCGATTACAGAATTAATAAACAGTTAATATATAGTACAAGATAGATAGATATTATTAAATTAAATAACGTCTAACTGTAAAAGAAGATAAAATTAAATAAATTTTAGCTCAAGCATGTGAATTTGAAGAATAATATCTACTATTATATAGAAATATTAAGATCCGTCTTTCTTCCAACACAAGAAAAATTACTCCATACTGGAATTAGTACTAACAATGAAAATATTCTTGTTCATTAAATAAAAAAATAGAAAGAAATATTCAAGAAGAATAATTACCCCTATTTAATTAAAAACAGGAACTAGAGTAATTTCCTACACTGGAATTTATTTAGAAACAACAACTAAACCACTATTTTGATTTAAAAGAAAAGATAACTCGATACTAGTGAAAGAAATAAAATAGAGAAGCTTATTAAGAATTTGGATTCAGACTTCTAGCTCTAAGCTTTCTCTCTACTGCGATGCCCTCCTCTGATTGGACACCATCTTCTTATATAAGAAAATTTCATGATGACTTCTCGATTTTGTGCTAGATTTCTATGGAAAATCTAGATTTTGCATTTGCAGATATGAGAATTCAAATTCTCAATTTGGTGCTAGATCTTCTTCTTCGCCTACTGACTGCTACTCGACTTAAAGGAATACCTTTCTGTTTCATATTGAGTCCTCAGAGGTGCGTCCCACTTGGTGTCGGATCAGCTCGACATGCACAATCCAGTTAGGGGTGGAACTGCATTTCTGGATGCTAAAGCTATTTAGAGTTGGTATTTCTAACTAAGTCGGAAGGAGGGCTTTGGGCAAAGAGCAACTCCCTCTTCGAGTCCAGACCTTTTAACATAAAATAAAGAATAAGGGACTGACTTATCTTCCCTGGCCTGGCAGTAGTCAAGGAAAAATCACTTGAGCTTTTTTGCCTTTGCTCCTTCTTTCCGGAGTGCACTAACGGAAAACCTGAGATAATTCTTAGTTGCTGTGGAAGTTAGCGCGGTATCGTCCCACACAGAAAGAAAAAACGCAGAGCTCCGGCCCGACCTGTAGGTCTACCTATTGCTTTATATCTTTCTTTTCATTTTCTTTTCTTTCTCATCTGGTGGTTTTCTTTTCTCTTTTATTTATCTAAATAATTAGAACTTATTGTTGAAGAAAAAGTCAAGTTGAACCGATTCGGAGAAAGAAGAAGCATGACATGAGATAGGCTTCAGATCAATTTCCGATAGCGAATTACTTGACTCGATGGATGGAGGGAGAGCCCTCCAACTCAAGCACGAAATCAATGTTGAGTCAACAATCATCGAGAGGGGTACCACCAAGCGAGATCGAGACCAGCCCCTTGTATAGGTATAAGGTGGAAAACCTGTCGCTTCTTCAAATATCCCATAAATCTAAATAAAGTAGGGACTTCAAAGCTTGACTAGGGATGTCTCATCAGGTTCATAAGGGGACGGGAATGTAGATTTGGATGCCCTGTATCGTAGGATAAAGAAGAGAGTTTTTACAAAGCCCTAGAGCTAGAGCATGAGACCAGAAATCAATGCTTTCGCGTGAAGTCTTTGTCTAGGATTAGGACTGAGAAAAATTACCGCTTATTTCAGACAGCCCGGACCATCGCTTTCCCAGCAAGTCTATTGAATAGGGTACGAAAGATTGCTATTCAAAGCATCATTAAGAGAAAGCTCCAAGAAACTACCATTGATCAACCTTATTCAGGCACATCAATCAAAGATCTTGCTTACCGGATAACTTTCTTGGTGAAGGAGAGAAAGTTTGACAAGCTAAGAAAGTCTCGTTGAAAGTAGGAACTCAGACTGTGACGACTATTTTCACTAGTTTCAAAGGCTTGATTGACCCTTGGGATTGACTCTGGCTAGGGGGTGCCCTCGTAAAGACTAAAACCTCATTACGCTGAAAATAGTAGAGGTGCGACAATGCTTTGGTAGTGAGTGGAAACTTACTTTCTGTCTTATTAGTAGGAATTTCTTGCATGCTAAGGGATTAGTCCAAGTTAGACCGAGAAGTAAGAGTTTGTAATTAAAGTCGGGGGCGCGGTGACGGGCATGGGAGGAAGAAACCTGAGAGAAGACGCCACCCCGAAACTGACCCACGGCACAACGCCCATTCGCTTCGCGCGAGGGAAGGCAACGAAGTTCAGTTCATGAGACCGCAGGATGAATAGAGTAGGTGAAGATTGATTCTGCCCCTCCTTCCTGGTCCTATTGTAATCTTTTTTATGGTATGGAACTCACTTCATACCTACAATAGAGTCAAAGTTGCGATAATACTGACTCTCCTGGTCAATAGGGCTATTCAAACCAATCTCCCCTTTCTGTTTGCAATTACCGCCTACGAGGCTGCTGAAAGAGAAGAAAAGGAAAGGTGGTACGGCCAAAGGGGGAGAAGGAAGCCGAACCTCTCCCCTACCTTTTAGCCTTCTGGACCCTTGGAAAAAAAAAACTGAAATCAAAAAGAAAGAAGAGGAGGATGGGTTATTCACATTTCATTTGATGGTCAGAGGCGAATTGAAAGTTAAGCAGTGGGAATTCTCCAGATAGATAGCCTATAGTAGTCGGCCTAAACAAAGTCTCACGATAACATAAAATTAGCCTTATGAATTGAATCTTAAATAGGGGGCTTAGCCCGCCCGCCTACCAATCAAAGAGGCTAAGAGTAAGCGTAAGCTCACCCGGAAGCTAGAGGAGCTTTCCTTCAATCGTTTTGCGGGAGCCACACAACACATAGCTGAAAGTCAGAGGGCCCATACTACCTGCCTCTATTGGATGTGGTAACCTTATACAAAAATGCTTTCTATGCAATGCTTCCTTCAATACTGGAACTGGACCTTTACGATCTTAGGATTTCCATTGCAAATCTAGATTTTGAATTTGCAGAGATGAGAATTCTATCATTCTAAGTTTAGATTTCATCGATTTCATCATGGCAAATCGAGACTTGATGCATTGTCATGGCAGTAATAAATCATAGCTCGATCTTACACTTTTTTGTTGTATTTTTCTTGAATATTTTTTTTCTTTTTTCATGTTACGCACAACAATTCTTCTATAATTATTCCTGCAAAATAAAGTTAAAAATATGGAGGAAACATGATAATTTATATGTTTTTATGAGAGAAATTATGTGGTTAACATATGGTAAAATGCACTTATCATTCAGCCACTTGATTCCAACTATGTTTCACAAACCTATGCATATAGTTATACCCCGGTGTCTCTCCAATTACATACACAATCAATGTACTCTTCCATTTTTGAATTTCTCTATCAACATCATCCTTTTCTAGTTGAACTACAACTTTCCCCTCAACAATAGCAGGAGGAATGTAATCTAATTTTAAACCATTTTCTCAACTACGATTACCTGCAAAGAGGGATATCCACGCAATTGGCTTCTCCTTGTTCTCAATTGTTGGTTCTAGATCTGGGATGTCCTTACTTGTACTCGCCTGATCTGTTGCTTTAGCTGGTGTAATCTTTTTTTGCACGCTTAGATATGGGCTAGTGCTAAAGTCCAGTCTCTTAGCGGTGTGTTGCACCCTTGATTCCACTTGTTTCTGCTTCAGATCTGACTCAATCAATGAAACAGGAGTAGTTGCCGGTTGTGTCAACTTTGATTTTTCCGGTTGCATGTGAGCTTCAGCTGCTTTACCTAAGGTAGCCAAAGGTTACAACCTAGGTCGTCCACGAGCTCGATCTCTTCCTCTAGCCATAACCATGGTGGGCGTACGTTTAGCTAACGTGCGCTGAGGGAATGTGAGCTAAAGAGAGAAAGCAGACTTCTTTGACTTATGGTTTGAATACTTTGTCTAATGTTTGTATGATAGACCATGGTTAATTGTTCATTATTGTGATTTATAATATTTTTTATTTGTTTTTAAATATGTAAATTTTATTGCATAAAAAGTTAAAGATTTTTGTAGTTATATAAAATTTGCAAAATTAAATTCATAAATTAATTGTGACTATACTTTAAATTAGTTAAGCCCAAGATGTCATCTTCCTAGAGGCCCGGTTTGGTGTCACGTGTCATATGACGTGGCACGCCAAGTCAAGCGGAAGAGTCAATAGGATCATTCCACGTGTAAAAATGACAAGGCATGCCAAGTCACATTAAAAGGCTAATGAAATCGCGCCACGTGTGCAAGTGACATGTTCTGGCCAATCAAATGCGGCCTTGTCACACTTCGATTTGATTGGTCGGAAAGAGTCTGTTCTTATCATAACTCTTCCCTCCCACAACTATAAATACAGGTCTTCATAACCCAGACACCAGAAGTTATAACAAGAAGCAAGAGAGAGCTCGTGGATCAAACGACGCACATTTCTCTACAAGTTTCAAACTTTAAGCAATCAAGTTCAATTTCAAGAAATCAAGTTCAAGCTCAAGAAAGAAGAACTTCAAGCTCAAGAAATCAAGTTCAAGCTCAAGAACGAAGAACAAGTCAAGATTCAAAGAGTGCGAGTTCAAATCAAAGTTCGCGCTAGTTGAATTCAAGATCATCGTTCGTGAAAACAAATATAGGTTCAAGATCGAGCTCAAAGGCCCTTGAATTTATTTACTATTGGAAAGAAGAATAAGAGGATTCATAGAGATTGTACACTCAAAATATTTGAAATAAAATATTACGATTGTTGCAATATTTTTCGGTCCTGATTTTATTTTCTCGACCCAATTTATTGTCTACAAATTTTGGCACGCCCAGTGGGACAATCTCTACCTCTCATCTCAACTTTTCAATCATCAAAGTTCAAGAACATTGAAATGGCTTAAAAAAAAATCAACTCCAGTTCAACTTCCACCAAGGCTGCTAATTCCAAGTTCTATGTTGATGTGGAAAGCATCCTCGATGTTACCTTTGGAAGTTTTGGACCAGTTACGAGGAGCAAAGCAAGCTCGTTAGGACAACAAGCACCCCAAGTGCCATCCGCATCAACCCCTGTTTTCGGATCTTCATCCTCAGAAGGAGCAAGATCTTTTATAAACGCACCCGAAGGAGGAAGCGATGTTGTTGAAAAGATCAAGAAAACTCTTGCTTTGCTTGACCTCTCCGGATCCAAGCACTCTACTGTGAAGGAAGATGATGATGCTTCAAGTGATGGATCCTCCCCACTTACACCACATAGCGCGAGCCAATCAAGGATCAATCTGTGTGAAAATTCTTGCTACTCTCCATCGTCCACGATAATCATGCAAGCTATGGTGACAAACATTTCATCTGTGGAGAAACAGTTGGCATACTTGACGAAAGTAATCGCTAGCTTGACCAAGTGCATGCAAAATCAAGATTCTAGAATCGACAAGCTAACAGATAGAGTGAGAATCTTGATGGAAGAAGAATCCACCCATGCACCTAGCAAACTCCCAGAAGTTCAAGAGATTGATCCTCCCCCACGACAAGTTGCATCCACTAAGGAAATTCCAGTTTCTTCGGAAGGGATGATTCCAATCAATCAACTAAAGGAGTTCATTGAAGGGACTATAAAAACAAATATGAAGTTTCTTCCAAGTCCTCCTTTACCTACGCAAAGCCGTACATTTCAAGGATCAATATGTTGAAGATGCCTGCTAGCTATCAACCTCCAAAATTTCAACAGTTCGATGGCAAAGGCAATCCAAAGCAACATGTGGCGCACTTCATTGAGACATGCAATAATGCTGGGACTTATGGAGATTACCTCGTCAAGCGTTTGTTTTCTCATTAAAAGGAAATGCTTTTGATTGGTACACGGACCTCGAGGCTGGATCTGTTGATAGCTGGGATGAGAAAGCAAGCGTAAACCAAGTCTCTATCACCTTTGGCTCATTCAGTCTGGATGAATTATGTGGTTTTAAAGAAAGTAAAGATGAAGAATTACTGGAGAACAACAAAGTTGAAGAGGATCAACCTGAGGATGATGAAGGTTGGACATTGGTGACTCATCGTAGGCACCACAGAAGGAGCCCACGAAAAGAATCAGTAGAACAACCAACAAGGAAAATGATAGTAAAAAGACCAAGGAGATGGAATCCAGTTAATCACTTAAAGAAAGCAAAAGTAGAGGTGCACCACTCTCAAAAGCCACGACATCCAGTGACCTTGGAGGAGTTTTTACCAAGTTGGTTCCGCACGAAGATTTCCCGTGGGAGTATTGATATTTCCTGTTACCATGCTTACGAAGGGGAAAAAAAGATTGATGACCTACCGTTGGCAACATCTTCGGAAAAGCTCATCGAGTCCACTCCTCAAGAAGTTAATGTTTGTGAGGAAAACGTCACGTTCACAAATGACAATCTTCTGCTAGGTGACACTCTTCATAACTGCCCATTGTACCTGGTTGGATATATGTGTGATGAAAGGGTAAATTGAATTTTGGTTGATAGAGGATCCTCGGTGAACATTTTTCCAATTCGCACTATGAAAGAACTTGGTATTCCCATGAACAAACTCTCAGAAAGTCATGTGATGATCCAAGGATTCAACCAAGGGGGGCAAAGAGCCATAGGTGCGATCAGGTTGGGAATCACCATAGAAAATATGCAATCAAGTGCATGGCTGCATGTGATCGATGCAAAGACTTCATACAACGTCTTGCTCGGAAGGCCTTAGATACATGAGAATAAAGTGATTCCATCTACCTACCATCAATGTTTGAAGTACTACGAGGGTGAAGTCGAGAAGAAGATAGTTGCTGATGATGAGCCATTCACCGAGGCTGAGTCACACTTCGTCGATGCAAAGTTTTACTTGAAGAACCACATTGTGAAGGAGCTAAAAGCTGATAATAGCATGAAAAAGCAAGAATGACGAGCCCACAACTAAAAGAGCTGAGGTGATTGCTGGTAGAGCCGAAGCTATTACTGAGGAGGTAAAACCCAACGCGAATAAATCTCATATAGGGGATATTGCGTCTTATGGCAAGAAAGTAAGTCCTGCACTCCAATATGTCCCTAAAAGAAAGAAAGATGAAGGTGAACCATCTAATCTCCAAACTAACATGCTAAAGGAGTTAACTCTTCCGGTAAAACGAATTGAGGCAATAAAGTTGTCCTCAAAGCCACTTGCAAGGTTTGTAGCCCAAAATCGTTTGCAGAATATGGCACTCTCTACAAAGCGAACAGATGAAGGTTTTGATCATAATGCTTACAGGCTATTTGAAAAAGCTGGATACAATCCCAATGAGCCGTCAAAGTTAGGGAAGCTCCCATCAGAAGATGCAACGAGGCAACCACGTGAAGGTTTGGGATACAAGCAACCGTCACTAGTGCGCATCTCCATAAGAAGGGCGAGCAACAATTATATCACTGTAGAAGACGAATCTGCCGCTTCTAACAGGCTTTCAGTCTCTTTGATCGACTTGGAAAATCAACTGTGAGAACTTCTGTAGTTGAGAGATTGGGTCCATTAAAGAAGGGGAATAAGTTCCATAGAAATTATCGAAATACAAAAACAGCTGCTTTGCCCAAAATTTAGAAGATCTCTAAAGATTTCCAAAGTTTGGTTCCTTCTAGAATGAAGCGATAAACAAAAGTCACGATTTCGTGTGATGAGATACTGAAGGTGAAGCCATACACTGTGGTCTACACTAAAGAACGTGATGAAGATGAAGAAAGTATAGGTTCTTCGTATCATATTACTGCACAAAGCGAGCATGGTATTTTATCTCTAATGGGTGATGATGAGAAATTGGACGATATTTCACCGTGTTATCACATATCCTTCAACGATGGGGACCCTCAAGAAGATGAAGATGCGGAAGATGCTCCACCTGAACTTGAAGAAAGAGTGAGGACTACAGTTGATGCCTTAAAAAAAGTTAACCTTGGCACCGATAAAGAACCGAGACCCACCTACCTAAGTGCTTTACTAGAAGTTGATGAAGAAAGCACTTATATTGTGTTACTCAAGGAGTTCAGGGATGTCTTTGCTTGGAGCTACAAAGAGATGCCTGGCTTGGACCCGAAAGTAGCAATCCATCACCTTGCCATCAAGAATGGTGATCGCCCTGTTAAACAAGCCCAAAGGCGCTTTAGGCCGGACTTGGTTCCCTTGATTGAAACTGAAGTTAATAAACTCATCGAAGCCGGATTTATTCGTGAAGTTAAATATCCAATATGGATTTCAAGTATTGTCCCTATAAGGAAGAAAAATGGCTAGATTAGAGTGCGCGTTGACTTCAGGGATCTCAACAATGCGTGCCCGAAAGATGAATTACTGCTTCATATTCCAGAGCTAATGATCGATGCTACTATTAGGTATGAGGCAATGTCATTTATGGATGGTTCGTCAGGCTATAACCAAATTCGCATGGCACCAAAACATGAAGAACTTACTGCATTCCTCACTCCCAAGGGTATTTATTGCTACAAGGTAATGCCTTTTGGCTTGAAGAACGCTGGTGCTACTTACCAAAGGGCTATGCAAAATATTTTTGATGATTTTATCCACAAGAATGTCGAATGCTATGTTGACGACTTGGTGGTAAAATCAAGAGAGAAGAGCGACCACTTGAAAGACTTGAGAATGGTGTTCGAGTTACTTAAGAGGTACCAACTTAGGATAAATCCATTGAAATGTGCCTTTGGAGTTACTTCTGGAAAGTTCCTTGGTTTCATTGTCCGACATAGAGGGATCGAAATCGATCAAGCCAAAGTGGATGCCATTTTGAAAATGCCTGAGCCTCGAGATATTCACGGATTGAAAAGTCTGCAAGGAAAGTTAGCGTACCTTAGGAGATTCATATCAAACTTAGCTGGGAGGTGCCAACCATTCAGTCGCCTTATGAAGAAAGGTGTTCCTTTCAAATGTGACCAAGCGTGTAGCAATGCCTTTGAAAGCATTAAATCCTACTTGATGAAGCCCCCAGTTTTGGCAGCCCCTATACTTGGAAAGCCGGATACTATACATTTCAGCACAAGAAAGGTCTGTTGGAGCGCTGTTGGCCCAAGAAAATAGTAAAGGGAAAGAAAACTCCCTTTACTAATTGAGTTGGATGATGACACCAAATGAGCTGAATTATTCGCCAATTGAAAAGTTATGTTTGTTGCTAGTCTTCTCAATCCAAAAGTTGAAGCACTACTTTCAAGCTCATGTCGTTCGTTTGGTTTCTAAAGAAAATCTCATCAAGTTCGTGATGTCAAAACCTGTCCTTAGTGATCGACTAGCAAGGTGGTACCTCCAGTTTCAATAATTTGAAATCGTGTACATCCCTCAAAAGGATAAAAAGGACAAGCATTAGTGGACTTCTTGGCAGATCACCCTATACCTGATGATTGGGAGCTAACTAACGAACTACATGATGAGGACGCAATGGTTATTGAAGTTCAGCCTTCATGGAAGATGTACTTTGATGGTGCTACACATCGCGGATGAGCTGGTGCTGGTGTAGTATTTGTCACTTCTCAAGGTGAAGTTTTGCCCTACTCTTTTACGTTGACGCAACTCTGCTCTAACAACGTTGCTGAGTATCAAGCACTAATACTTGGGCTTGAAATGGCTATTGAAATGAAGCGGTTGCAATTGCAAGTCTTTGGTGACTCTCATCTAGTGGTCAGTCAGCTTTTAGGTAGTTACGAGGTCAAGAAGCCTGAACTACGCCCATATCATGATTATGCTAAAAAATTAATGGGGTGGCTCGGTGATGTGACTATTCAGCATGTGCCAAGGAAAGAAAATAAGAAGGCTGATGCTTTAGCTGCCCTAGCTTCATCATTAACCCCGCCTGATCAAGCGCAAGTTACTGTCTGCCAAAAATGGGTAGTACCGCCACCAAATGAGGCTGAAGATGAAGAAAATGAACTCAAGCATCTTGTTGCTGTTTCTGAAGTTGAGAAAGAAAAATGGCGACAACCCATTATCGACTACTTATGCTATGGGATACTTCCAGAAAATACGAGGAGAAGGACTGAAATCCATCGCCGTGCACCTCGAGTGAGTACTCTTGCGATGCTTAGGGGAAGAAGAAGCACTCTAAGCTTTGCAAGAGGCACATTCTGGGGTATGTGGGTCATACCAGTCTGGACCAAAGCTCCACTTCCATATAAAAAGGATGGGATATTATTGGCCAACGATGGTAAAAGATTGTTTGGACTACGTTCGAAGATGCAAGGCTTGTCAATTCCATGCAAATTTTATTCATCAACCTTCTGAAGTGTTGCACCCGACTGTGGCATCTTGGCCGTTTGACGCTTAGGGATTGGATATTGTTGGACCACTGCCAAAGTCTTCTGCTGAGCACCTATACATCTTGGCTGCAACTGACTACTTCTCAAAATGGGCTGAAGTTATTGCTCTTAAGGAGGTAAAGAAGGAAAATATTGCAAGTTTCATCCAAGTAAACATAATCTATCACTTTAGAATTCCTCGTTACATAATAACGGATAATGGAAAGCCATTCGATAATAGGTTGATGAACAAGATTTGTGATCTCTTTGGCTTCAAGCAACGTAACTCTTCTATGTACAATGTTGTCGCCAATGGTCTAGCTGAGGCATTCAACAAAACTCTATGCAACTTGTTAAAGAAAGTAGTCTCCAAATCCAAACGAGATTGGAATGACCGTATGGAAGAAGCTCTATTAACATATATGACAACTCACCGCACGCCAATACAAGCGACTCCTTATTCACTCATTTATGGAGTCGCGACCGTCTTGCCACTCGAGCGTCAAATACCTTCATTACGACTGGCTATTCAATAAGGGATCACTGATGAAAAAAATGCTCGACTTCGATTAACAGAGTTGGAGGCTCTTGATGAGAAGAGATTGGAAGCTCAATAGAGTCTTGAATGTTATCAAGCTCGATTGTCTCGCGCCTTCAATAAAAGAGTTCGCCCAAGATCCTTTCAAGTAGGAGATCAAGTCCTTGCCGTACGAAGACCCATAATTACTTCACATAAACCTGTAGGGAAGTTCACTTCAAAATGGGATGGGCCATATGTCGTACAAGAAGCTTACTCAAGTGGGAAATACAAGCTAGTTGATGCAGATGTCATGAGAATCGGCCCTATCAATGGAATGTTTTTGAAGAAGTATTATCCTTAAAGATGCAACGCTCCTTGACGCATGAGCCTAAATTGCATGTTCCTACACTCCTGGCTCGCATGAGTCTAAACTATGTACGGCCCACCTAAAAATAAAATAAAATAAAATATGGTCCACTAGGTTAAAAACCTCAAAAGAGGCAGCCTAGGAAAAAGTTAGGACATAAATAAATAAATAATAAAAAATAAAATTAAAAAATATCCACCCATTTTGAACTACGGTATGACTTGATCCTCTTCGCCGAGGTACGTAGGCAGCTTAGAGTTTCATTCTGAGTTCATTCTCATAAGTTCAAAAGATACATATTGCCCTAGTCGTTGTCCAAATGAAGTATGATGGAAGCAATTCATTCAAACAACACTTGAAAATCAGGCTGAAATTTCATTCTTATTTTGAACTTTGGATCTCATATGACTTAGAGGGGACAAGCCTTCATGATAAACCAGTGTCTTCAATAGGGTGATTATAGTCTTTTAAGAGGCTACCAAGTATTTGCACTGAAGTTCAGGGATTTATTATGTCTTCATATTCACCAAATCTTTAAGTCATCCGGTCTTCAAGTTTGCTGCTCTTCAAGTTGAAATGTTTAAACCCTCCAAGACTCCAAGTTGAAGTCTTCAAGTCCGTCGGTCTTCAAGTTGAAGTCTCCAAGTTAAAATCTTCAGGTCTGTCGGTCTTCAAGTTGAAGTCTTCACGTTCGCTACTCTTCAAGTTGAAGTCTTCACGTTCGCTACTCTTCAAGTTGAAGTCTTCTCGTTCGCCACTCTTCAAGTTGAAGTCTGCAAAGTCCGTCAAATCTTCAAAGTTTCCAAATATTCAAGTCAATGTCGTCAAGTCCACGAAGTCTTCGTTGGAGCTTTATAATTTTCCAATCTTAAGGTGGACATATAAGTCCCTTTATACCTTAAGTTAGCCTCTTCGTGGGTTTGTCCTTAAAAGAAAACTATATTTTCCAATCTTAAGGTGGACATATAAGTCCCTTTGCACCTTAAGTTGGCCTCTTCGTGGGTTTGTCCTTAAAAGGAAACTATAACTTTCCAATCTTAAGGTGGATATATAAGTCCCTTTGCACCTTAAGTTGGTCTCTTCGTGGGTTTTTCCTTAAAAAGAAACTATAACTTTTCAATCTTAAGGTGGACATATAAGTCCCTTTGCATCTTAAGTTGGCATCTTCGTGGGTTTGTCCTTTAAAGAAAATTATATTTTCTAATCTTAAGGTGGACATGTAAGTCTCTTGAGAGTAATCTCTCCGGTAGTCGGGGCACATTGAGAGTAATCTCTCCGATAGTCGAGGCACATTGAGAGTAATCTCTCGGATAGTCGGGGCACTTTGAGAGTAATCTCTTCGATCGTCGGGGCACATTGAGAGTAATATCTCCTATAGTCGAGGCACATTGAGAGTAATCTCTCCGATAGTCGAGCCATATTGAGAGTAATCTCTCCGATAGTTGATCCATATTGAGAGTAATCTCTCCGATAGTCAAGCCACATTGAGAGTAATCTCTCCGATAGTCGGGTTACCGTCAGAGTAATCTCTCCGATATTCAGGCCATGATGAGTATCCATCCCTTCACACCCTAAGATAGCATCTTCATGCAAGAATTTATCCATGATTTCTTGGCTTACACGGAAAAAAAAGGAAAAAGAAACAAAAGAATGAAAAAGACGACATAAAATATACAGAAGAAAAATTACCTTGGGATTGCCTCATACTCGTGAAAACACGTAGCCAAGGCAGCTTGTAGATGCTACAATTCGATGCTTAATAAACACATGGGTATGGGGTTTATATAGATCTCCTATGCAGCTGATTGGGAGGTGAGGTCTCGATGTGGGATCGCCTGAAATCAGTTACCAAAAGGGATTTGGAATTGCTTAGGCGACCGAAATAAGTAGTGTTGGACATGGAGACAAAAGTGTAGTCTTCAATATTTTCTATTCATAGTTTCAATCCTGAAGAGATTTGGATACATGTACTGCACTTATACTACACATAAGACAATAATAATTTTCAATTAAAAGAGAGATTTATTTTACCAAAAGGTAAAATGGAACGTTAGAGAGCAACTACACTATTCAACGTGACTGAAATTTGGAACTTTGGTGTTTAGTTTTATGTGAAAGGAAAGACAAAAAGATGTTGCTTCATAATACTTCAAGCATAGTCTTAAAGTTTAGAACTTGACAAGTCTTGAAGTATGGGACATTTGTAGGTATATAAAATTTGTGAAATTAAATTCATAAATTAATTTGGATTATACTTTAAATTCAAGATATATTGGTCCAAATAAATATAACGGGCTAATATAATTGAATTAATTATATAAATTCAATATATATATGGATTAAATAAATAAGTCTTAATTCATTGGGCTAAAGTGATGAGCCCACTTCATTAAGCCCAAGATATCATCTTCCTAGAAGTCCAGTTTGGTGTCAACGTGTCATATGACATGGCACGCCAAGTCAAGCGGAAGAGCCAATAAGATCATGCCACGTGTAAAAATGACAAGGCACGCCAAGTCATATTAAAAGGCTAATGAAATCGCGCCACGTGTGCAAGTGACATGTTCTGGCCAATCAAATGCGGTCTTGTCATATTTCGATTTGATTGATCGGAAAGAGTTTGTTCTTATCATAACTCTTCCCTCCCACAACTATAAATACGGGTCTTCATAACCCAGACACCAGAAGTTATAACAAGAAGCAAGAGAGAGCTCGTGGATCAAACGAGAAGAACTTTAAGCCCAAAAAATCAAGTTCAAGCTCAAGAAAGAAGAACAAGTCAAGATTCAAAAAGTACGAGTTCAAATCAAAGTTCGTGCTACTTGAATTCAAGATCATCATTCGTGGAAACAAATATAGGTACAAGATTGAACTCAAAGACCCTTGAATTTATTTACTATTGGAAAGAAGAATCAAAGGATTCTTAGAGATTGTACACTCAAAATATTTGAAATAAAATATTACAATTGTTATAATATTTTTCGGGTCCTGATTTTATTTTCTCAACGCAATTTATTGTGTGCAATTTTATGTTCAAATTCATATCAAAATTAAAAAATTTGACTCTCCAAATGACAACTGTGCCGGATAAATTGGGACAGAGGTAATACTACATATGAGTATGAAGTAGTGAAATCGATTTTTTCTTGAGACATGATCGGCATGAAAACCCGTTAGGACTGCGAGGGAGATGGAAATCGTCCAGCTTCTCACCGCTGTGCATAAATGTTGATACGTAGTAAGTAGTACATAAAATGTGGAATTTGACACATCGTTAAATGCCCACCACTAGTATTCTCATGGAATTATACCTCCTGATTTTCCTTTCTTGTCTTCACATTTTCTTTCCACCAACGAACTAATTTCATGGCTTTATCCTCTTCCAATCTATTGCTTGTGAAGTCGCACGTCTCTCTTTATTCTTCGTCTAACCCAACAATTTATTTCAAACGAAGAATTTCTTCAATACCCCAACAACCATGGTCAACAGCTGAAACTAGAGTTAGAGTCAGGCCTGTTTCTTTATCTGTTATAAATGCTCGAGCTGATGATAGAAAAGAAGATATTGTTATTATCGGGGCTGGAATTGCTGGCCTTGCTACTGCAGTTTCACTTCAGAGGTAAATTAAGTTCATAAACTTAGCCTCCACATGATAATTGCTACTATTACAATTAGTCAGTCAATTAGTCTTAATTACAAACTAGTTGAGGTCGACTATTTGAATTTTCTATATATTTTTTGCTCGATTGCGACATATATCAGTGCTAGTAGTAGTAATTTTTCTATGTCAATTCTAGTATAATGATATTTGCTTTTTGGGAAATTGAGAAGAAGTTTGATAAAAATGTTTGCTTGCTATTTAGGCTGGGTATCAGAACATTGGTGCTTGAGCAGGCTGAGTCACTGAGGACTGGAGGAACCTCACTAACACTTTTTAAAAATGGATGGAAGGCACTGGATGCTATTGGAGTTGGCAATGATCTCAGGACTCAGTTTCTTGAAATTCAAGGGTATGTTGTTTCACTTGTACTCCTTGCTCATTCATTTTGCTCAAGTATATAGCTATTGGCTGTTCCTATGGTCTTAGAAAACAGCCAATATCAATTTTTTTTAAAAAAAGTAGAAAAGAGAGCATTAGGGGACTAATATGTATTTATTACCCTGGTTTGTTAATTGGTTTAGTATATGACAATGTTCCTAGCTTTGGCATCCTGCAGTAGCAGAGATCTTCTTATCTCAAGTTTATACAACTAGAATGAACTCGCGAGCTGATAAATGAGTACTCTTTAGAATTTGCAGATAACAGCAGCGCAAGTTAGTGAAGGGAAATAGTCATTCTAGCGTGACATATCAGATAATAATGCATATTTAAACAGAAACTAGCCAAGATTTCCTTCATAAACAAAAACAAAGAAAACCCAGCATCTATTAAGCTCAATAGTGCAAAACGAAGGAAATTTTGGTTTTCTGTTAGTAATTCCCAACACCTCAATTTCCTATGATGCCTTTCATTGTGATAGGAGTACGTACTTGCAGCTTGCTTGCTGCTTCACTCCTCTATCCTCTAGTTTTCATCATAAGCAAAGTGAAGTCCAATCAATGAGTTTAACAGACTAACTTCTTTAGTTAAAGCTCGCCAATAAGCTTCTACTTGTTGAAGCTATGCCTTCCCTATTTCTGAAAAACTTGTTTAGTGTGCAGCGAGGTAGGTGATGCTTTTAGAATGCTTTATTATTGAGAGGTCTTTAGTGTCCTATATAGAAGAACTTCATTGTTTTCTTCTCTATCTTCATTCTTTAGTGTGCTTCTTGAGGTTCGATTGTGATACTCAAATCAAGCTGAAGATGCTTCTCTTGTTTTATGCTTTCCATGAGTATCTATCTAGTAACTAACGGTTCAAATGTTAACATTAGACTATAATTGTTGATCTGAAATCATGCTGAAATGCTTCTTCTAGATTCTGGTATGTAGAAATCACTCACTTATGGTACCTGGGAATTTGCAGGATGGTGGTAAAATCAGAAGATGGAAGAGAGTTGCGCTCCTTCAGATTCAAAGATGAGGATGAAAGGTAATGGTCTCTCTGATTGTTTTGGTTAATGGTTATTTATCACCAAATTCTGATCCTTTTCTCTATTGATCCAATGACAATGTAGTCAAGAAGTCCGAGCTGTGGAGAGGAGAGTCCTACTGGAAACACTTGCCAGTAAGCTGCCACCAGATGCTATCTCTTTTTCCTCAAAGCTTGAAAACATTGAAAGAAGTGAAAATGGTGAAACAATGCTGGAACTTGAAGATGGAATTCGCATATCTGCCAAGGTAGTTGGATTGCCTATTTGCTGGGTTGTGTGGTGCTTGTCCTTCATTTGACTGAGGATAGTTAGTAGTATAAGTATTGCCAATACATTGTTCTTTTAATTCAACTTTAACAACGAAAACCATGAAGTCCTTATTGCTTAATCTAATTTCTTATTCGACATTTTGATTATTCTCATTTTTTAGCTATTTGATTTATTCAAAAATTATCCAGTGGACTTATTTCTCAAGCTTCCCCCTGCTTCTTGAACTTCAACTCCTTGCAGATATTAATCGCTTGTGATGGGATTCGGTCGCCAGTGGCCAAGTGGATGGGATTTCCAGAGCCTAACTATGTAGGACATTGTGCATTTCGAGGCCTAGCGTATTTCCCTGAAGGACAACCATTTGAACCAAAAGTAAACTACATCTATGGAAGAGGAGTGCGCGCTGGATATGTTCCTGTTTCTGAAACCAAGGTCTATTGGTTTATCTGCTACAATAACTCATCACCAGGTTTGTGTTTCATAACAGCTTTCTGCTCTATTTCTTTCTCTCTAGTATACATAACATGCGCAAGAATGCATTTATATCAACAACTTGATAAAAAAACTATTCTGCATCATAAAACATTCTTGTCTTGTCTTGTCTCTACACTCCTAAACAGAAAGTGGGGTTTACAGATGTAGCCCAAATTAATATGAGAACTTGATATGTCAGTACGCCTAGAAAATTAGAGACGAGAATGAACGCCCATGTGCGCATAATACTCTTTCCAGTGTCTGTTCTTTTTCATGTGGGCATGTTATTTGACAGTAAATGGTTCCCTTGTGGCACCAGTTTTAAAGTAGAAATCATAGTATATCCACTTTGATTAGATACTCTCTCCTGAGCTGAAAAATTCTATGCAACTTTCTTTAGTTGGACTTATATCAGGAAAAAAGGTCTTTCTTTTTCTATTACATCATTCTGACTGTTTTGAACATCTGTTGACAGGTCCAAAGATAATAGATCCATCTATCTTGAGACAGCAGGCTGAACAACTCGTTAGAAATTGGCCAACAGACCTAATAAACCTCATTAAACTTACACCAGACGATACAATCATAAGAAGTAGCCTAGTAGATAGATGGCTTTGGCCCTCAATAAGCCCACCAGCCTCTACTGGAAGTATAGTGCTGGTTGGTGACTCATGGCACCCAATGACACCAAATCTTGGTCAAGGTGGTTGTTGTGCACTCGAAGATTCAATAGTTTTGTCCAAAAAACTTGTAGAAGCAATCAAGTATAAACGTATTTCTGTCAAGGATGCACTCAAAGCATATGAAACTGAAAGATGGCCTCGTATATTTCCATTGACGCTACGTGCATATCTTGTGGGAGCACTATTGCAGTGGGAAAATCCATTGATTTGTTCCCTTAGGGATAATATCATTGTACCTAAGCTGGTTAGAC
This sequence comes from Nicotiana tabacum, assembly GCF_000715075.1. NCBI lineage: Eukaryota > Viridiplantae > Streptophyta > Magnoliopsida > Solanales > Solanaceae > Nicotiana > Nicotiana tabacum. Next base: position 22,138,040 of record NC_134101.1, on the reverse strand, counting down.
TTGGTCCAATTCTGGAGCATACAAATTTTGAATTTGAGCCTCTATAAGAAACTTAGAAATCCATATGGAATTGGCCAATAACTTGCTTGAGTACATAACACTTAAATTGAGGTGTATATATTGTTGTTTGTTATTGTACATACTATAGAGGAATTACTCTTACACTTGCAATGTCAAGAACATCTCATCATAATGAACTTTTCGTTGATTACAGCCACACTCATATTCCTGAATTAATGTTTTCTCATAGCTATGCGTGGATGAAAATTTAGTTAATTGTTTTCACATAATTAGCAAAGTTGTTTAAATATAAATTAAAGGTGCAAAAGCCACCTTGTTTGAAGAAATCGGTATCACGCGACTCCCCGCAACTAGTGTTCCGCGGTGAACTTTTGTGGACTTCTTTGAGGAAAACAACTTATTCGCATTAAATTAATATTTTTAATAATAATATCAAAATATCAATTAATTATACATGGCTAGGTGATTAAAAAAAACATATAGTATTTCTTGTTTTAATACATGCATCGAGTACAAGTAAGCAACTTATTTCATTTGACTATTTACTAATTTCTGAACACGCGCGTTGTGCGTGTACCTTGCCTCAATAAGTATTTTTTTAAAAAAAATTACATAAATATTATATAAAATTTATATTTGATTTATAAAATAAATTAAAGTGTAAGTTTTTGAATGCATGTTAATCGTATATAACTAACTCAATAAAAGAAAAAATTCTTTTTCATAGAAGTTTTTAATCATTAGTTAATATATTCAACGTATAAGGAAAAATAAAGAAAAAATAGCAATTAAAAAAGAAGAAGTTATAAACTAACTACAATATGTTTTGAAGTTTTGGCTTCAACCAAAACAAAAAATATCCATTAAATGAGAGAGGATGAAGGCTCACAAGACAATCATCACCCATCTATCTATTTATCTATCTATCTATCTATCTATATCTATCTATCTATATTTTATATTATTATAAAAGCATGAATAATTTATACTAAATATTTAACGACTAAAATATCCTCGAAACATTGATCGACTTTTATAACCTTAAATATTTGCATAATTTAAGGATATAATTGTAAATAACCTAAGGCTGAAATTCTTTTCCAATTATAAATTACCTAACTATAAATCACATATTAAAAATTGAATTTTTAGATCAAATAGTAGTTATTCTCAAAGTGCAGCAAACAGGGAAGTGGGGAGACCTCTTGTTCTCCTTGTTTGAATAACCAACGCGACAGACTGCGATTCAAAGCTTTAAGGAATACAAAAAATACATTAATGAATAGAGAGTTTGATTATTTATCAAAATAGGGAGATCTACAATATTGATGTGGATTACTCCTCACCGCTCCTATGCATGGTTTAGAGGATAGTAGCCTATTTCTTCTTGGTTAACAGATTCTTCATATAGTAGCCTTCTTCTTTTTGGACAACAATATATTTCGTTCAGTTATTCTTCTTCAATTTGTATAGGATTTAGATTTATTGTATGAATCCATGTAGAAAAAGAATAAGCCAGTTATTTTTCTAAAAGAAAACATATATTGTTCTACACTATTCATCATAAATTTTTTCGGGAGTTGTTGCGCCCCTTTTATCTCGCGAAATCGGGTTTCGACATGTGACAACTCTTTTAAGGAGGTATTAAAAGAGGAGAGTCGCCACCTAACGATTTTAAAGATGCGTTAGGGTACCTATTTGCAAAATAACTCTGTTTTAGCTAGTCAACGCCACCAAATATCGGGTAAGGGCTCAAGTTACCTCAAAGAGAAGGTGTTAGGTACTTCTCGAGGTTCATAACTGTGGGTCCCGACCTAACTTAAATTATATGGATTAGTCATACCCTATCCATGACAGTATGCTACAAAATCTAGGAATTTTATTACAAAGAGATCTTGAATAGGGAGGTGCAGCTATTTTTCCATTCTAATAGAAAAGAAAGAAAACAAAGCGTATAAAGGAAAGGGGGTCCTAAGTTTTTTTAGCCTAAAGTATCACCCCGTGCAACATAAATAATATTTCGTAACTCCCTTGAGATAGGGTGTTACTCATATTATCCAGCGGGTATAGACTGTCATCTCCTGCTACCCGATTACTATGTTAAAGTTGTTTACCTAAGAGCGCTCTAATTCAATTCCAAGTCGTGCCCTATGTGTGCACTGCTCGTCCCATACCTATGGTCCATGAGGCTTTGGACCTCTATTTAGGTAGTTCTAGACCTTATATAGGCTGCCCAAAAATGCAAAACTAGGCGATAAACAAAACACATATTGGACATCAAATATGGCAGTTAAGGGCTCAAGTTCGCCTCCACACTTAAGCAACAAATGTACGCAAGACAAACTTCATGTTAAGCAATTTAGAATTAAGAAACTTAAATCCCTATGGACATGATTTCTACGTGACAAGGCATCAGGGCTTGCAAACAATTTCAAAGGCCAGGCGTTGCTCATGGATAGGATTATACGATTTGTATGCTGATTAATAAAATTATAGATTTTCGGTTATTAAGCCTGCTGTGTCTAAGTGACTCGTACAGTAAGGAATAATGAAAGGACCATTGGGGAGATCCCAGAAGTGCATAATAAACCATATTGAGAGATGCAACATTGATTCTTATTAAGACGAAATAGTATTGTCCTATAGACAAGATCTCTAATGTTTAGCACTTGGAGCTGATTTTATCATTACACTCAATCCTATAGATATGTTTTCTAGGTGAACAGTGCGATGCAGTAACGAATGAGATGATTAAACTCCTATAGGCATGGTTTCTAGTGAACAGTATGAGATAATAGCAAATGAGGTGATCAAAATCCTATAGGCATGATTTCTAATGAATATGCTGAAATGAATTGAAATCAATGACATTTATTCCTATAGGCAGGTTTTCTAGTAACACGTAGCAATAAGCATAATTGCAGCACTTTGAATTCTTGTTTGCTAGCAGACCGTGTGTGTGTGTGTTTTTCCTAATGGCATAATTTCTATAGTGCACATAGTGATGGAACAACAGATATATAACAAGTAAATCATTGAGTCCTATAGGTATATTATCTATCCATTTGGTATGCAAATATTAGAAATCTACTCATTCCCCATTTCACTAACACCCCAATCGTTTATACAAAGTTATTACAGGCCCATTAATGAGTAAGATACAAATGTTATACAAATAATGACAATAGGCCCACAGCAGGACCAAATGAAATACCCAGCTCTGTCTGGGCCTTCAACAATTCTCACATAGCATACCCAGACTTTTAACAAGGAGCCATATTCATCAACACAACCCCAGAATCCATAGAGGAGCCCAAAGTCAATTCATCTAACCATATTGCCAAGCATTGCATCATTTAAATCAAACGACTTAGATGCACATTAGATAATAGGAAGAAAGGGGTTGAATGGGGTAGTTTAAGTTTCAGGGAATGACTAAGGACCCAAATCCTAGTGTGTCACAGTTCAAAGGGTCTCAAATGGACCCCGAGCAGTGCTCACACTAGGGAGGTCAGTAGTAAGAGCCTTGGTAGCCTTGGCTTTCAGCCGGCTAAGAATGAGAGGTTAAAGATAGCATAGATAACAAATGAGGGAGAGTGGACAATGGTTGAGGCACGGAAATTGAGGGATACACTTATAACTTAAAGTAGACATAGCAAAGTTGAGCATACAAAACATCTAATCAAATAGGTCACATGACTTAGAAGCAAGTTCAGTAGGGACTTAGAAGCAGGTTCAACACTTAACACATAGACAGTCACATATTAAAAGAGTTAAGGAAAGAACAAGTTTGCAGGATTGACAAAGATTATCATGCACAGATGCACAATACTAAACAAGTTGAAACCTGAGAGGGAATTATGCTAAGTATACATCCTAGTGTCATTATCAAGAAACAAGACAACATTTAGACATGATGGGGAATGCGCATTGTGATGAGCCAAGTAATCACAGAAGGAACAGGGCATCAAGTAAGTCAAAGATATACTGAGGGACATATCTGCAGAGAGGCAAGATCATAGTCAATAGAAAGGTCTCAACACAAATTAAAACACATTACATATGCAAGACTATCATTACAAAGATTCAGAACAGAGTGAAAAGTAAATTCATGTCAAATAACAAATGTAGGCATTTAGGCATTGACACAGTAGACTAATTAACTAAAGAAGGTCCAAGTTATACCAAGGATTTATCATAATATTATGAAACAACAATTCAAACATGGTAGGGATAACAAGCCGAGGTAATTGTTCTAAAATCACAAGCAATCACTAAAGAGGTATGGGATCGAGTGAGCATGCTGAGTGACACTATAGCAGAGAGACAAGTTATAATTAACAAAGAAAGTCTTACAAATGTGAGGCATTCATTACAGAGATTTAGGTTAAAGCAGGTAAGCATATTTATGAACATTCAGGCGTCAATACACTAGCTAAACGAGCTTAGGAAGGTTTAGATTATCCAAGTTAGACATAGATAATCTCAGAACTAGCAACATTAGGAGGAGTTAAATGCTAGAGAGACTTAAAACGCGTGTAAAGCTAACAGAGTGGTACATAAAAGTAACCCAAAAACACATTAAGCCATATATTCCAGAAGTAAGAACACATGCAAATCAGAGACACATAGGGATGAAATTACAAAAGTCAAGTAACTTACCAGTTAAACAAACAACAGTAAAGAGCAAAACTTCCACAAGAACCCAGAATCTCAATGCGTCAAAGTTCCCAAGAGCTTCAAAAGAACTCCGGGCAATGCTTGTACCAAGAGAAAGTTCGAATAACAGAATCTCAGTGACCTTGGTTTTCAGCCGGCCGAAATAAAGTACAAAACAAGAGAATGAGGGAATCACAGAACAAAGCTCCAATTTTTAATGAAAGTATATCGATTCAAGTCTGTCCCAAAGGGGAATGGGGATGGGCTTATATAGTAGCAAAATTAGATGAATAAACAAGGAAACAAAGTAAATAAAACCTAAAATAAGGAAAGAAAGCATGCAAAATCGATTCAGATCAATTTAGGAGAGAAAACGGGTTAACCCTAGTTCAAGAGGGAAAGCACAAATCAACAGAGATCTCACTGAAATCGGACTCACATAGCGTGGTATTGAATGTATATAGACGAAATAATGATCAGAATCAAAGGTTCAAACCACTTTGGTTTGATCTCAGGAGATCTTGCTTGCCAAACTTAGGCAAGCACTTAAGTAACACCACAAACGGGCGACCAGTACAAAAGGGCTTCAAACATGGTAAGAAAATAATGGTCGAATCCCATTATCAGTGGGATTAGGAGAGGGAATTAAGGGGAGGCGGCTAGGGTTCTTCAGAAGAGAGAAGGGGAGGTTAAGAGCATTTAGGGGAGATTGGTTAGAGGGGAGTGGGTTAGGGTTTCAGGTCTAGGGTAATTAAAACGGTGGGGTGATTGTAGACTGTTGATCTTGAAAGATCAACGGTCGAGATTAAGGGATAAGCGGGGCGGGTTGTTTGGAATGGGTACCGACCTGGTTAATTACAGGGGTCGTTTGGATTGGGCTTTGGGGGGTTGGGCCAGAGATTTGGGGCTTGTTTGGTCCAAAAATTGGCTCAAAATTTGGGCCAGCCTTTAAATAAGAAATTAAGGGAAAACTATTTTAATAAAATAGTTAAATAAATTATAAAAATATTTTTTATACAAATTAATACCTTAGAATAATAGTATAAGATTATAAAAATGTAAGATATTATTTTGACCTTGAATGAAATGACAAATGCAATACAATTGTAAAATATAGGCTATTATTGCGAGATTGTGCAAATAGCCTGAAAATACTAATGTAATTATAAAAAATAGAGTAAAATACCTGAAGCAAATATTATAGATGAAAAATAAGGATTTAGGTAATTGAGTCATCACAAAATAATTTGAAGAAATAATTAATAATTATTCAAGCAATTTAAATACAAAAATCAATTTAAAAGCTCTAAATATTATGAAAAATTATAGAAGATGCTTGCATAAATCTTGTAAATTAAATAATGATGCAAGTTAATGGTTTGAAATTATATACGCTTATTTTCAAAAATATGAGGGCAAAATTGGGTATCAACAACTGCCACTCTTTACCCGGAAATGATGAAAGAGTTGCCGGGTAAAGAAAATGATGACCAATTTTGGCCGAATTGAATGAACGATGATGTGATTTGAAAAATGGGGGCCGAACCCTGGTTCCTGAGTTGCTTACATATCCTTGGTGTTACGGGAATCAGACCTTGTGTAGTTCTGGATCCAACGGTGAACGAAATCGATGGAGTTTTTATAGGAATGGTCGTATGTTTCGGAAAGGGTTCCTTTGGGTAGGATAGTATCGGATGAATTTACGCGAAGTCATGAATGCGAATTTGAAGCGTTATGGATGTATCACTAAGCAAATATCTGAACGGTCATAGAGTAAAAGGTGGGTAATTGATGGTGGTCGGTTATGTTTGAAATAATTTCAGGATGTGAACATTGAACGGAAACCAGAGCGAAAGTTGCTCCCGTTAGGAGAACGGTTACTTCCTGGATTACCTGCAAAACTTAAAACACGATGCACGCAAGTATATATGGATTATTGCGAGAATTTAAACATGATGCAGATTCCCTTCGGACCATGAGGGTTGTCTTTGGATGGTGATGATGGTGTCCTTAGACCATGTCGTCCTGGGCCATAAATCATGTGATAAGGGATTTGCAGGCCATGAAATGATGTCCTCGGGCCATGAGAATGGTGCCTCCGAACCATGACGCCTTTGAATAATGATGTGCACTTTTAAAAGATCCTCGGGCCATGGAATGGTGTCTTCCGGCTATGAGGATGATGCCTTCAGACCATGACGCCTTTGGACAAAATGGCGATATTTCAGCCCATGAATGCAAAATATGATGTTTGGCCATATGCGAAGATGAGACAAGACAAGGCTTAATCTTGGGTAAGATGAGGGCAATGCTTAGCCCTGGATGAGTAGAGGATAATGCTAGGTCTTAGATGGCATAATGGAGATATCATTTAATCACGAGGAAAAGGCAGTGCTTAGCTTTGTGAGATTAAGGAGGCAATGCTCAGCCTCATGTAGGAAGAAGAGACAATGCTTAGTCTCATGCAAGTAAGGGAAGCGGTGCTTAGCTTCATGCAGGAAAGGCAGTGCTTAGCCTTATGCAATTAAGGAGGCATGGCTTAGCCTCATGCAAATAGGGAGGCAGGGCTTAGCCTCATGCAAATAGGAGACAATTCTTAGTCTCATGCAAAGAAAGGCAGTGCTTAGCTTTATGCAGTTAATGAGGCAGTGCTTAACCTCATGCAAATAGGAGACGATGCTTAGTCTTATGAAAAGAAAGGCAGTGCTTAGCCTTATGCAATTAAGGAGGCAATGCTTAGCCTCATGCAAATAGGAGACAATGCTTAGACTCATGCGGAAAAGGCAATGCTTAGCCTTATGTAGTTAAGGAGGCAATGCTTAGCCTCATGCAAATATGAGACACTGCTTAGTCTCATGCAAGGAAAGGTAATGTTTAGCCTTATGCAATTAGGGAGGCAACGCTTAGCCTCATGCAAATAGGAGACAATGCTTATTCTCATGCAGGGAAAGGCAATGCTTAGCCTTATGCAAGAAAAACGATGAGCGGCAATGAGAAAGTAAAGTATTTCTTAGCTGGAAGTGTTTCCGTTTGGTAACTTGTCATCATGAAGGTAGTGATTCGATGTATCTGCGGGTATTGTTGTCTTATCGTGCCTGCATCCAAATAAAAATCATGAGTTTTGTGGGGGAAGGTTGGTTTGCGCTTTTGTCTTCTGTTTTGCCTTTTCTCATGTCTTGAGGTCCTGTTTGAGTTACCCCAGGTAGCATTTGGCTGTCATAGGAATAAAGTTTTCGAAAAATATACATGCATTTGATAAATATAGTTATTTGAAATGTAGTACTATGCGATTTCAAATAATTTAGATGAACCGGTGATTGTGACATATTTTAGAGACATTGCGACCTCCTTGCTTTAGAATTTTGAGGGTTCCCCTCAAAATTCTACCCCAGTTTAAATGCAATACTTTGGCTGTTCCATGTATGACGATGTCGGCTGAACTTGCTTTAGAATTTTGAGGGTCCTCCTCAAAATTTTGCCCCAGTTTTCTGATCATGGCAAACTGAAGATTTTATTAAGATGTAACCGAACCCACAGGGCTTCCTACGTATCCCCTCTTAAACGGGAATCAGGTCAAGCGTATTTCAGTTACATCAGATGAAGAAATGTAAACAATCCTAAACATAATATCTCTTGACTGCGTCTGAGTTGATAGGTTTTGGCCAAATTTCTCCGTCCATTTCTACAAGTATAAGTGCCCCTCCTGTTAGTACTCGATGAACCATGTAGGGCCCTTGCCAATTGGGTAAAAATTTCCCCTTGGCTTCATCTTGATGCTGGAATATCCGCTTTAGCACCAACTGCCCCGGTGTGAATTGTCTAGGTCTGACCCTTTTGTTGAAAGCTCTTGCCATTCTATTTTGGTAGAGTTGACCGTGACATATTGCACTCATTCTTTTTCCATCAATGAGGGTGAGTAGCTCATATCGGCTCTGTACCCATTCTGCGTCGCTGAGCTCAGCTTCTTGTATGATTCTTAGAGAAGGGATTTCTACTCGGCAGGGATAACCGCTTCAGTACCGTAAACCAACAAATAAAGAGTTGCCCCAGTTAATGTGCGAACCGTGGTACGATATCCAAGCAGAGCAAACGGTAGCTTCTCGTGCCACTGTTTGTAATTATCTACCATCTTCCTCAATATCTTCTTGATGTTCTTGTTTACGGCTTCTACAGCTCCATTCATTTGCAGCATGTATGCTGTGGAATTCTTATGCTTGATCTTGAAGGTCTCACATATGGCCTTCATCAGATCACTGTTAAGGTTGGCGGCGTTGTCGGTAATGATTGATTCTGGTACCCCGAATCAACAAACAATACGATCCCAAACAAAATCTGCAATGACCTTTTTAGTTATAGCCTTGTAATATGCGGCTTCAATCCATTTTGTGAAATAGTCTATGGCCACTAGAATGAACCTATGCCCATTTGAAGTAGCGGATTCGATTGGACCGATACATCCATCCCCCAAGCGGAGAAAGGCCAGGGTGCACTTGTTGCATTGAGTTCATTGGGTGGCATTTGTATCATATGAGCATGTATCTAGCATTGATGGCACTTTTGGACATACCTGATGCAGTATGTTTCCATAGTCATCCAAAAATATCCTGCTCTTAATATCTTCTTAGCTAAGACAAAGCCATTCATGTACGGTTCGCAAGTTCCGGCATGTATATCTTCGAGCAATTTGGATGCTTCATTGGCGTCGACACACCGTAATAATCCCAAATCTGGAGTCCTTCTGTATAGAATTCCTCCGCTTTGGAAGAAGTGGTTAGATAATCTTCGGAGTGTGCATTTCTGAGTATGATTTGCGTGCTCCGGGTACTCTCCTTTTGCCAAATATTCTTTGATGTCGTAGAACCATGGATTTCCATCTATTTCCTCTTCAACATGAGCACAATAAGCAGGCTGATTATGAATCCCTACTGGGATAGGATTGATGAATTCTTGTCTGGGTGTTGTATCATGGAAGATAAAGTGGCCAATGCATATGCGAACTCATTCGGGATTCTCGGAACATGTTTGAACTCTATTTTTGTGAATCTCTTCATCAACTCTTGTACACAGTACAGATATGGTAATATCTTAGTGTTCTTCGTGGCCCATTCTCCTAGAACCTGATGTACCAGAAGGTCTGAATCTCTAATTACCAGCAATTCCTGAACGTTCATGTCGATGGCTAACCTGAGTCCTAAGATGCATGCCTCGTATTCTGCCATGTTGTTAGTACATGGAAACCTGAGTTTTGCGGATACTGGATAGTGTTGACCCATTTCTGACACTGAGACTGCTCCAATACCCACTTATTTGAAATTTGCAGCCCCGTCGAAGAACATTCTCCAACCATCATAGGCTTCGGTGATATCTTCTCCTATGAATGATACCTCTTCGTCGGGAAAATATGTTTTCAGTGGTTCGTACTCTCTGTCTATAGGATTTTTTGCCAGATGATCCGCCAATGCTTGCCCTTTGACCATCTTCTGAGTTACATAGATGATGTCAAACTCACTCAGTAGTATCTGCCATTTTGCTAACTTTCCCATAGGCATGGGTTTTTGGAAGATGTGTTTTAGCGATTCCATCCTTGATATGAGATATGTGGTGTAGGCACAAAAGTAGTGCCTCAACTTTTGAGCTATTCATGTCAAAGCGCAGCAGGTGCGCTCCAGCAAAGAGTACCGTGCTTCATAGGGTGTGAAGTTTTTACTCAGATAATATACGGCCCGATCCTTTCTTCCCGTCTCATCGTGTTGTCCCAAGACACTGCCGAAATCCCCATCTAGTACAGATAAATAGAGTAGCAGAGGTCTCCCAAGTTCCGGTGGGACTAAAACAGGTGGTTTGGATAAATATTTTTTGATCTTGTCAAAGGCTTTTTGGCACTCTTCAGTCCAACTTGTTGCAACATCTTTCTTCAACATTTTGAAAATCGGTTCACAGATCACAATTGATTGTGCTATGAAACGGCTGATGTAATTGAGACGCCCTAAGAAACTCATCACATCTTTCTTGTTCTTCAGAGGTGGAAAATCTTGGATAGCCTTGACCTTTGATGGGTCTATCTCAATTCCTCGGTGGCTGACGATGAACCCTAGCAGTTTTCCAGCAGGGACTCCGAAGGCACACTTTGCGGGGTTCAGTTTCAGGTTGTACCTTCGAAGTCGATAAAAAAATTTCTTCAAATCCACTATGTGATCTGTACCCTTTTTAGATTTGATGATGACGTTGCCCACGTACACCTCTATATCCTTATGTATCATGTCATGGAAAATGGTTGTCATGGCCCTCATATAAGCGGATCCAGCATTCTTTAGACCAAACGACATCATTTTGTAACAATATACTCCCCATGGTCCTCTTCATCTATCCAGATCTGATGATATCCCGCGAAGCAATCCACAAAGGATTGGAGTTCATGCTTGGCACAGTTGTCAATCAGTATGTGTATATTGGGCAAAGGGAAATCATCTTTGGGACTTGCTATGTTTAAATCCCGATAGTCGACATACACTCTGACCTTCCCATCTTTCTTTGGAACCGGCACAATGTTAGCCAACCAGGTCGGATATTCAACCACTCTGAGAACCTTGGCTTTGATTTTCTTGGTGACTTCCTCTTTTATTTTCAAACTCATATCTGGCTTGAACTTTCTGAGTTTCTGCTTTACCGGTGGACACATAGGGTCGGTAGGTAGTTTATGAGCCACTATGGACGTGCTCAAACCGGTCATATCATCGTAAGACCATGCAAAGATGTCTTCATACTCCTTCAGGAACTGGATGTATTCTTCCTTCTCTGACAGCGATAGATGAATGCTTACACGCGTTTCCTTGACTGTTTCGGATTCTCCCAAATTAACTGTTTCAGTCTCATCCAAATTGGACTTAGGCTTGTTTTCAAAATTTTCCATTTCTCTGATAATTTCCTCGGGTATTACATCCTCTTCCAGATCCTCTGAATCACTATCCTTACGTTGTGTTGTCTCATTACATGTCACAGTCGTAGGTTCGTCGAGATAGGTAATAATAATGTTGTAGAGAAAAATATAAAGAATAATAATAAATACTAAAAATAACAATACATTAGATAAATCTTGAAAACTCCAAACAAGTACGGCTCGATGACTCGAGCAATTATTTCAAACAAAATATGCTTAAAACAAAATACTGAAAATGTCTTAGATGCTCATAAAATTGCTTTCAAAAATAAATGATGTTAATTGCCAGGCTACCCAGGAACTCGACGGGCCCTTGATGGTTCATCAGTCCAGTTCTTGAGAACAACTCCCTTCTCCATAGTTTGAATAATAAGGTCTTCCTCCTCCTCCTCCTCCTCCTCCTCCTCCTCCTCAACTATCGCACTGCAATCCGTGTCTTCATCATCCAAAAACAAATTCCTTATGCCAGCTAAAATTTCATCTTCTTCGGACACCCACATCATGTCAGCTTGATGAAATGACCGGTGCAAATGTGGTACTGGTTGTTCTAGAGGGTAATAAGGACCACGCCATGGTGGCGACCAATTCTGACACTCTTGCCAGGTGTATTTATACCCGAGCCCAAAAGTTGTGCAATGATGCTTTAGTTGTATCAGTTTGGTGATCCCCTGGAGATTCTTGCCGATACCCTTGCCGGGTTCATACCCTGTCCATGACAGTATGCTTTCTAGCTTACTGCTCCATCATTTGTCTTTCTCAATTGCATTGACGCGCTCGATGCGATGGTATATTTCTCCACCCAATTTCCTTCTATTCTCGACAACCGGAACAGTCTGATTGGTATAAATGGGATTACTTTCATCTCCATGGATGATCACTTCCTGATGGTTCCACTCAAACTTCACGGCCTGATGTAGAGTAGAAGTTACGGCCCCAGCGGCATGTATCCAAGGTTGTCCCAACAATAGGTTGTGGGTAGCAGATATGTCCAACACTTGAAACTCAACATCAAACCAAGTTGGGCCCATCTGTAGTCTGAGGTTGGTTTCCCCAATTGTGGCCTTTTGAGACCCGTCAAATGCTTTCACATTCATACTTCCTACTCGTATCTCATGCATGCCTTTACCTAATCTTTTTAGAGTAGTTAGTGGACATATGTTTAGACTCAAACCCCCATCTATCAGGACTCTGGCAATGAATTTGTCCTCAAACTGCACTGTGATATGCAGTGCCTTGTTATGACTTATTCCTTCTGGTGGCAGCTCGTCTTTATGAAAAGTGATCTTGTGGCTTTCTAACACTTTCCCTACCATGTTGGTCATTTCTCCACTGGTGATGTTATTGGGTACATAGGCTTCATTCAACACCTTCATCAGGGCATTCCTATGTGCCTCGAAGTTTTGCAGTAGTGATAAAATGGATATTTGATCAGGGGTTTTGTTCAGATGATCAACCACAAAATATTCTCTTGCTTGCACCTTTCTCCAAAAGTCATTCGGGCCAGTCTCAATGATAGGCGGCTTAGATGCTGCTTCTTCGTTCATTCCTCCCAAATGTTCGGGTGTATAGCCCCTACCGGTTTTGGTCATGCCTTGCGCTGCACCTGTTTCTTCCATTTTTGCTTTTCCTTTCCTTCTTGCTTCCTCAACATAATCCCATGGTATATCATTAGACTTATAAGACGACGTATGTGCTACCATCACGGTGAAGGGTGTTGTTACTTCAACCTCAAACGTAGTTGGTGCGGCTACCTCAACTTCAATTGGTGCCTGAGTTTGTACCACGATAGGTGTGAGAGTGACTGGACATGTTTTAGGATTATCCCCTTCTCGAATGAGTCCAATTGACCCTTCTGAGTCCCATTCTTCATCGGTCTCTATCATGTTTACCCCTCTGCCCCTGTGATCCGGGAGAGGATTGTTACGGACATTGGGTGCAGCCTCCTTTGCCTGTATGACTTTGGTGTCAATTAATGTCTGAATCTTATCCTTCAAAGTACGACACTCATCAATAGTATGACCCTCCATGCCTGAGTGATAGGCACATGTCTTATTTGGGGTTAATCCACTGGGAAGAGTTTTCCATAGAAACAGCGGGAATAGGAGTGACATAAGCGGCAGCCTTTATCCTCTCGTATAGTTAGTCTATGGGTTTAGCAATTGGAGTGTATTGTCTGGGTGGTCTACGGTCGAAATTTGATCTTGCTTTTTTATAATTTTGGCGAGCTGGTGGTGAGTGGTAGTATGCTAGTTGGGTGTTATAGGTATGGTAAGTGGCGGCAGGTTGTTGGTATCTGGGAGGTGAAGGCTGATATGTGGGTAGAGGTGTTTGGTATGTGAGAGGAGACTTCGAACCTTGGGCTAACATTACTGCACCCACTTCTTTTTTCTTAGAGATACCTCCCAACTGCAAAGCTTTATTTGTGGCATGGAGTGCTTCAAAATTCATCACCATTCCACTTTTGATCCCTTCTTCTATTCTCTCTCCCAGCTTGATGATGTCAGAGAACTTATGGTTTTCAATAACCATCAACCTTTCATAGTATTGCGGGTCTTGAGCTCTGACGAAGAACTTATTCATTTGTTCTTCTTCAAGTGCCAGCCTTACTTTTGCGGCTTCAGACCTCCACCGAGTAGCATACTCACGGAAGGTTTCCATTGGTTTCTTCTTAAGATTTTGAAAGTAGAAAATGTCTGGTGCATTTTCTGTGTTGAACCTGAATCGATCCATGAAATCCGACACCATGCTCACCCAATTAACCCACTTCTTTGGGTTCTGGCTGATGTACCAAGACAAGGCGTCTCCGGTGAGGCTCCTCATAAACAGCTTCATACGGATTTGTTCATCCTTGCCAACCCCTACAAGTTTGTCACAATGCGTTCTCAAATGCACCTTCGGATCACCAGTTCCGTCGAACATTTCAAACTTAGGAGTTTTGTAACCCTCTGGTAGTTCTACATATGGCGGAATACACAAATTATCATAATTCAAACCCTCAATACCTTTGCCACCTTCGACACTCTGAACTCTGCCAGTAAGTTTCTTGAGTTCTTCCGCTATGTTCTTGATGAGCAGGTCCTTCTCGGCGGATTCGGGTATATATAGGGTCTGTTGTGGGGTATGGGGTAAAGTTTTCACATATATGGGATTGCTTTGATGGACTCTGGGAATCTGGGCGTAATGGTGGTCATTGGTTGAGTTTTGTGGGTCAGGAGTAGGATGTGGTGCATTCTGAGGGGTGTGGTATGTGGTTGTTTGTGGGTATTGAGTTAGATGGTGATGGTGTTGTTGAGGAGTAGGTAACGGTAGAGGGTTGTGGTTCTAAGGAGGTGTGGCGTATTGATATGGTGTGGGAGGATTCGGTGGTGGGTTTTGATTTTGCATATTTTGGGAAGGTATCGGGTTTTAGGCGTTTGTGTTTTGTTGGTTGATGTCGGGGACGTTTAGGGTGAGGGAAAGGTTTGCCAAGTTCCGGACCTGCTCAAGCTCCCCTTGTAGCTCCAATATTTTCTGTTCCAGACGTAGTACCAAATCATTCTGTGCTGGTGTACTCCGGCCGTCCGAAGTTTCAACGTTCTCTGCATTTTCCTTTCTGATATCGCTTAAATCGTCCATTTTTATTTTCCCTTTGCTTTTGCCTTTAGGATCACTTGGTGGAGGAAGAGAAGGAGGACCTCTGGATCTAGTATGATATGCGGATGATGCCAGTATGTACGAACCAACCTTGGGGAATGGGAATAATCAAAAGAAATAAAAATAAAAGGTAACCAATTCAGTAAGGGATATTGAAAGAATGCTTGCAATATTGAACATGCTCTGTAAAATCATGTAACAGAATCGCATCCTAATTTGGGGGACCTCGTTGTGCCCGAGGTAGGCCTAAGCGACACATAGACGTGGAGAAAATTGATGCCAATAATTGTGTCATTTCATTAATGCGAAAATGAATCAAATCCTTACTAAAACGACAATAATAAGAAAGTTACTAATGGCATTTGCCTTATTACATTCGAAATCTAAAACTAAGCTATAAAGCAGTAAAGAACATCATTTCCTAATCTACTTGGTCCCAGAAGGACCTTCCCCATGCTTGGCTCTCTTGACTCCATCAATCAGATTCCCCAGGTCATGCATATCCAACAACAGGTAAGCCATTGCTAGATTCCCTCCTTCATTGCCATCCGTGTTCTGACAATCTGAAAGCCTCTTTCTCATCTTTCCCTCAAGCTCCATCAACCCTTGCTCCAAATATTCTAATCTTTCTGTTGATTTAGTGGTGGTTTCCCTCCATTCGTTGATTGCTTCCATATCCACTTTGTGTTGTTCCAAATGCCTAGCTTCAAACTCGAAAACCCTCTTGCATAGCATCCTATACTTGACTTGTGCTTCAACAGTGCCATCTATAATCCTATTTTTCAGATTAATTCCTGGCTTGACATCCCCCGCTATATCATCTACCAACCATGATGGATAGAAGTACGCATGGCCGACATGATACCTGTCTGGATCGATTTTATCTTTCTCCACAACGACCTTTTGATTCCACATATGCTATGCCTCGAACTTGAACTGAATGATGTTCCCTTGAAAATCTGCTTTGTATTGGACCATGTTGAAAACCTGAGGTATAACCTGTTTTCTTCCTGCTTGCCTCATTACCCTTATATGAGCATAAGGATAGATCCCTCTTAACCCGATCAACACTAGATGAGTAGTTTCTCTTGATCTGATGATGAACTCACTGCTGGGGAACCATTCAAACATCCAATGTACCTTTTCGTCAGTCAGATTGCTGAAGAAACGCACCCAACTCACAGCGCTTCAAGGTTGCGCAAACCTATCTGGGATAAATGTCATTCTCTTTAGATGATGGTAAGCTATGTAGTCATTCAATGGTCGTCGCAGAAGCTCTTGGCGATATTCACCTCTCTGGAAATATTCTAATAACCAAACATGCAGTAACATATTACAGCCCTCGAAGTGTCCATACCCTTGCTTGCATCGATGTAAAGCACGATACATTTTGGCCAAGATCATGGGGATGATAGTGTAAGTTCGTCCCTCGATTCCTTCCAAGAGTCCTAGCGACCATGGCTAAGCGAGTGTGGATCCTTCCCCCTTTCATCGAAAATATCAGCGATCCCAAGAATCAGACAATGAACACAAAAACTCGGCGATGCGTCCAATCTAAAGAAGTGATGGCAAGCTCATCATGATGAAGGCGATATGACTTGCTATGCCCATAACGTTCGTAAAGGAATTCAAATGGGATGTATGACTTCTTCAAACAAAGCAACTCATCATTTTTCTTGAAACCCAGCATTTTCAGAAAACTGCGAGGGGTGCGATTCTCTGGCACTAATAACCCTAGGCTATCCCATGGCAGCTTAGCGAAACCTCCTATTTCCTCTAAGAGAGGAGTCATTTCTATGTTACCGAAGCGGAAGACAACTCTTTTCTCATCCCAAAACATAGTGGCGGCCTCAATCAATGCCCTATTTCACCGAATGTCCAATAAGGAAGGTAAATTACCAAGGACCCTTTTCACGTGATTCTTGTCACTAGGTGAAAGGTTCTTCCACCAATCAAGCAACAAAGGTGGGATGTTTTGGACCATGTCGAACCTGGGGACTTCGTGCTTCATTTTTTGCAAACAAATAGAGTTAGCCCTTTCCCCCTCCAGATTCGACTATTTACACACTAATGATCAACATATTGGCCTATTTTCTCCAAGTAATGTGTCCATTGGGATTGTGAAAATCCCGTCGGACTTTGGACAAGGCTTATCTTAGTGGGCTATCACATTAGCAACGTTCTAACTCGTACTAGGTTTAACATGATACATGTACATTTAATGTTGGAGTGAGGTTTCTAGAATGGCCTAGACTGGTACTCCCAAGTGGACAACTTGAAAGGGAAAGACACAGGACCATCGACTGCACCTCTGCTCGACTAGTCTACCGCAAATTAGCCTTTTCGATTAAAAAGGGTAATTTTGGAAGAGCGCAGACACTCATCAAGAGTCGCTATGTTGATAATTGGCACGAGTGGGGTATGATGTGGAGCATGCTTTATGCAGATATAATAACACATTGTCAGGTATTTTCATGATAAATATGTAAAAAATGGTAAATACAATATTAAGGTAAAACATAAAAAACATAAAAGAAAGACAAAGGAAGAAGTTAGTCTGTGGAATATATACGAGAATGTAATAAAACAAACAAAGGAGTAGGGACAGGAAAGATATGATGTAGCAATCTTTAAACAAATGAAGAGCAGTTTAGAGCAAATAAAGGTGAATAGGAAATGGATATGCATGTTATAACCAATTTAAGCGAAGGAAGGAAGAGCAGGGAAGGGATATGCATATTACAACGAATTTAAACAAATAAAAGGAAAATAGGAGAGGGATGTGCATGTAGTAGCAAATAAAAACAGAAAAGGGAAGCGCGTTTATATCAAAGAAGACTAATCCATATCTGACAAATTCGCTATGGTAAGAGCCTAAGTGTAATTCCCCAGTAGAGTCGCCATGCCGTCGCGCCCCTTTTTTCTCGCGAAATCGGGCTTCTACATGTGACAACTCTTTTAAGGAGGTATTAAAAGAGGAGAGTCGCCACCTAACGATTTTTAAGGTGCGTTATGGCAACTATTTGCAAATAACTCTGTTTTAGCTTGTCAATGCCACCAAAGATCGGGTAAGGGCTCAAGTTACCTCAAAGAGAAGGTGTTAGGCACTCCTCGAGGTCCACAACTGTGGGTCCCGACCGAACTTAAATTATATGGATTAGTCTATGTGATCAAGTAAGCAAAGAGAGTACAAAATCTAGGAATTTTATTACAAAGAGATCTTAAATAGGGAGGTGCAGCTATTTTTCCATTCTAATAGAAAAGAAAGAAAACAAAAGGGAGGGGGGGTCCTAAGTTTTTTAGCCTAAAGGATCATCCCGTGCAACATAAATAATATTTCGTAACTCCCTTGAGATAGGGTGTTACTCATATTATCCAGCGGGCACAGACTATCATCTCCTGCTATCCAGTTACTATGTTAAAGTTGTTTACCTAAAAGCGCTCTAATTCAATTCCAAGTCGTACCCTAAGCATGCACTGCCCGTCCCATACCTATGGTCCAGGAGGCTTTGGACCTCTATTTAGGTAGTTCTAGACCTTATATAGGCTGCCGAAAAATGCAAAACTAGGCAACAAACAAAACATATATTGGACTTCAAATATGGCAGTTAAGGGCTCAAGTTCGCCTCCACACTTAAGCAACAAATGTACGCAAGACAAACTTCATGTTAATCAATTTAGAATTAAGAAACTTAAATCCCTATGGACATGATTTCTATGTGACAAGGCATCAGGGCTTGCAAACAGTTTCAAAGGCGTTGCTCATGGACAGGATTATACAATTTGTATGTTGATTAATGAAATTGTAGATTTCCGGTTATTAAGCCTGCTGTGTCTAGGTGACTCGTGCAGTAAGGAATAATGAAAGGACCATTGGGGAGATCTCATAAGTGCATAATAAACCTATAGACATGATCTCTAATGTTTAGCACTTGGAGCTGATTTTATCATTACACTCAACCCTATAGACATGTTTTCTAGGTGAACAGTGCGATGCAGTAATGAATGAGATTATTAAACTCCTATAGTCATGGTTTCTAGTGAACAGTTCGAGATAATAGCAAATGAGGTGATCAAAATCCTATAGGCATGATTTCTAATGAATATGTTGAAATGAATTGAAATCAATGACATTTATTCCTATAGGCAGGTTTTCTAGTAACACATAGCAGTAAGCATAATTGCAGCACTTTGAATTCATGTTTGCTAGCAGACCGTGTGTGTGTGTGTGTTTCCCCTAATGGCATGATTTATATAGTGCACATAGTGATGGAATAGCATATATATATATATATATATATATATATATATATATATATATATATATATATAGCAAGTAAATCATTGAGTCTTATAGTCATATTATCTATCCATTTGGTATGCAAATATTAGAAATCTACACATTCCCCACTTCACTAGCACCCCAATCGTTTATACAAAGTTATTACATGCCCATTAATGAGTAAGATACAAATGTTATACAAATAATGATAATAGGCCCACAGCATGACCTTCAGCAATTCTCACACAGCATACCCAGACTTTTGACAAGGAGTCGTATTCATCAACACAACCCCAGAATCCATAGAGGAGCCCAGAGTCAATTCTTCTAACCATATTGCCAAGCATTGCATCATTTAAACCAAACGACTTAGATGTACAACAGATAATAGGAAGAAAGGGGTTGAATGGGGTAGTTTAAGTTTCAGAGAATGACTAAGGACCCAAATCCTAGTGTGTCAGAGTTCAAAAGGGTCTCAAATGGACCCCGAGTAGTGCTCACACTAGGGAGATCAGTAGTAAGAGCCTTGGTAGCCTTGGCTTTCAGCCGGCTAAGAATGAGAGGTTAAAGATAGCATAGATAACAAATGAGGGAGAGTGGACAATGGTTGAGGCACGGAAATTGAGGGATACACTTATAACTTAAAATAGACATAGCAAAGTTGAGCATACAAAACATCTAATCAAATAGGTCACATGACTTAGAAGCAAGTTCAGTAGGGACTTAGAAGCAGGTTCAACACTTAACACATAGACAGTCACATAGTGAAAGAGTTAAGGAAAGAACAAGTTTGCAGGATTGACAAAGATTATCATGCACAGATGCACAATAATAAACAAGTTGAAACCTGAGAGGGAATTATGCTAAGTATACATCCTAGTGTCATTATCAAGAAACAAGACAGCATTTAGACATGATGGGGAACGCGCATTGTGATGAGCCAAGTAATCACAGAGAACAGGGCATCAAGTGAGTCAAAGACATACTGAGGGACATATCAGCAGAGAGGCAAGATCATAGTCAATAGAAAAGTCTCAACAAGAATTAAAACACATTACATATGCAAGACTATCATTACAAAGATTCGGAACAGAGTGGAAAGTAAATTCATGTCAAATAACAAATATAGGCATTTAGGCATTGACACAGTAGACTAATTAACTAAAGAAGGTCCAAGTTATACCAAGGATTCATCCTAATATCATGAAACAACAATTCAAATATGGTAGGGATAACAGGCTGAGGTAACTGTTCTAAAATCACAAGCAATCACTAAAGGGGTATGGGATCGAGTGAGCATGCTGAGTGACACAATAGCAGAGAGACAAGTTATAATTAACAAGGAAAGTCTTACAAATGTGAGGTATTCATTACAGAGATTCAGGACAAAGCAGGTAAGCATATTCATGAGCATTCAGGCGTCAATACACTAGCTAAACGATCTTAGGAAAGTTCAAATTATCCAAGTTAGACATAGATAATCTCAGAACTAGCAGCATTAGGAGTAGTTAAATGCTAAAGAGACTTAAAACGCGTGTAAAGTTAACAGGGTGGTGCATAAAAATAACCCAGAAACACATTAACCCATAGATTCCAGAAGTAAGAACACATGCGAATCAGAGATACATAGGGATGAAATTACAAAAGTCAAGTAACTTACCAGTTAAACAAACAACAGTAAAGAGCAAAAATTCCATAAGAACCAAGAATCTCAATGCGTCAAAGTTCCCAAGATCTTCAAAAGAACTCCGGGCAATGCTCGTACCAAGAGAAAGTTTGAATAACAGAATCTCAGTAGCCTTGGCTTTCAGCCGGCCAAAATAAAGTACAAAACAAGAGAATGAGGGAATAACAGAACAAAGCTTCATTTTTTAGTGAAAGTATATCGATTCAAGTCTGTCCCAAAGGGGAATAGGGAGGGGTTTATATAAACAAAGTAAATAAAACCTAAAATAAGGAAAGAAAGAATGCAAAATTGATTCAGATCAATTTAGGAGAGAAAACGGGTAAACCCTAGTTCAAGAGGGAAAGCACAAATCAACAGAAATCTCACTGAAATCGGACTCACATAGTATGATATTGAATGTATATAGACGAAATAATGATCAGAATCAAAGGCTCAAACCATTTTGGTTCGATCTCAGGAGATCTTGCTTGCTAAACTTAGGCAAGCACCTAAGTAACACCACAAACAGGTGATCAGTACCAAAGTGCTTCAAACATGGTAAGAAAATAATGGTCGAATCCCATTATCAGTGGGATTAGGAGAAGGAATTAAGGGGAGGCGGTTATGGTTCTTCAGAAGAGAGAAGTGGACGTTAAGAGAGTTTAGGGGTGGCGGGTTAGAGGGGGATGGGTTAGGGTTTCAGGTCTAGGGTAATTAAAAAGGTGGGGTGATTGTAGACCATTGATCTTGAAAGATCAACGGTCGAGATTAAGGGATAAGCGGGGCGGGTCGTTTGAAACGGGTACCGATCGGATTAATTACAGCGGTCATTTGGATTGGGATTTGGGGGGCTGGGCCAGAGATTTGGGGCTTGTTTGGTCCGAAAATTGGCTCAAAATTTGGGCCAGCCTTTAAATAAGAAATTAAGGAAAAATATTTTAATAAAATAGTTAAATAAATTATAAAAATGCTATTTATACAAATTAATACCTTAAAATAATAGTATAAGATTATAAAAATATAAGATATTATTTTGACCCTGAATGAAATGACAAATGCAATACAATTGTAAAATATAGGCTATTATTGTGAGATTGTGCAAATAGCCTGAAAATACTAATGTAATTATAAAAAATAGAGTAAAATACCTGAAGCAAATATTATAGATGCAAAATAAGTATTTAGGTAATTGAGTCATCACAAAATAATTTGAAGGAATAATTAATAATTATTCAAGCAATTTAAATATAAAAATTAATTTAAAAGCTCTAAATATTATGGAAAATTATAGAAGATGCTTGCATAAATCTTGTAAATTAAATAATGATGCAAGTTAATGTTTTGAAAGCATATACGCTTATTTACAAAAGTATGAGGGCAAAATTGGATATCAACAGGAGTATTGGACATAAATTGTGATATTGTTATAAAAAGAAGCAAAGTTCTCCAAATATATTATTAGTTCTCCTTATCGCTCCCATTCTCCAAAATAGAGTAATCCTTTGGTTTAGGATCATGGGGTCATATATAGGTCGCTTCTATGTACTCTTTTACTGCTAATAGTTTTGTCCGGTTAAATTTTTATTCATCTAATTGTTGGACCATATATTATTTTAATATAGGAACACATGTATTAAGCCACTTTTTTACAATATCCAATAAGTTATCTTCCTAGATAATAAATTATTTTGCTATATTGAGCGTCTTGATATTTTGTAGATAATATATAAATTATTCAACAAAATTAAATATTATTTTACAACTGCTATATATTGTTAGCTTGTAGATAATATATAGATATCATCACAACAATGACAATAAGTAAAGCACAAGGGCAAACAATTTCAAGTGTTGGGCTATCTGTCACAACATTATTTCTCACATGAATAACTACATGTTGCACTTTCAACAGGAATATAATATCCACAACATAAGTTCTTATCATGGCAGAGCAACCAAATCATCAGAAGGAAACATACCCAAGGAACATCACCGATGAAGAAGTCTTAGGTAAGATATCATCATATTGCATATCTATAAACTATAAGTACATAATAGTATTATCTAACTAACATGACTAAATTTATTATTTTGCAGGTTCGAATGATGGTGTTTGGTCAGTTTGAATTCACGTATTATGCTAATGTAATAACATATTGCGTCATTTTAATAATTGTAGCGTTATATATGATTGTTGTAGAATTTATATTTCTCTAATTAATTAAATTTGGTATCCTTTCATATAAAGAATTGACTAAACTTCAGGTGTTATTATTCACGTGCAACGCACGTTCATAGAAACTAATACTATATTAAAAGTACAAAGTACCTTAACGAAATGTCGTTCGCCTATTTTACCCTTTAAAAATCTATTTTATATTGGATAAAATTGCAATTTAAATCACTCTCCTAATATTTAGGACTTCAAAATCAAGTCAAATTTTGTTTAGTTCCTTATTTGAATAGGTAAGAAGTCCTAAACCTCTTCTAAATTTTATGACCTTTTCAATTAACAAAAATAATAATGTTACTATATTAATTATGGTATATGTTAGGAATATAGTGATAAAATTTTCTTTTCAAATTTTCTCCATATGTGCACGTTAGGTTTGTATATTTATTTTATTTTTTTCCTTAATATAATTAATCATTTAAATTAGATTCAAAATTTTTTTATACTGGTGAATATTTATACAATTATATATATATATATATATATATATATATATATATATATATATATATATATATATATATATATATATATATATATATATATATATATATATATATTCAACAATATCACCTGTTATATTTAATTATAACTGCCATTAATGATTTATATGCTAGATATTATAGTTGACTTTCTAAATTTTCATTGAGCTAATATCTTAATACTAATTATTTAGTATCTAAGTAAAAATATAAAAATAAGTACGAAATTATAATTAAATTCGATAATATTGACCAACACCTTTTTGAATTTCCTTACTCTTAAATATAGAATATAATATGAAAAGGAATAATAGTTCGTGTTCGCGGTTTTAATGTAACTAGTTTTAGGATACGTCGTTGCGCGTGCAATTTACATCGATTGCTATAAATTCTTAAAAATCACATAAATATTATTAGTTAACACAATAAAAGAATCTGCCCTACAAAAGCATTCAGATGCTTTATTATAATTTCGATATATAAGTTCATTTACTTCCGAAACACACAGAGAGTAGCATATATAATATGCTTATATGTACTTAATTAAATAATGGAGTTATGTGTTTACTTTCTTAATATCAAAATAGAGCACTAATAATTCTGATTTTTTTTTTCACCATCAAAATTTGGCATTTTTGCTTTTTGTTATTTTTCTTCTTCAACTGTCATCTATTCTACCAAAAACACGGTCATATTTTTCTTCTTTTATGAAAATTCTTAATATTTATGTGATTTAATATTGAATTTGAACTATTAGTTATTTGTTATATATTTTTATTATGATTCTTCAAAGATTTATCAAATAACAAAAATTGAAAATTGAATGTCTCTAGAGATTTATGAATGAAGGGATTGGTCCTATAGCTCTAAATAAAACAGAAAGAAATAAATAAAATATAAATAATTACTGTTTGAGTCATTATGCTCCACCAAATAACTTAATATATAAAAAACTACAGGGAGCATTTGTTGGCATAAATAGAAAATTAAAAAAAATGAAAGAAAAATATTAACTATAACTCATTTAAAGTACATACAGTTTTTTCCATCCTTATTTCTTCAATTTAATTTTAATCAATTTAAATTTTAATATTGCATTAACCGATTATGCTATATCTTTTTTTTATTTCTTTCACTTCCAATGCTCTAGAAAAAAAATGTTCGTAGTCCTAGCGTTTTAGTCAACCTAAGATATGATAAGTTTGAAAATTAAATGGACTGGATTCTTTTGCTAATTAGTAAATTCAACAATTTAATTACTTCTTCGCAACATTAAATGAATCAATATACTTTTTGTTGACTCAAAGTCATAATATTAGCTCGTCCTTAATTTTAAATATTTAATAGTAACAGTAATTATCCAATAAAATTTTATTTTCAAAGGATAAGAATACTATCAACATTTCACCTTTGAATTTTAGTTGATGATTAATTTAAGAGTATGTTACCTTAATTTTCAACTATAGTGAGATGTATATTTATGTATTTCATTATTTTTCCATCTTTTTCTCTCGCACTTTTTCAAAAATTGTCTTCTAAAATTATTTATAGTAATCATAATTTTTAGATGGTCATAATAGAGTTGTCACGATCCAATTTTTCCTATAGGTCGTGATGGCGCTCAACGTCGTCGCTAGACAAGCCAACGGTGAGCTAGTCATGTATTTGTTCTTTTTAATAATTTCAAAGTATTTGATTTTATTTATAAAGAGAATGATTAGTAAGAATTTATAGAAAAGTAAAGCAGAAACTAACGAAAGAGTAAATACTCATTGAATTTAATACTCAAAATCACAAAGTGTCTACTAGAGTATTCCCAAAATTCGGTGTCACAAGTGTATGACCAAGTAGTAGAATATATACAAAACCTTCTATACTACTGTCTGAAATAACATAGAAAGAAAACAAATACAAAAGAGAGGTTGTGGGTGCTACAGAACGGACCCAGAGAGCAACTCATTACTATGGCTCGGGGTAATGGGGGTATGCGCCTGAATGACTGCTAGATGCACCTGCCTCAGATCCTGCACGATTAGTACAGAAGTGTAGCGTGAATACATAAACAACATGTACCCAGTAAGTATCTAGTCTAACCTCGAAGAAGTAGTGACGAGGGGTCGACATCGACACTTACTATGGGCCAATAAATAAAGTACAGAAATTCTAAATAGGCATGGACTACATCAATAATAATAACAAATAGTAAATAAGTGATTCTTTAACTAGAAGTCAATTTAAAGTCTCTAATTAGCACATACTAACTTCAACAAATATGGGCCATCAAGTAAACTATAATTTCTCAAGTCATGAAAGTAATATCAAGTATAATCGGACTCCGAGTATTATCACACACGATTTATGCCGAGGTCGTACGGTCCAATCCAGAATAATGGGTACACTGCCGAGGGTCGACTGGTGTGAACCATAGATCCATCTATTATACTGCTGATGTCACGACCTAATTTCTATCATGGGCCGTGATGGCACCCAACGCTACCGCTAGGCAAGCCAACATCGAATTAAACCACGTTAGTACTCTTTTAATAAGTTTTCAAGTAATTAAATTCTATTTAATAGGGAATTAAAGAGTGAAATTTTTTGATAAATGAAACAAAGACAACTGAGTGGCAATCATAGTAATATAAGTGCTCCAAAACTATAAATTCTACTAGTGTGTGTGCCAAGACCTAGTGTCACAAGTGTATGAGTAACTAGTAGAATATACAAAACTTTAACTACTGTCCGAAATAAAGTAGACAGAATATAAATACAAAAGAGAGACTTTAAGGGCTGCAGAACGGCTCAGGAAGCAACTCGCCATTAGGCCTCGGGATATCTGAGATGCGCGCCGGTAGGACCGCAGATGCACCTTCTCTCAGATCCTGCACGGTTAGTGCAGAAGTGTAGTGTGAATACATAAAAAATATGTACCCAGTAAGTATCAAGTCTAACCTCGAAGAAGTAGTGACGAGGGGTCGACATCGACACTTACTATGGGCTAATAGTAAAAAAATATAAAATTTCAAATGAGCATGGGTTATGTAAATAATAATAATAACTCAATAACAAGCATAAAGTAAATAATCCTTTCACACATGGCAAGTTCCAAATAAATTTCTATCTTATATAATGTTGCCTCTCAAGCAAGGGAAAGATATCAAATATATGATTATACTTTGGGTGTTATCACACACGATTATGCCAAGGTCGTACGGCCCGATCCAGAATAATGTATACACTGCCGAGGGTCGAGCGGCACGAACCATAAATGCATCTATCTAATGCCGAGGCGCTCGGCCCGCTCCACAAAAAGAGAGGATACTTAAAAAAGAACCGGTTTAAGATCTAATACAAGGCTAATGTACAACGAAATATAATTTTCATTAACGGTCAATGTCACGACCCAACTCCATGTCAAGCCGTGATGGCGTCCAGCACCGTTGCTGGACAAGCCAACAGTGAACAAATTAGTGATTTTCCATTTAGCTTTACTTATTTTAAAATATTTGGTAAATAAAGGATTTTTAAAACAAACAAACGGAAACATCTAAAAGCAGTTATAACTATTGAATTACAACCCAAAAATCAAAGTCTACTATACGTGCCAAAATCTGGTGTCACAAGTGTGTGGGCAACTAGTAGAATATATAAAAAATGACTATCCTACTATCTGAAACAGAATAGACAGATAAAAACAAAAGAGAAACTCTGGCATGCTGCTGAACGGCTCAGAAGGGGCAGCTCACCGTGAAGTTTCGGTCCAAGATCAAGTATGCGCATCGGGCAGGTAACTAGATGCACCAGCCTCAGATCCTGTACAATTAAGTACAGAAGTGTAGTATGAGTACATAAACAATATGTACCCAGTAAGCATCCCGCCTAACCTCGAAGAAGTAGTGACGAGGGGTCGACTTGACACTTACTAGGCCAATAATAATATAATTAAAGTACTATGCTAAGCATGGATATCATGAATGATACTGTCAGTTCAACAACAGGAAGAGATAAGTCCTTCTTTCATAATTATAACATAAATTTCAATAATACTATTTAGCAACTTACATTTCAAGGCATTTAAGCAGAATAAATCATGGATAATTTCCAAATAATTAGCATGCACAATTATGTCAAGGTCGTACGGCCCGATCCAATAAAATATTTAAGCTGTGCATTGCCGGAGGGTCGAGCGGCGCGAACCATAGATGCATCTATTTACTACCGAGGCGCTCGGCCCGATCCACAAATAATAATTATTTTCAAGAAAACACAGATTTCTCATTTACAGTCAAGTATCTCATACAAACCTTCAAGTAAGTGAATTTAACCTTATACAATTCTTTTATCCATTTCTATCATGACTTAAGTGATTATATTAGCAAGTAAGGGCGCGAACATTCCAAGTATAGCATGACACGGGTCCTAAACTACCCGCAAAATAGCATAATAGTAGCTACGTACGGACTCTCGTCACTTCGTACGTATGTAGCCCCCACACTTAGGTACAAATATTTATTTAATCCACCTATGGGGTTAATTCCCTCTTACAAGGTTAGAAAGGAGATTTTACCTCATCTCAAAGCCTACTTCCCAATTCAAGAACGCACTCAAACCTCCAAATTTGATGCCAAACGACTCGAAGCTAGTCAAACACTACATAAACTAATCAATCTATGCTCAAAAGTTTATAATTCCACCATTTAAGTAATTACCCAACCTAAATTGCAAGATTCCTAAAATTTACCCCCGGACCCACAAGCTCGGATTCCGAAAATTTTTAAAGAAAGTTGTTACCCATAACCTTAGGAACATAAATATATGATTTTTACTAAGTTCTATAACAAATTTCGTGGTTAAATCTCATTTTTGTCAAAAACCTAGGTTTTTACCTAAATTCATGGTTTTCACTGATTTACATGTTATAATCTACCCATAATCTATGTATTGAATTCATGTTGTGTAGGAATTACTTACCTCAAAGTGCTAGGTGAAAACCCTCTTCCAAAAGATCCAAGAATCTCCCAAGAGATGAAAGAAAAGTGAGATAAATGGCCTAAGTCGCGCATTAAATGAGCTGGGCACAAGCCTCTGATGTCGCATTTGCGACACCAGGTTCGCAAATGCAACACAACTCTCACAAATGCGAAGCTTGGCCTTCAGCTGCTGGGGTCGCAAATACGACCAAAGAGTCGCAAATGCAAACTCTGCTGGGATCTCAAATGCAGCAAATGTGTCGCAAATGCGAACACTACCTAGGTCAGGCTCCTTCGGAATTGCAAATCCCTTCTCACAAATGCGAACACTGCCTAGGTCGGGCTTCTTTGCAATTGCGAAGCCCTTCTCGCAAATTCGAGGTTCGCATTTGCGAGACCTGCAACTGCTGCCAAGAAACACCAGAAAACTGATGTGTTTTTATTCCTTCCGAACGTCCAAAACTCACCCGAGCCCTCGGGGCTCCACACCAACTATCCACACAAGTCTAATAACCTCATAAAAACTCGCTCGAGCGCTCAAAACCCGGAAATAACATCAAAAACCAAGAATCGGACGCTAAAACGCATGAATTGACTTATGAATTCAAAAACTTCTAAAAAGACTTATGCTCGTCCGATTCCTATCAAATCAATTCGGAATCACCAAATTTTGCGTGCAATTCTTAAAAATGACATTACGGAACTATTACCGATCTCGAAATTCTGTTTTGACCTCGATAACACCAAAACCCGATCCAAACCAAATTTTTAAAGAACGTCAAAATTCTTCGAGAACCAACTTTCACTATTGGGCACCAAAATGCTCCCGAGTCATCCAAAACCCGATCCGAACATACGTCCAAGTCCGAAATCATCATACGAACCTATTGGAACCATCAAATCTTGATTCTGATGTCGTTTACTCAAAATATTGACTGAAGTCAAACTTGGCCTTTTATGCCAACCTTAAGGAACCAAGGGTTCCGATTCCAACCCAGACTCTTCCAAATCCCGAACCAACCATCTCCGCAAGTTATAAATCAGTAAAAGCAAGTAAGGGAAGTATTATTTAGGGGAACGGGGTTCTAGAAAGCAAAACGACCAGTCGGGTCGTTACATTCTCCACCTCTTAAACAAACATTCATCCTCGAACGGGTTTAGATTCATACCCGAAGTGCTGAATAAGTGTGGATATCTGCTTCGCATGTCCTCCTCGGACTCCCAGGTCGCCTCCTCGACTGGTTGACCCTTCCACTAAACCTACCACGGAAAACCTCTTGGATCGCAACTGGCGATCCTGTCTAGCAACAATGGCAACTGGCTCCTCCTCATAACCCAAGCTCTCATCTAGCTGAATAGTGCTGAAGTCTAACACATGTGACATGTCGACATGATATCTCCGGAGCATACCAACATGAAATGAACTATAAAAACCCCTGATAGGCTGGGAGGTAAAGCAACCTCCCCAACTCACCTCAACACCTCAAATAGGCCTATAAACCTTGGGCTCAACTTGCCCTTCTTTCCGAATCTCATAATACCCTTCATCGGCGAGACTTTCAAGAGAACCTTCTCGCCTACCATAAATGATATATCACGAGCCTTCTGATTAGCGTAACTCTTCTGTCTTAACTGTGCTGTGCGAAGTCGCTCCTGAATCAACTTTACCTTTTTCAAGGAATCCTTCACCAGATCAGTACCATATAACCTAGACTCACGGGGCTCAAACCACCAGATGGGAGAACGACATCGCCGACCATATAAAGCCTCAAATGGGGCCATCTCGATGCTAGACTGATAACTGTTGTTGTAAGCAAACTCGGCCAACGACAAGAACTGATCCCGCTATCCCCCAAAGTCAATTACACATGCTCTGAGCATGTCCTCCAATATCTGAATTATCTGCTCCAACTGGCCGTCGGTCTATGGATGAAATGTTGTGTTGAGCTCTACACGGGTACCCAACTCACTCTATACGGCTCTCCAGAAATGCGAAGTGAATTGAGGGCCTCTATCTGATATGATGGAAATAGGCATACCGTGTAACCGGACTATCTCCCGAATATTAATCTGGGCCAACTTCTCTGAAGTATATGTAGTCACAATCGGAATGAAGTGTGCCGACTTGGTCAACCTGTCGACAATGACCCAAACTATATCAAACTTCCGCAAGGTCCGTGGCAACCCAACTACGAAGTCCATGGTAATGCGCTCCCATTTCCACTCATGTATAGTCATCTGATGAAGTAGGCCACCTGGCCTCTGGTGCTCATACTTGGCCTGCTGGCAATATAGACACCTAGTTACATACTCCACTATGTCTTTCTTCATCCCCTTCCACCAATAGTGTTGTCTCAGGTCACGATATATCTTCGTAGCACCTGGATGAATAGAATATCGAGAATTGTATGCCTCCTCTAGAATCCTCTCCCTCAAGCCATCGACATTAGGAACACATAGACGGACCTAGAGTCGCAGAACACAATCATCGCCAATAGAAACCTCCTTGGCACCACCCTATAGTACCGTCTCTCTAAGAACTACCAACTGCGGATCATCAAACTGTCGGGCCTTGATCTGCCCCAATAATGATTACTGAGCAACAACACATGCAAGAACTCGGTTGGGCTCTAAAATATCCAACCTCACAAGTTTGTTAGCCAAGGACTGAATGTCCAAAGCTAATGGTCTCTCCTCCGCTGAAATAAATGCCAAGCTACCCATACTCTCTATCTTCCTGCTTAAGGCATCCGCGACCACATTTGCCTTGCCCGGATGATAAAGAATGGTGATGTCATAATCCTTCAGTAACTCGAGCCATCTACGCTACCTCAAATTGAGATCCCTTTGCTTGAACAATTGCTATAAGTTGCGATGATCAGTATAAACCTCACATGACACCCCATACAGATAATGCCTCCATATCTTAAGAGCATGAACAAACGCGGCTAACTCTAGATCGTGCACAGGATAATTCTTCTCATGGGACTTCAGCTGACGTGAAGCGTATGCAATAACTCGCCCCTCCTACATTAATACACAACCCAAGCCAACGTGTGAAGCGTCTCAATACACAGTATACATCCCCGAACCGGAAGGCAACACTAAAACTGGTGTTGTAGTCAAGGCTGTCTTGAGCTTCTGAAAGCTTGCCTTGCCTCACAATCATCAGACCAACGAAACGGGGCACCCTTCTGGGTCAATCTCGTCAAAGGTGATGCAATGGATAAGAAACCCTACACAAACCAGTGATAATAACCTGTTAACCCCAGGAAACTCCTGATCTCAGTCACCGAAGTGGGACGAGGCCAACTCTGAACTACCTCAATCTTCTTGGGATCCACCTTAATACCTTCTCGTGATACAATATGCCCCAAGAATGCCACAGACTCTAGCCAAAACTCACACTTGGAGAACTTAGCATATAGCTTCGGTTCTCGCAATGTCTGAAGTACCACTCTTAAATGCTGCTCATGCTCCCCTAGGCTACATGAGTAAATCAAGATGTCATCAATGAAGACAATAACAAAGGAATCAATATAGGGCCCGAACACTCGGTTCATCAGATCCATAAACGTCGCTAGGGCATTAGTCAAGCTGAAGGACATCACTAGAAACTCATAATGACCATATTTTGTACGGAAGGCAGTTTTTAGAACATCTGAATCCCGGATCTTTAACTAATGGTACCCTGATCTCAAGTCGATCTTAGAAAATACCCTAGCACCCTACAACCAGTCAAATTAATCATCGATACGCGGCAACGGGTACTTGTTCTTGATGGTAACCTTATTCAACTTGCGGTAATCAATGCACATCCGCATAGTCCCATCTTTCTTCTTCACAAATAACACTGCTGCACCCCAAGGTGATACACTTGGTCTCTCAAACCCCTTTGCTAACAACTCCTCAAGATGCTCCTTCAGCTCTTTCGGAGCCATACGGTACGATGAGATCGATATAGGCTGGGTTCCTGGAGCCAAGTCAATACAGAAATCAATATCACAATCTGGCGGCATGCCTGGAAGTTCAGAAGGAAACACATCGGCGAACTCCCAGACTACTGGCACTGAATCAATCGTCGGAGACTCTGCGGTGGTGTCCCGAACATAAGTTATATAAGCCAAACAACCCTTCTCAACCATATGTCGAGCCTTCAAAAAAGTGATGGCCTGACTAGCTGTACTAACTGAGGAACCCTTCCACTCCAATCTCGGTAATTCTGGCATCGCTAAGGTAATATTCTTGGCATGACAATCAAGGATGGCGTGATATGGAGATAACCAGTCCATGCCCAGGATGACCTCAAAGTTGATCATATCAAGTAGAAGAAGGTCTGCTCAAGTCTCGTAACCATAGAATGTGACCACACAGGACCGATAGATCTGATCCATAACCACAGAATTGCCCACATAAGTGGACACATAAATAGGAGTATCAAGGACTCACGAGGAATATCCATGAAATGGGAAAACAGAGATGACACATATGAATAGGTAGACCCTGGATCAAATAATACCGAAGCATCCCTACCACATACAAAAATAATACCTGTGATCACGGCATCTAAGGCCAATGCATCTGGTCTGGCCGAAAAAGCATAGAATCTGGCTGGAGCGCCGGCGGGCTGGCCCCTGCCTGACTGAACAGTAGCTGACTGGCCTCCACCTCTAGGATGACCCCTACCAGCCTGCCCTCTGCCCTTGGGCAGCCGGATAGCCGGTGCTGAAATAATGGACTGCTGGCCCTGCTGCACTGCCTTACCCCAAAGCCTGGAGCAGAATCTCCTAATGTGATCGAGATCTCCGCACTCGAAACAGCCCCTCGGTGCGGCGATCTGCTGCCCTAATTTCTGACTCTGATGGCATGTCGACCCACTGGAAGAAGCCTGAATAGTCGATGGGTGGTATGAACTCTTCGGCATGGCACTAAAATAGGAGCTGGATGAACCCTGGTAACCTGAGTACCCACTGGAAGAACCCTGGATGGCTGGTGGGCGGTAAGAACTCTCTAGCATTGAGCTGAAATAGGGGCGCACTGGAGCACCTTGAGGAGGTGGTGGTGATGAATATTGGGGCCTGCTAGGCTGACCCCTCCCAAACTGACCTCTGCCCCTAGCCGGAGCACCTCTAAACTCTCCAGAGAAAGGGGCCCTCTAGTCCTGCTGCATCTTCTCTCTCCCCCTTTGACGGTAGCCCTCAATCCTCCGAGCAATCTCCACTACCAGCTGATAAGAAGTCCTCATATCAACCTCTCGGGCCATAATGGCTCTAATACCGGAGTGCAGCCTCGCAACAAACCTCCGCCCTCTCTCTGCGTCCGTAGGAAGTATCATAAGTGTATGGCGAGACAACTCAGAAAATCTCGCCTCATAGTCGGTCACTGACATCTGACCCTGCTCAACCTGTTCAAACTGATACTGTCACTCTTCCCTCTCGGAGGGTGGAATATACCTATCCAGGAAAAGCTGTGTGAACTGGCTCCAAGTCATGGGAGGAGAACCCGCTGGTCTGCCAAGAAGATAAGACTGCCACCACCTACGGGCCCTACCTCCAGCTGGAAAGTAGTGAAGTCAACCCTATGAGACTCCAGTATCCTCATGTTGTGCAGTCTGTCCCTACACCTATCAATGAAATCATGGGCATCCTCATGACGTTTGCCTCCGAAGACAGGAGGGTGTAACCTAGTCCATCTTTCCAATAACTTCTGCGGATCACCGTCCGCAGTCGGTCTAGGCTCAGGTGCCACTGCTATAATTGGCTGGGGCCCGTTCGCCGGTAATGTACCCAGAGTCTAATACACTGCAGCTGCATGCCCGGGATCCTGGGCAGTAGGGGTCTGTGCTCCCCCTCCCGCCTGAGATGTGGCTGGGTCTGCTGGAAATAAACAAGCATGGGTCATAGAATCCATGAACCATAGCATACGGCCCATGACCTCCTGAAAGCCCGGTGCTGTCATGAAATCTACCGGGGCTGGCTCTGCGGCAGGCACCTCGCCCTGCTCCTCGATAATGGGATCCTCCACTAGATCCGATGTTGGTACTACTGGGGCAGCTCTGGGATGCCCTCGTCCCCTACCTCGGGTCGGTGTCCTCCCCCGGCCTCTACATCGGCCTCTAGCAACGGGGGGAGCAGCTCCTCCAAGGTCTGGAATGTCCGCCGTACGCGTCCTCACCATCTATGAGAGAATAGAAGAAAGAAACTTAGTGTACCATCAATTTCACGATAGGAAATGAATAAAGAGTAGTTTCCTAACACCCCATAGCCTTTCAAAGATAAGTACGGACGTCTCCGCACTGATCTGCAAAACTCTACTAGGCCTGCCCATAACTTGTGAGACCTACGTGAACCTAGTGCTCTAATACCATGTTGTCACGACCCAACTCCATGTCAGGCCGTGATGGCGTCCAACACCGTTGCCGGACAAGCCAACAGTGAACAAATTAGTGATTTTCCATTTAGCTTTACTTATTTTAAAATATTTGGTAAATAAAGGATTTTTAAAACAAACAAACGGAAACATCTAAAAGCAGTTATAACTATTGAATTACAACCCAAAAATCAAAGTCTACTATACGTGCCAAAATCTGGTGTCACAAGTGTGTGGGCAACTAGTAGAATATATAAAAAATGACTATCCTACTATCTGAAACAGAATAGACAGATAAAAACAAAAGAGAAACTCTGGCATGCTGCTGAACGGCTCAGAAGGGGCAGCTCACCGTGAAGTTTCGGTCCAAGATCAAGTATGCGCATCGGGCAGGTAACTAGATGCACCAGCCTCAGATCCTGTACAATTAAGTACAGAAGTGTAGTATGAGTACATAAACAATATGTACCCAGTAAGCATCCCGCCTAACCTCGAAGAAGTAGTGACGAGGGGTCGACTTGACACTTACTAGGCCAATAATAATATAATTAAAGTACTATGCTAAGCATGGATATCATGAATGATACTGTCAGTTCAACAACAGGAAGAGATAAGTCCTTCTTTCATAATTATAACATAAATTTCAATAATACTATTTAGCAACTTACATTTCAAGGCATTTAAGCAGAATAAATCATGGAGAATTTCCAAATAATTAGCATGCGCAATTATGCCGAGGTCGTACGGCCCGATCCAACAAAATATTTAAATTGTGCACTGCCGGAGGGTCGAATGGCGCAAACCATAGATGCATCTATTTACTACCGAGGCGCTCGTCCTGATCCACAAATAAAACTTATTTTCAAGAAAACACAGGTTTCTCATTTACAGTTAAGTATCTCATACAAACCTTCAAGTAAGTGAATTTAACCTTATACAATTCTTTTATCCATTTCTATCATGACTTAAGTGATTATATTAGCAAGTAAGGGCACAAACATTCCAAGTATAGCATGATACGGGTCCTAAACTACCCATACAATAGCATAATAGTTGCTACGTATGGACTCTCGTCACGTCGTACGTACGTAGCTCCCACAATTAGGTACAAACATTTATTTAATCCACCTATAGGATTAATTCCCTCTTACAAGGTTAGAAAGGAGATTTACCTCGTCTCAAAGCCTACTTCCCAATTCAAGAACGCACTCAAACCTCCAAATTTGACGCCAAACGACTCGAAGCTAGTCAAACATTACATAAACTAATCAATCTATGCTCAAAATTTCATAATTCCACCATTTAAGTGATTACCCAACCTAAATTGCAAGATTCCTAAAATTCACCCCCGAGCCCACAAGCTCGGATTCCGAAAAATTTAAAGAAAGTTGTTACCCATAACCTTAGGAACATAAATATATGATTTTTACTAAGTTCTATAACAAATTTCGTGATTAAATCTCATTTTTGTCAAAAACCTAGATTTTCACCTAAATTCATGATTTTTACTAATTTACATGTTATAATCTACCCATAATCTATGTATTGAATTCATGTTGTGTAGGAATTACTTACCTCAAAGTGCTAGGTGAAAACCCTCTTCCAAAAGCTCCAAGAATCGCCCAAGAGATGAAAGAAAAGTGAGATAAATGGCCTAAGTCGCACATTAAATGAGCTGGGCACAAGCCTCTGATGTCGCATTTGCGACACCAGGTTCGCAAATGCGAGGGTCGCAAATGCGACACAACTCTCACAAATGCGAAGCTTGGCCTTCAACTGTTGGGGTCGCAAATGCGACCAAAGAGCCGCAAATGCGAACTCTGCTGGGATCGCAAATGTAGCAAATGTGTCGCAAATGCGAACACTGCCTAGGTCGGGCTCCTTCGAAATTGCGAAGCCCTTCTCGCAAATGCGAACACTGCCTAGGCCGGGCTTCTTCGCAATTTCAAAGACCTTCTTGTAAATGCGAGGTTTGCATTTGCGAACCATTTCTCGCATTTGCGAGACCTACAACTGCTGCCAAGAAACACCAGAAAACTGATGTGTTTTCATTCCTTCCGAACGTCCGAAACTCACCCGAGCTCTCGGGGCTCCACACCAACTATCCACACAAGTCTAATAACCTCATACAAACTCGCTCGAGCGATCAAAACCCGGAAATAACATCAAAAACCAAGAATCGGACGCCAAAACACATGAATTGACTTATGAATTCAAAAACTTCTAAAAAGACTTTTGCTCGTCCGATTCCTATCAAATCAACTTGGAATGATACCAAATTTTGTGTGCAAGTCTTAAATGATATTACGGAACTATTCTCGGTCTCGGAATTCCATTTTGACCTCGATAACACCAAAACCCGCTCCAAACCAAATTTTTAAAGAACTTCAAAGTTCTTCGAGAACCAACTTTCACTATTGGGCGTCAAAATGCTCCCGGGTCATCCAAAACCCGATCCGAACATACGCCCAAGTCCGAAATCATCATACAAACGGAACTGTCAAATCCCAATTCCGAGATCGTTTACTCAAAATGTTGACCGAAGTCAAACTTGGCCTTTTAAGCCAACCTTAAGGAACCAAGGGTTCCGATTCCAACCCAGACTCTTTCAAATCCCGAACCAACCATCCCCGCAAGTCATAAATCAGTAAAAGCAAGTACGAGAAGTCTTATTTAGGGGAATGGGGTTCTAGAAAGTAAAACAACCGGTCGGGTCGTTACATTCAAGTAACCCGCCAAAACTCAAGTGAGTGAAATTCGGTCCTTTCCAATTCCTCTAACAAGTTCCAATATAATTTAGGCACTTTAATTAACAAGTAGGGTGCAAACATTACAAATATTTCATGATTCGGGTCCTAATATACCCGGACATAAGCATAATTAGTAGCTACGCACGGACTCTCGTCATCTCGTGCATACGTAGCACCCACAATTTGAAGCAAAGAGCAATTTAAAGCACCTATAGTGTAAATTCCCTCTTATAAGGTTAGGCAAGAAACTTACCTCGTCTCAAGGCTCACTTTCCGGTCACAATTTCATTCTAAAGCCTCAACTCGGTGCCGAACAATCCAAAACTAGTCAAATATTGTACAAATTAATCAATTCATGTTCAAAAGTTCATATTATAACTATTAGAGTGCTTACCCAACCCCAATTGAAAGATTCCTAAAATTCACCCCCGAGCCCACGTGCCCGGTTTCCGAAAATTTTTGAAGAAAGTTGTTACGCATAACCTCACGAACTCAAATATATAATTTTCACTCAATTCCATAACCGTTTTCGTGGTTAAATCCCATTTTTATCAAAACCTAGGTTTTTCATCTAAACCCATGATTTTCACAATTTTATATGTTAAAATCTACCCATAATCTATGTATTTAACTCACATTGTGTAGAAATTACTTACCTCAAAGTGCTAGGTGAAAACCTCTCTCCAAGAGCTCCAAATTCTCCCAAGAGATGAAAGAAAATGAGCCAAAATAGCCTAAGTCCCGCATTAAATGGACCATTCTGCCTCCAGCAATTTTGCACATGCCGAGGGATGGCCACTTCTGCGGCTCCGCATCTGCGGAAAAATCATCGCAGATGCGGCCCTTGCCAAGTTGGCCTTCTTCCGCATCTACGGACAGCTAGCTCGCTTCTGCGAAACCGCTTCTGCGACACGAGTGTCGCTCCTCCGGCTTTGGTTGCTTCTATCGCACCTGCGCATTCGCAAGTGCGCGTCGTGTTC
Organism: Nicotiana tabacum; assembly: GCF_000715075.1. Classification (NCBI taxonomy): domain Eukaryota; kingdom Viridiplantae; phylum Streptophyta; class Magnoliopsida; order Solanales; family Solanaceae; genus Nicotiana; species Nicotiana tabacum. The sequence continues at coordinate 22,099,058 of NC_134101.1, read as the reverse complement.
CGCATCTGCGACTTTTGGGCTGCCCATGTTGGGCCATTTCTGCGACTGTTGGCTTGCTTCTGCGAGCTCTCATCTGCGGTTGGCCCTCCGCAGGTGCTATTATACCAGAAGTTGGGTGCTTCAGCTATTCATCCAAGGCTAAACGACCTCCGCGCATCATCTGAATGGCATCTGGGGCCCTCGAGGCCCCCGAGTCCCCGTCCAAACATACCAACAAGGTTGAAATTACAAAACGGACTCGCTCTCACCCTCAGAATGCGGAAAACAATATTAAAACTAAGAATCGCAACCCAAAACCAATAGAATCAACTTATGAACTTCAAATTCTTCCAACTTACTCTGAACGTGCTGAAACATACTTAAACTACTCGGAATGACTTCAAATTTAGTGTGCAAGTCTTAAATCACCATACAAAACTATTCCCTGGTTCAGAATCCCAAACGGACCTCGATAACCTCAAAACCTACTCCAAACCAAATTTAAAGAACTTAAAACCTTCAAGGTGTCAACTTCCAATATTAAGCGCTGAAACATTCCCGGGTCATAAAAAACCTAATCCGAACATATGCCCAAGTCCAAAATTATCATACAACCCTATTGAAACCGTCAAATCCCGGTTTCGATGTCGTTTACTCAAAATGCTGACTCAAGTCAAACTTAGCCCTTTTTAACCAACCTTAAGGAACCAAGTGTTCCGATTTCAACCCGAATCATTCCAAATCCCGAACTAACCATCCCCGCTAGTCATAAAATAGTAAAAGCACATACGGGGAGTCTTATTTAGGATAATGGGGATCTAGAAAGCAAAACGATCGGTCGGGTCATTACATTCTCCACCTCTTAAACAAACGTTTGTCCTCGAACGGGTCTAGAGTCATACCTGGAGTGCTGAATAAGTGTGGATATCTGCTCTGCATGTCTTCCTCGGCCTCCTAAATTGCCTCCTCGACTGGTTGGCCCCTCTACTGAATTTTTACTGCAGAAATCTTCTTGGACCTTAACTGGCGAACTTACATGTCAACAATGACAACTGGTTCATCCTCATAACCCAGGCTTTCATCTAGCTGAAACCGTACTAAAGTCTAACATATACGACATGTCGGCATGATACCTCCAGAGCATAGACATGTGGAAAATCGGATGAACTCCCGATAGACTGGGAGGCAAAGCAAGCTCATAAGCAACCTCCCCAACTCGTCTCAACACCTCAAATGGGCCTATAAATCTTGGGCTCAACTTGCCCTTCTTCCCGAACCTCATGATTCCCTTCATCGGCAAGACTTTTAATAGAACCTTCTCGCCCACTATAAATGATAAATCACACGCCTTCTGATCCGCCTAACTCTTCTATCGGCACTGTGCTATGCGAAGTCGCTCCTGAATCAACTTTACCTTTTCCAAGACATCCTTCACCAAATTAGTACCATATAACGTAGCCTCACCGGGCTCAAACTATACGATGGGAGAACGGCATCACCGACCATATAAAGCCTCAAATGGAGCCATCTCAATGCTGGACTGATAACTGTTGTTGTAAGCAAACGGGGCCAAAGGCAAGAATCGATCCCACTGCACTCCGAAGTCAATCACAAATGCTCTGAACATATCCTCCAAGATCTGAACTGTCCGCTCTGACAGCCCGTTGATCTGCGGGTGAAAGGCTGTGCTGAGCTCTACACGGGTCACCAACTCGCTCTATACTGCTCTCCGGAAATGCGAAGTAAACCGAGGGCCTCTATCTGATATGATAGAGACAGGCACACCATGTAATTGAACGATCCCCTGAATATAAATCCGGTCCAACCTCTCTGAAGAATACGCGGTCACGACCGGAATGAAATGTGCCGACTTGGTCAACCTGTCGATAATGACCCAAAATACATCAAACTTCCACAAGGTCCATGGTAACCCAACTACGAAGTCCATAGTAATGTGCTCTCATTTCCACTTGGGTATAGTCATCTGCTGAAGTAGACCACCTGGCCCCTGATGCTCATACTTAACTTGTTGGCGTTAAGGCACCTCGCTACATACTCAACTATGTCCTTCCTTATCCACCGCCACCAATAATGATGCCAATACATCTTCGTAGCACGTGCATGAATAGAATACCGAGAACGGTGTGCCTCCTCTAGGATCTTCTCCCTCAAGACATCAACATTGGGAATACATAGGCGACCCTGGAGTCGCACAACACCATCCTCACCGAGAGTAACCTCCTTGGCACCACCCTGTAGTACCATCTCTCTAAGAACCAACAAGTGTGGATCATCAAACTGGCGAGCCTTGATCTGCTCGAATAGTGAAGACTAAGCGACGACGCATGGAAGAACTGGGCTGGGCTCTGAAATATCCAACCTCACAAGTCTGTTAGCCAAGGACTAAATGTCCAAAGCTAGTGGCCTCTCCTCCGTTGAAATGAATACCAAACTACCCATACTCTCCGCCTTTCTGCTCAAGGCATCTGCAACTACATTTGCCTTGCCCGGATGATAAAGGATGGTAATATCATAATCTTTTAGTAACTCGAGCCACCTGCGCTGCCTCAAATTGAGATCTTTCTGCTTGAACAAATGCTACAAGCTGCGATGATCGGTGTAAACCTCACAGGACACCCTATAAAGATAATGCCTCCAGATCTTAAGTGCATGAACAATCGCAGCCAACTCCAAATGGTGCACAGTGTAATTCTTCTCGTGGGGCTTCAGCTGATGCGAAGCATATGCAATAACCTGCCCCTCATGCATCAATACACAACCCAAACCAACGCGCGAAGTGTCGCAATACACAGTATACATCCGTGAATCGGAAGGCAACACTAACATCGGTGCTGAAGTCAATGCGGTCTTGAGCTTCTGAAAGCTCACCTCACAATCATCGGACCATCGGAATGGAGCACCCTTCTGGGTCAATTTAGTCAAAGGAGATGCAATAGATGAGAAGCCCTCCACAAACAGACAATAATAACCTACTAACCCCAGGAATCTCTTGATCTTAGTCGCTGTGGTAGGACGAGGCCAACTCTGAACTGCCTCGATCTTCTTGGGGTCTACCTTAATACCCTCGCCTGATACAACATGCCCCAAGAATGTCACAGAATCTAACCAGAACTCACACTTGGAGAACTTAGCATATAGCTTATGTTTCCGCAAAGTCTAAAGCACCACTCTCAAATGTTGCTCGTGCTCCTCCATGCTATATGAGTAGATCAAAATATCATCAATTAAGACAATGACAAATGAATCAATATAAGGCCTGAACACCCATTTCATCAAATCCATAAGTGTCGTCAGGGAATTAGTCAAGCCAAAAGACTTCACTAGAAACTCATAATGGCCATATCTCATCTGGAAAGCCGTCTTCGGAACATCGGAATCCCGTATCTTCAGTTGATGGTACCCTGATCTCAAGTCGATCTTAGAGAACACCCTAGCACCCTGCAACTGGTCAAACAAATCATTGATACGCGATAACGGGTACTTGTTCTTAATGGTAACTTTGTTCAACTGGCGGTAATTAATGCACATCCGCATAGTCCCATCTTTCTTCTTCACAAATAACACCGGTGCACCCCAAGGTGACACACTCAGTCTGACAAACCCCTTTGCTAGCAATTCCTCAAGCTATTCCTTCAACTCTTTCGGAGCCATGCGGTACTGTAGAATAGATATGGGCCGGGTACCTTGATCCAAATCAATACAGAAATCGATATCACGATCGGGTGGCATGCCTGGAAGATCAGAAGGAAACACATCAGAGAACTCCTAGACCACGGGCACTGAATCAATCATCGGGGTCTCTGCAGTAGTATCCCGAACATAAGCTATATAAGCTAAATAACCCTTCTCGACCATATGTCGAGCCTTCAGAAAGGTGATAACCCGACTGGATGTACTGACAGACGAACCCTTCCACTCCAATTTAGGTAACTCTGCATTGCCAAGGTAACAGTCTTGGCATGGCAATCAAGGATGGCGTGATATGGAGACAACCAATCCATGCCCAGGATGACCTCAAAGTCGGTCATATCAAGCAACAGAAGATACGCTCTAGTCTCATAACCATAGAATGTAACAATGCAAGACCGATAGATCTGATCCACAATAATAGAATCGCCCAATGGTGTGGACACATAAACATGAGTACCCAATGACTAATGAGGAACACCCAAGTAATGAGCAAACATATATGAATATGTAGACCCTGGATCAAATAGTACCGAAGCATCTCTACCGCAGACAGAAATAATACCTGTAATCACGGCATCTGAGACTACTGCATTTGGTCTGGCTGGGAAGGCATAGAATCTGGCTGGTGCACCTCCTGACAGGCCTCTACTTCTAGGATGACCCCTACCCACCTGCCCTCCGCCTCTGGGTGGCCGGACGGTTGGTGGGGCAACTGGTGCTAGAATCATAAGCTGTTGACCCTGCTGCACTGCCCTGAAGCCTGGGGCAGAACCTCCGCATATGACTAAGTTCCCTGCACTCGAAACAACCTCTCGGTACGGAGGATCTGTGATGGCCTGAATACCCACTGGAGGATCCGTGAATAGCTGGCGGGCGGTAAGAACTCTCTGGCATGGCGCTGAAATTAGGTCACACTGGAGCACCCCGAGGAGGCGGCGACGCTAGATATGTGGGCCTGCTAGACTGACCCCTCACGAACTGACCCCAGTCCCCAGCCGGGGCACCATTGAACTCTCCAGAATATCGAAACCACTTATCCCTCGTCGCCTGCTCTTGGCTCCGCTGACGGACACCCTCGATCCTCCGAGCTATCTCCACAACTAGCCCATAAGAAAACCTCATCTCCACCTCCCGAGCCATGTTGGCCTGGATACCAGAGTGCAAGCCGACAATAACAAACCTCTGCACTCTCTCTGCATCGGTAGGAAGTATCATAAGGGCATGGAGAGACAACTCAGAGAACCTCGCCTCATAGTCGGTCACTGACATCGGACCCTGCTAGGGCTGATCGAACTGAAATGCATCTCTTCCCTCTGAGAGGGTGGAATATACATGTCCAAGAAGAGGCGTGTGAACTTATCCCAAGTCATGGGAGGAGAACCTACTGGTCTGCCAAAACGATATGACTGCCACCACCTACGGGCCCTGCCCTCCAGCTGGAAAGTAGTAAAATCCACCCCATGGGACTCTAATATCCTCATGTTGTGTAGTTTGTCCCTGCACCGATCAATGAAGTCATGGGGGTCCTCATGCCGCTCACCCCCAAAGACAGGAGGATGTAACCTAGTCCATCTGTCCAATAGCTTTTGCGGGTCGTCCGCCGCCGCTGGTCTGGGCTCAGGTATAGCCGCTACAACTGGCTGAGCTCCGCCCACGGGTAGTGCACCCGGGGTCTGATATACAACAGTTGCATGCCCTGGATTCTGAGCGATAGGGGTTTGTGCTCCCCCTCCCGCCTAAGATGTGGCTGGGTCTGCTGGAAATAAATCAACCTGAGTCATAGAATCCATGAACAGCAGCATACGGCCCATGACCTCCTGGAATCCCGGTGCGGACATGAAATCCACCGAGGCTGGCTCTGCTGCAGGCACCTCGCCCTTCCCCTCAATAATAGGATCCTCTACTGGATCCACTGGTGGCATGACTGGAACAACTCTGGGACACCCTCGTCCTCTACCATGAGCTGGAACCCTCCCTCGGCCTCTGCCTCGGCCTCTAGCAACAGGGGGAGCAGCTCCTCTTTACATCTGCCGCGCGTGTTCTCACCATATGTGAGAGAATAAGAGAAAGATACTTAGTACCACATCTACTGCACGATAGGAGATGAAGAAAGAGTAGTTTCCTAACACCCTATAGCCTCTCTAAGATAAGTACGGATATCTCCGCACTGATCCGCAAGACTCTATTAGGCATGCTCATAACTTGTGAGACCTACGTGAACCTAGTACTCTGATACCATGTTGTCACGACCCAATTTCTACTATGGGCTGTGATGGCGCCCAACGTTACCGCTAGGCAAGCCAATAACGAATTAAACCACATTAGTACTTTTTTAATATCAAGTAATTAAATTCTATTTAATAGGGAATTAAGAGTGAAAATTCAATAAATGAAACGAAGACAACTGGGTGGCAATCATAGTAATATAAGTGCTCCAAAACTATAAATTCTACTAGTGTGTGTGCCAAGACCTAGTGTCACAAGTGTATGAGCAACTGGTAGAATACACAAAACTCTAACTACTGTCCGAAATAAAGTAGACAGAATATAAATACAAAAGAGAGACTTTAGGGGCTGCAGAACGGCTCAGGAAGCAGCTCACCACTAGGCCTCGGGATATCTGAGATGCACGTCGGTAGGACCGCCAGATGCACCTCCCTTAGATCCTACACGGTTAGTGCAGAAGTGTAGCGTGAGTACATAAACAACATATTAAGCGTCGAAATGCTCCCGGGTCATCAAAAACCCGATCCGAACATACGCCCAAGTCCAAAATCATCATACGAACCTACTGGAACCGTCAAATCCCGATTCCGAGGTCGTTTACTCAAAATGTTGACTCAAGTCAAACTTAGCTCTTTTTAACTAACCTTAAGGATCCAAGTGTTCCGATTTTAACCCGAACTCTTCCAAATCCCGAACTAATCATCCCTGTTAGTCATAAAACAGTAAAAGCACATATGGGGAGTCTTAGTTAGGGGAACAGGGATCTAGAAAGCAAAACAACCGGTCGGGTCGTTATAGCCAAGGCGTTTGGCCTGCTCCACAAGAAGAGAGAATACTCTACGAACTTCGATTTACGGCTACTACAAGACTACTATCAAGGAGGCACAATTTCTACTAACGGTCATGCAACCCACCAAAATTCAAAGTAACTGAAATTCGATCTTTACGAATCCTTTATCAAGTTTCAATATAATTTAAGCACTTAAATTAACAAGTAGAGTGCAAATAATACAAGTACTACATGATCGAGTCCTAAAACTACCCAGACATAAGCATGAATTTTAGCTACGCACGGACTCTCGTCATTTCGTGCGTATGTAGCACCCACAATTTGTAGCAAATATTAATTTAAAATACCTATGGATAAATTTCTTCTTACAAGGTTAGGAAAGAGACTTACCTCGTCCCAGAGCTCACTCTCTAAAGCCTCAAGTCGGTTCCGAATAATCCAAAGCAAGCCAAATATTATATAAATTAATCAATATATACTCAAAAGTTTATAATTTAGCTATTAGAGTAATTACCCAACCCAAATTGGAAGATTCCTAAAATTTACCCACGGGCCCACGTACCCGGATTTCGGAAATTCTTGAAGATTATTGTTACCCATGACCTCCCGAACACAAATATATAATTTATTCCAATTTCCACCACCAAAACCATGATCAAATCCCAATTTTACCTAAACCCTAGTTTCTTCACAAAATCTACCTATAATTTGCGTATTTAGCTAAGAATCGATAGGGATCACTTACCTCTTGATGTTGATGAAATTCCTCCACAAAATGCTCTCAAAAATTGCCTAAGACAAAGTGGGAAATGAAGCTAAGTCACATAATAAAAAGGCTTGTGCACCAGTCGCAGATGTTGCATTTGCGACATCTTGTTCGCAAATGCGATGGTCGCAAATGTGATGGTCGAAAATGCGACAAATGCATCGCAAATGCGAAGACTGCCCATCTCTGCGACAATGCGAACACTCCAACAAATGCATCGCAAATGCGAACACTCAGAATGCGCTCGAAACTCACCCGACCCCATGGGGCTCCACACCAAATATCCACACAAGTCTAAAAATATCATACGAACTCGCTCGTGTGATAAAAACACCAAAAAACATCTAGAATCATGAATCGGACGCCAAAAACGCATGAATTCAATCATGAAACTTAAGAACTTCTAGAAATAATTCTGCACATCTGATTCCTATCAAATTAACTCTGAATGATGCCAAATTTTGCGTACAAGTCATAAAGTACATAACAGACCTATTCCCACTTCCGAAATCGAAATACGACCCCGATAACTCCAAAGTCTACTCCAAACCAAACTTAAAGAACATGAAAAACCTTTAATTCGCCAACTTTCAACATTAAGCTTCGAAACACTCCCGGGTCATCCGAAACCCGATCCGAACACACACCCAAGTACAAAATTATCATACGAATCTATTGGTACCATCAAATCTAGGTTCCGAAATTGTTTACTTAAAACGTTGACTCAAGTCAAACTTGGCCATTATGGGCCACTAATATGGAACTAAGTGTTCCGATTTCAACCCGAACCCTTTCAAACCCGAACCAATCATCCCCGCAAGTCATAAAATAGTAAAGGCACATATAGGGATTCTTAATTAGGGGAACAAGGATCTAAAAAGCAAAATGACCGGTCGGATCATTACATTCTCCACCTCTTAAACAAACGTTCATCCTCGAACGGGTCTAGAATCATACCTGGAGTTCTGAATAGGTGTGGATATCTAATCCGCATGTCCTACTCGATCTCCCAAGTCGCCTCCTCGACTGGTTGACCCCTCCACTGGACCTTTACCACAGAAATCTTCTTGGACCTCAACTGGCGAACCTGCCTGTCAAGAATGGCAACTAGCTCCTCCTCATAACCCAGGCTCTCATCTAGCTAAATTGTGTTGTAGTCTAACACATGCGACCTATCAGCATGATACTTAAGGAGCATAGACACGTAGAAAATCGGATGAACTCCCGATAGACTGGAAGGCAAAGCGAGCTCATAAGCAACCTCCCCAACTCGCCTCAACACCTCAAATGGGCCAATAAACCTTGGGCTCAACTTGCCTTTCTTCCCTAACCTTATGATTCCCTTCATCGGTGAGCCTTTCAAGAGAACCTTCTCGCCCACCATAAATGATAAATCACGCGCCTTCTTATCCACGTAACTCTTCTGTCTGGACTGTGTTGTGCGAAGTCGCTCCTGAATTAACTTCACTTTCTCCAAGGCATCCTTCACTAAATTAGTACCATATAACCTAGCCTCGCCGGGCTCAAACTATCCTATGGGCAAACAACATTATCGACCATACAAAGCCTCAAATGGAGCCATCTCAATGCTGGACTGATAACTATTGTTTTAAGCAAACTCGGCCAAAGGCAAGAATCGATCCCACTGCCCTCCGAAGTCAATCACACATGCTCTGATCATATCCTCCAAGATCTAAATCGTCTGCTCTGACTGCCCGTCGGTCTGCGGATAAAAGGCCGTGCTGAGCTCTACTTAGGTGCCCAACTCACTCTGTATTGTTCTCCAGAAGTGTGAAGTGAACTGAGGGCCTCTATCTGAAATGTTGGAAACAGGCACACCATGCAACCGGATGATCTCCTGAATGTAAATATGGGCCAATCTCTCTGAAGAATACGTGTTCACAACCAGAATAAAGTGTGCCTACTTGGTCAACTTGTCGATAATGACCTAAACTACATCAAATTTCCTCAAAGTCTGCGGCAGTCTAACTACGAAGTCCATAGTAATGTGCTCCCATTTCCACTCAGGTATAACTATCTGCTGAAGTAGGCTACCTAGCCTCTGGTGCTCATATGTAACCTGCTGGCAATTTAGGCATCTCGCTACATACTCAACTATGTCCTTTTTCATCTGCCACCACCAATAATGTTGTCTCGGGTCGTGATACATCTTTGTAGCACCTGGATGAATAGAATACCGAGAACTGTGCGCCTATTTTAGAATCTTCACCCTCAATCCATCAACATTAGGAACACATAGACGACCCTGGAGTCACAGAACACCATCCTCACCGATAGTGACCTCTTTGGCACCACCCTGTAGTAATGTCTCCCTTATAACCAGCAAGTGCGGATCGTCATACTGACGAGCCTTGATCCACTCAAATAGTGAAGACTGAGCAACGACGCATGCAAGAACTCGACTGGGCTCTGAAATATCCAACCTTACAAGTCTGTTAGCCAAAGACTGAATGTCTAAAGCCAATGGTATCTCCTCTGCTGAAATGAAGGCCAAACTACCTATACTCTCGGCCTTTCTACTCAAGGCATCCGCAACCACATTCGCCTTGCCCGGATGTTAAAGGATGGTAATATCATAGTCCTTCAGCAACTCAAGCCACCTACGTTACCTCAAATTGAGATCCCTTCGCTTGAAAAAATGCTGCAAATTGCAATAATCGGTGTAAACCTCACAGGACACCCCATAAAGATAATGTCTCCCGATCTTGAGAGCATGAACTATCGCGACCAATTCTATGTCATGTACGGGGTAATTCTTCTCGTGGGGCTTCAGTTGACGTGAAGCATATGCAATAATTTGCCTTGTAGTCAATGTGATCTTGAGCTTCTAAAAGCTCGCCTCACATTCATCGGATCATCGGAACGGAGCACCCTTATAGGTCAATCTAGTCAAAGGTTCTCAATAGATGAGAAGCCCTCCACAAACCGGCGGTAATATCTTGCTAACCCCAAGAAACTCCTTATCTCGGTCGCTGTGGTAGGAAGAGGCCAACTCTGGACTGCCTCGATCTTCTTAGGATTTACCTTAATACCCTCGCCTTATACAACATGCCCCAAGAATACCACAGAGTCTAACCAAAACTTGCACTTGGAAAATTTAGCATATAACTTTTGTTCCCGCAAGGTCTGAAGCACAACTCTCAAATGCTACTCGTGCATACTACGCGAGTAGATCAATATGTCGTCAATGAAGACAATGACATACGAGTCAATATATGGCCTGAACACCCGGATCATCAAATTCATAAACATCGTTGGGGCGTTGGTCAAGCCAAAGGACATCACTAGAACCTCATAGTGGCCATATCTAGTCCGGAAAACCGTCTTCGGGACATCCGAAGCACGAATCTTCAGCTGATGATACCCCAATCTCAAGTCGATCTTAGAGAACACCCTGCAACTGGTCAAGAAAATCATCAATATGTGGCAACGAGTACTTGTTCTTAATGTTAGCTTTGTTCAACCGGCGGTAATCAATGCACATCTGCATAGTCCCAACTTTCTTCTTCACGAATAACACTGGTGCACCCCAAGGCGACACACTCAGTCTGACGAACCCCTTTGCTAGAAACTCCTCAAGCTATTCTTTCAACTCTTTCAAAGCCATGTGGTATGGTGGAATAGAGATAGGCTGGGTACTTGGAGCCAAATCAATATAGAAGATGATATCACGATATGGTGGCATGCCTGGTAAGTTAGAAGGAGATACGTAGGTGAACTCCCACACCACGGGCACTGAATCAATCGTTAGAGTCTCTGCAGCAGTATCCCGAACATAAGCTAGATAAGCCAAACAACCCTTCTAAACCATGTGTCGAGCCTTCAGGAAAGAGATAACCCGTCTAGATGCACTGGTAGATGAACACTTCCACTCCAATCTAGGTAACTCTGGTATTGCCAAGGTAACAGTCTTGGTGTGGCAATCAAGGATGGCATGGTATGAGACAACCAGTCCATGCCCCAGGATGACCTCAAAGTCGGTCATGTCGAGCAACAGAAGATCTACTCTGGTCTCATAACCACATAAAGTCACGATACAAGTCCGGTAAATCCGATCCACCACAACAGAATCGTCCACTGGCATGGACACATATATAGGAGTACCCAAGGACTCGCGAGGAACACCCAGAAAATCAGCAAACATAGATGAAACATATGAATACGTAGACCCTGGATCAAATAGTACTAAAGCATCTCTAACACATACAGAAATAATACTTGTGATCACGACATCTGTGGCTACTGCATCTGGTCTAGCTGGAAAGGCGTAGATCCTAGCTGGTGCGCCACCTGACTGGCCTCCACCTCTAGGGCGGCCCCTACCCACCTGCCCTCCGCCTCTGGGTGGCCGGAAGGCTGGTGCGGCAGCTGATGCGAAAATCATGGGTTGATGAACCTATTGTACTGCCTTGCACCGAAGCCTGGGGCAGAATCTCCTCACATGACCAAGATCCCGACACTTAGAGCAACCTCTTGGTGCGGAAGATGAGTGACCCTGAGTCTGACTCTAGGAACCTAAACATCCACTGGGAGAACCCTGAATAGCCGGTGGATGGTAGATGCTCTCTGGAATAGCACTAAAATAGGGCCGCACTGGAGCATCTCGAGAAGGCGGCAGTGCTGGATATGTGGGCCTGCTAGACTAGCCCCTCACAAGCTGACTTTTGCCCCCAGACGGAGCACCACTGAACCCTCTAGAATAACGAGACCGCGTGTCCCTCGACTCTTGCTCTCGCCCCTGCTGACGAATACCCTCAATCCTCTGAGCTATCTCCACAACCTGCTCGTAAGGGGTCCCCATCTCAATCTCTTGGTCCATAGTGACCTGGATACCATAGTGCAAGCCCTCAATAAACCTCTGCACTCTCTTTGCATCATTGGGGAGTATCATAAGTGCATGGCGAGACAACTTAGAGAATCTCGCCTCATAGTCAGTCACAGACATCTGACCCTGCTGGAGCCGCTCGAGCTTACCCCGTAACTCTTCCCTCTAAGAGGGTGGGATATATCTCTCCAGAAAGAGATGTGTGAACTGGTCCCAAGTCAAGGGAGGAGAACCTGCTGGTCTGCTGAGAAAATAGGACTGCCACCATCTACGGGCCCTGCCCTCCAACTGAAAGGTGGTAAAGTCCACCCCGTGGGACTCCAATACTCTCGTGTTATGCAGTCTATCCCTGCAACAATCAGTAAAGTTCTGAGGGTCCTCATGTCGCTCACCAGCAAATACAGGAGGATGTAGCCTAGTTCATCTATCTAATAGCTTCTGCGGCTCGCCAGTCGCGGCTAATCTGGGCTCTGGCATGGCTGCTACAACTGGCCGAGCCCCGCCCATAGGTAGTGCACCCGGGGTCTGATATACGGCAATAGCATGCCCTGAAGCTTGAGCGGTAGGGGTCTATGCTCCCCCTCCCGCCTGAGATGTGGCTGGGTCCCGCTGGAAATAAACCAGTCTGTGTTATAGAGTCCATAAACCACAGCATGCGGCCCATAACATCCTCGAACCCTGGTGCGGATATGAAATCCGCTGGGGCCGTCTCAGCTGCAGGTACCTCACCCTGCTCCTCAATAACATGATCCTCTACTGGATCCACTAGTGGCACAACTGGAGCAACTCTAGGATGCCCTCGTCCTCTGACAGGAGTTGGATCCCTCCCTCTACCTCTAGCAACAGGGGGAGAAGCTCCTCCACGGTCGGGAATATCTATCGCGTGCGTTCTCACCATCTGTGAGAGAATAAGAGAAGATACTTAGCACCACATCAACCGCACGATAGGAGATGAAGAAAGAGAATTTTTCTAACATCCTATAGCCTCTCGAAGATAAGTACGGATGTCTCCGTACCGATCCGCAAGACTCTATTAGGCCTGATCATGACTTGTAAGACCTACGTGAACCTAGTGCTCTGATACCAAGCTGTGATTTGTCACGACCCAATTTCCCCTATAGGCAATAATGGCGCCCAACCACCACTAGACAAGCCAACGGTGAGCTAGTCATTTATTCTAAATAGTCATGGACTACACTTATTATTGATGCAGTTCATACCTATTTAGAATTTTTGTACTTTATTTATTGGCCCATAGTAAGTGTCGATGTCGATCCCTCGTCACTACTTCTTCGACGTTAGACTAGATATTTATTGGGTACATGTTGTTTATGTATTCATACTATACTTTTGCATTAATTATGTAGGATCTGAGGCAGGTGCATCTAGCAGTCATTCAGGTGTATACCCCCGTTACCCCGAGGCATAGTGGTGAGCTGCTCTCTGCGTACGTTCTGTAGCACCTGCAGCCTCTCTTTTGTATTTATTTTCTATCTATCTTATTCCAGACAGCAGGATAGGAGGTTTTGTATATATTCTACTAGTTGCTCATACACTTGTGACTCCGGATTTTGGGAATACTCTAGTAGACACTTTGTGGTTTTGAGTAATAAATTCACTGTATTTACTCTTTCGTTAGTTTATGCTTTACTTTTCTATAAATTCTTACTAATCATTCTCTTAATAAATAAAATCAAATACTTTGAAATTATTAAAAGAACAAATACATGACTAGCTCACTGTTGGCTTGTCTAGCGGCTACGTTGAGCGCCATCACGGCCTATAGGGAAAATTGGGTCGTGACAAATCTATTATGACCATCTAAAAATTATGATTACAATAAATAATTTTAGAAGACAATTTTAGAAAAAGTGCGAGAGAAAAAGATGGAAAAATAATGAAATACATAAATATACATCTCACTATAGTTGAAAATTAAGGTAACATACTCTTAAATTAATCATCAACTAAAATTCAACGATGAAATATTGATAGTATTCTTATCCTTTAAAAATAAAATTTCATTGTTGACTCAAAGTCATAATATTAGCTCGTCCTTAATTTTAAATATTTAATAGCAACAGTAATTATCCAATAAAATTTTATTTTCAAAGGATAAGAATACAATCAACATTTCACCTTGGAATTTTAGTTGATGATTAATTTAAGAGTATGTTACCTTAATTTTCAACTATAGTGAGATGTATATTTATGTATTTCATTATTTTTCCATCTTTTTCTCTCGCTCTTTTTCAAAAAATATCTTCTAAAATTATTTATAGTATTCATAATTTTTAGATGGTCATAATGGATTTGTCACGATCCAATTTTTCCTATAAGTCGTGATGGCGTCCAACGTCGCCACTAGGCAAGCCAACAGTGAACTAGTCATGTATTTATTCTTTTTAATAATTTCAGAATATTTGATTTTATTTAATAAGAAAATGATTAGTAAGAATTTATAGAAAAGTAAAGCATAAACTAACGAAAGAGTAAATAAAGTAAATTTAATACTCAAAACCACAAAGTGTCTACTAGAGTATTCCCAAACCCGGTGTCACAAGTGTATGAGCAACTAGTAGAATATATACAAAACCTCTTATACTACTGCCTAGAATAAGATAGACAGAAAATAAATACAAAAGAGATGTTGTGGGTGCTACAGAACGGACGCAGAGAGCAGCTCACAACTATACCTCGGGATAACGGGGGTATGCGCCTGAATGACTAAAAGATGCACCTGCCTCAGATCCTACACGATTAGTGCAGAAGTGTAGCATGTATACATAAACAATATGTACCCAGTAAATATCTAGTCTAACCTCGAAGAAGTAGTGACGAGGGGTCGACATCGACACCTACTATGGGCCAATAAATAAAGTACATAAATTCTAAATAGGCATGGACTACATCAATAATAATAACAAATAGTAAATAAGTGATTCTTTAACTAGAAGTCAATTTAAAGTCTCCAATTAGCACATACTAACTTCAACAAATACGGGCCATCAAGTAAACTATAATTTCTCAAGTAATGAAAGTAATATCAAGTGTAATCGGACTCCGAGCATTATCGCGCACGATATATGCCGAGGTTATACGGCCCAATCCAGAATAATGTGTACACTACCGAGGGTCGACCGGCGTGAACCATAGATGCATCTATCATATTGCCGAGGCGCTAGGCCCGTTCCACAAGAAGAGAGAATACTCTACGAACTCTAATTTATGGCTACTACAAGACTACTATACAAGGAGGCACAATTTCTACTAACGGTCAAGTAACCCGCCAAAATTCAAAGTAACTGATATTCGATCTTTACTGTCACGACCCAATTTTCCCTCTGTGTGACGTCGTGATAGAACCTAGTCTCTACAACTAGGTAAGCCTAACATTTTGCATAATAATGAAATAAAAATATAAATTTAACCAACTATTCAAAAATACACAATAAATCCCAAAAATCGGAACATCGTGAATCACAAACTATAAAAGGAAAAATCTAGTGTCTATATACATCAGAGTCTAACAAGAAAAAATACATAATATAATCGACATGAGAAAGAGTAGAAGGTGACTCCGAGGTCTACGGACGCGGCAGATATACCTTGAAGTCTCCAAAGTTGTCCCGGCTCACTGATAGTGTGGCTGATAAGGTCCACCTGGATCTGCACGCAAAAAATATGTGTAGAGAGTAGCATGAGTACACCACAATCGGTACCCAGTAAGTGCCAAGTCTAACCTCGGTCGAGTAGTGACGAGGTCAGGTCAAGGCCCTACTGGTAAATATATAATAAAAATAATATAGAGTGTAATACCGGAATAAAATAAAGGCTGAAATTTAACAACAATGAAATCATAGAAAGTAACAGCTCTGTACACAAAAACACAACATGAGATCTCCCGAGATAATGTCTCGTAGTCTCAAACGTAAATGTGCAGGGGGATCTCCCGGAATACCGTTCCGTAGTCCCAAAGTAAATATGTAGTACATGGGGATCTCCCGAAATATCGTTCCGTAGTTCCAAAGTAAATATGCAGTACAGGGGGATCTCCCGCAATACTGTTCCATTGTCCCAAAGTAAATATGCAGCGCGAACGATAAAAATACAACTACATCACAAAATTCTTACGATTTAGACTAAGTACCAGTCAGGGAAGAAGCAGGAAATTCACTAAGCATGTTGCACAAAATTCACATAAACAATTAAGATACGTAGACATGTTGTATTAGACTAAACATGATAGCTACACATATTGGAATAACTCAATTAAGAATGAAAATAGATTAGTACTCATTAAAACGGTATAACTCAAAATAACGGGAAAACATGTTGTTGTTTAGTAAGAAAATCGGGTTTTACCACAACTAGCCCGTGAACGTACTCGTCACCTCACGTACACGGTGCTCACATATCACAATAGTTCCAAATCTTAAGGGGATTTCCCCCACACAAAGTTAGGCAAGCCACTTACCTCGAACCAAGCTCAATCAATCGGTCCTAATGTCTTTCCCACGAATATCCGGCTTCGAATGGACCAAATCTAGCCAAAAGCAATTACATATCATAAATACAACCATAATAGACTCATCTAATTAATGAAATCAACACTTTAACAAAAATTCTGAAATTAACTCAAAAATCGCTCGTGGGGCCCACATCTCGGAATCGAGTAAAAGTCACAAAATATGAACACCCATTCACTCACGAGTCTAACCATATAATAATTACTCAAATTCGACCACAAATCCCCTTTCAAAACTCGAAATCTTTGTTGAAGAAGTTTCATCCAAATTTTTCCCAATTTCAACCCCAAAATCCGAAATTAAATGATGAAATCAACCATAGATTAGTGGAATATAACCATAAAGGAGTTAGGAATCATTACCCAAAAGCTTCCTCCGAAAATCTCTCCAAATTTTGCCTTCTACTGAGCTCTCAATCAATTTTTTGATAAAAATGGCAAAACCCCCATTTTTGGAGACTTTAACACTGCCCAGTGATTCCTTAATCGCGATCGTGGAAACACCCTCGTGATCGCGAAGAACAACTTCGCTGCCCCATTATTTTACTCTACGCGAACGCACAACTCTCCACGTGAATGCGATGAAATAGCTCCTCAGACTTACGCAATCTTGACTGACCTCACGTGATCGCGAAGAACAACACCCAATTCCATTGCTGCCTTATTTCTTCTTCGCGAACGCAGCCTAGCCCATGCGTTCACGATGCATAACCTGATGAACCTACGCGATCGCGTACCAGTCTTGGCGAACGCGAAGAGATAACCCAGCTGGTCTCCCAAATTACTCTACGCAAAGAGAAACACGCCCGAGGCCACCGGGACCCCAACCAAACATACCGACCAATTCTAAAACATCATACGAACTTAGTCGACCCCTCAAATCATATCAAACAACGCTAAAATCACGAATCACCCTCCAATTCAAACTTAAAGAACTTGAAACTTCAAAATTCTACAACCGATGCCGAAACATATCAAACCATGTCCGATTGACCCCAAATTCTGCACACAAGTCATATTCAACATTACGGACCTACTCCAACTTCCGAAATCGGAATACGACTCCGATATCAAAATTTCCACTACCGGTCCAAAACTCCAAAAATTCGACTTTCGCCAATTCAAGCCTAAATAAGCTACGGACCTCCAAAACACAATTCGGACACGCCCCTAAGTCCAAAATTACCTAACGGGGCTAACGGAACTGATGAAACTCTATTCCGGAGTCGTCTTCGCACAGTTCCGACTATGGTCACAATTCTAAGACTTAAGCTCCCATTTTAAGGACTAAGTGTCCCAAAACACTCTAAAAACTAAAATGAACCCTCCCGGCAAGTCACAATAGCAGAAATAGATATGGGAGAAGAAGTAAATAGGGGATCGGGGCTATTACTTTCAAAACGACCAGCCGGGTCATTACATCCTCCCCCTTTTAAAACAATCGTTCATCCTCGAACGAGCATAGATACATACCTGAATTGGTGAAAAGATGAGGATAACGGCTGCGCATATCCTGCTCGGTCTCCCAAGTCGCCTCCTCGACCGACTGTCCCCTCCATTGAACCTTCACAGAAGCAATGTTCTTTGATCTTAGCTTTCTGACCTGCCTGTCCAAAATAGCCACTGGCTCCTCAACATAAGATAGATCCCTGTCTAACTGGACTGAGCTGAAATCCAACACATGAGACGGATCACCGTTATACTTTCGGAGCATAGAAACGTGGAATACTAGATGAACTCCTGCTAGACTAGGAGGCAAGGCAAGCTCATAAGCAACCTCCCCAACTCGATGCAACACCTCAAACGGACCAATGAACCTTGGGCTCAACTTGCCCTTCTTTCCAAACCTCATAACGCCCTTGATAGGTGAAACCCGGAGCAAGACTCGCTCCCCAACCATGAATGCCACATCGCGAACCTTCCGATCTGCATAACTCTTCTATCTGGACTGGGCTGCGTGAAGTCTATCCTGAATCACCTTCATTTTTTCCAAGGCATCCTAAACCAAGTCCGTACCCAATAATCTAGCCTCGCCGGGCTCGAACCAACCCACTGGGGACCGACACTGCCTACCATATAGAGCCTCATACGGTTCCATCTGAATGCTGGACTGATAACTGTTGTTGTAAGCAAACTCCGCAAGTGGCAAAAACTGGTCCCAAGCACTCCCAAAATCTATCACACACGCACGGAGATTATTCTCTAATATCTAAATAGTGCGCTCGGATTGCCCATCCGTCTGAGGGTGAAATGTTGTGCTCAACGCAACCCAAGTACCTAACTCATATTGTACAGCTCTCCAGAAATATGATGTAAACTGCGTACCCCGATCAGAGATAACACATACCAGTACGCCATGAAGCCTGACGATCTCACGGATGTAGATTCGAGCTAGCTTCTCGGAAGAATAGGTAGTCATCACATGAATGAAATGAGCTGACTTGGTCAGCCTATCCACAATCACCCAAACTACATCAAACCTCCGCTGAGTCTGTGGGAGTCCAACAACGAAATCCATAGTGATCCGCTCCCATTTCCACTCCGGAACCTCTAACTTTCTGAAGCAATCCACCTGGTCGTTGATGCTCATATTTTACCTGCTGGCAATTCAGATATTGAGCCGCATACTCTAATATGTTCTTCTTTATTCTCCTCTACCAGAAATGTTATTTCAAGTCTTGATACATCTTTGTGGCACCCGTATGAATAGAGTATCGTGAACTGTGAACCTCCTGGAGAATCAACTCATGCAAACCATCTACATTGGGCACACATAGCCTGCCCTGCATCCTCAATGAACCATCATCTCCAATAGGGACCTCCTTAGCATCACCGTGTTAGACCGTGTCCTTAAGGACAAGCAGATAGGGGTTATCATATTGATGCTCCCTGCAACGATCATAAAGAGAAGATCGGGAGACTACACAAGCCAATACTCGAATCGGCTCAGAAATATCCAATCTCACAAACTGGCTGGCTAAGGCCTGAACATCCAACGGCAATGGCCTCTTTGCTGCTGCTAGATATGCTAAACTCCCCAAACTCTATGCCCGGCGACTCAAAGCATCGCCCACCATAATGGCCTTCCCAAGGTGGTATAAAATAGTAATATCATAATCCTTAAGCAGCTCCAACCACCTCCGCTGACATAAGTTAAGATCTTTCTGCTTAAACAGATGCTGCAAACTCCGATGATCGGTGTAAATCTCACAAGGAACACCGTACAAATAATGTCGCCATATCTTCAAGGCGTGAACAATAGCTGCTAACTCAAGATCGTGGACATGATAGTTCTTTTCGTGCACCTTCAATTGTCTGGATGTGTAGGCAATCATCCTACCGTCCTGCATCAACACCATGCCGAGACCAATCAGCGATGCATCACAATATACAGTATAAGACCCCGAACATGTAGGTAATACCAATATCGGGGTTGTAGTCAAAGTTTTCTTGAGCTTCTGAAAGCTCTCCTCACATTCCTCTGTCCACCTAAATGGAGCACCCTTCTAGGTCAGCCTGGTCATAGGTGCTACAATTAGATGAGAATCCCTCTACAAAGCGACGGTAATACCCTGCCAAACCAAGAAAACTCCGGATCTCTGTAGCTGAGGACGGCCTGGGCCAACTCTGTATTGCTTTAATCTTCTTCGGATTCACCTGGATCCCCTCACTCGATACTATATGACCCAAGAATGCCACTGAGTCTAGCCAAAACTCACACTTTGAAAATTTTGCATATAACATCTGTTCTTTCAGGGTTTGAAGTGCAGTCCTCAAGCGTTGCTCATGATCCTCCCGACTCCGGGAGTATACCAGAATGTCGTCAATAAACACAATGACGAATGAGTCAAGATAAGGCCAGAACACACTGTGCATTAAGTGCATAAAAGTTGTTGGGGCATTGGTCAGCCCAAAAGACATCACAAGAAACTCATAGTTACCATATCTGGTCCTAAAAGCAATCTTCGGGATATCTGGTTCCCGAATCTTCAACTAATGATATCCTGAACGTAAGTCAATCTTGGAAAACACTCTGGCACCCTGTAACTGATCAAATAAGTCATCAATACGAGGCAATAGATACATGTTCTTCACTGTGACTTTGTTCAACTGGCGGCAATCAATACACATCCGCATAGAACCATCCTTCTTCTTCACGAATAAGTCAGGAGCACCCCCAAGGTGACACACTAGGCCGAATGAAGCCCTTATCAAGCAACTCCTGTAACTGCTCCTTCAACTCCTTCAACTCAGGAGGAGCCATACAATATGAAGGAATAGAGATGGGCTGAGTGCC
Source organism: Nicotiana tabacum (assembly GCF_000715075.1). Classification (NCBI taxonomy): domain Eukaryota; kingdom Viridiplantae; phylum Streptophyta; class Magnoliopsida; order Solanales; family Solanaceae; genus Nicotiana; species Nicotiana tabacum. The sequence continues at coordinate 22,077,915 of NC_134101.1, read as the reverse complement.
CGGCAATAAATCAATGCCAAAATCGATATCTCTATCGGGCGGCATGACCGGAAGATCAGCTGGAAACATATCTGGAAAGTCCCTCACTACTGGAACTAACTCAACTGTAAGGGTACCAACACTGACATCTCTCACATAAGCTAGATATGCGTCACACCCCTTCTCAACCATTCGTTGAGCTTTAAGAAAAGAAATAACTCTGTTGGGAGTATACTCTAAGGTACCTCTCCACTCTAATCACGGTAAACCTGGCATAGCCAGTGTCACGGTCTTAGCGTGAAAATCAAGAATATCATAATGGGGCGACAACCAGTCCATGCCCAAAATAATATCAAAGTCCACCATGTTGAGCAATAATAAATCGGCTCTGGTCTCAAAATCACTATGAGCAATCAAACACGACTGATACACGCAGTCCACAACAAGAGAATCTCCCACAGGAGTAGACACATAAATAGGGGATCGTAAGAATCTTGAGATATGCCCAAATACAGGGCAAAATAAGAGGACACATAGGAATATGTAGAGCCTGGGTCAAATAATACTGACGCATCTCTATGACAGACTGGAACAATACCTGTAATGACAGAATCAGAAGCAACTGCCTCTGTACGAGCAGGAAGGGCATAATATCTGGCCTGGCAGGGCGACCTCTACCTCCCCGACCTCCACCTCGAGCTGGCTGAGCAGGTGGGGTGGTAGCTGGTGCTGTAATCATAGTCTGAGGAACTGGTGGAGCACGCTGTGGCTGAGAAATCTGTGGAAGTGCACCCCTCCTAAATCTATGACAATCCCTCACCATATGGCGAGTGTCTCCACACTCAAAACAAGCTCTAGAAAAGCGTGACTACTATGACTGGCTCGGGCTAGGTCTGCTGGATTGGCCGCTAGGAACACACCGTGCAGGAGGCACACTAGATACTGGTAGTGCATAATAAGGCTCCAGGGGCCTAGAAGGAGCTGGAACACCACTGGAGGCTGGAAGAGCTGAATGAACGGGGCGACTCACATAACCCCTACCATGGAGAGCTGTTGGGACACGAGCTCCAGAATAATAACCAGTCTCTCGAGACCTTTTGGCCTCCCTCTCCTCTCTATCCAGGGCAAACATGCCCTCAAATCTCCTGGCAATACTCACAACCTGCTGATAAGAAATATCCATCTCCAACTCCCTGGCCATACTACTCCGGATGCTGGGATGGAGTCCCTGAATAAACCGTCAAACCCTTTCTCGAACTGTGGCAACTAAGGCCGGTGCATGCCGGGCTAAATCACTGAAGCGGACTGCATACTCTGACACAGTTATAGCACCCTAGCGCAGTTGCTCAAACTCTGCGTGCCATGAGTCCCTGAGGCTCTGAGAGACATACTCTCTCAAAAACATGTACGAGAACTGAGTCCATGTAAGTGAAGCTGCCTCAGCCGGACTACTCAACTCATAAGCATGCCACCACTGATAGGCTTCTCCTCTAAGCTGGGATGTAGTAAAAGAAACCTCGCTCGTCTCCGCTATGCCCATAGTACGGAGAATACGATGAGACTCCTCCAGAAAACCCCGAGCATCATCTGTAGCCAATCCATTGAAAGTAGGTGGGTGGTACTTCTTGTACCTCTCAAGTCTGAGTTGCTCTGCCTCAGAAGCTGTTGCCCTAACCTCGGGTTGAGCTGGAGCTACCGGCTGCATTGGTACAATCTCTGGAACCTGGACCTGAACCCGCTGCTCTGGAGTACCGAAGACAGGAGTCTGTGCTCCTCCCCCGGCCTGAGATGTGGCAGGAGCAAGTGGAATCAATCCAGCCTGAGCTAAGGTGCTGAACATGCTCAGAAACTAGGCTAGAGTCTCGGGGAGGGCTGGTGCAGCAACAGGTATCTCAGGTGTCTGCCCTCCAGCTTGAGCTACTGGGGGCTCCTCTGTAGCAGCTCGTGCGGGTGCTCTGGCTGCACCACGTGGACCTCCTCGACCTCTACCCCGGCCCCAGCCTCTCGGGGCTCTAGCAGGGTGCGCGGGTGCCTGGTTATCAGATCTGCTTGTATGTGTCCTCACTATCTGTGAGAGAATAGAATACAGAAGTTTAGAATCTTTGAAGTCAACAAAGTTATCACACGACAAGGAATCAAAGTAGTGAAATTTTTCCTAACAGTTCCTTAGCCTCCCGAATATAAGTATAGACGTCTCTATACCGATCCGTGAGACTCTACTAAACCGGTTTGTGACTCATGACACCTATAAACCTAGAGCTCTGATGCCAACTTGTCACAACCTAATTTCCCCTCTGTGTGACGTCGTGACAGTACCTAGTCTCTACAACTAGGTAAGCCTAACATTTTGCGAAATAATGAAACAAAAATGTAAATTTAACCAACTATTCCAAAATACACAATAAATTCCAAAACCCGGAACATCGTGAATCACAAACTACAAAAGGAAAAATCTAGGGTCTCTACACATCAGAGTCTAACAAGGAAAAATACAAAAGATAATGGACATGAGAAAGAGTAGAAGGAGACTCCGAGGTCTGCGGACGCGGCAGATATACCTTGAAGTCTCCAAAGCTGTCCCTGCTCAGTGATAGTGCAGCTGATAAGGTGCACCTGGATCTGCACTCGAAAAACATATGCAGAGAGTAGCATGAGTACACCACAATCGGTACCCAGTAAGTGTCAAGCCTAACCTCAGTCGAGTAGTGATGAGGTTAGGTAAGGGCCCTACTGGTAAATATATAATAAAAATAATATAAAGTGTAATACCGCAATAAAATAAAGGCTGAAATTTAACAACAATGAAATCATAGAAGGTAACAGCTCAGTACACAGAAACACATCAGGGGATCTCCCGAGATACCGTCTCGTAGTCCCAAACGTAAATGTGCAGGGGGATCTCCCGGAATACCGTTCCGTAGTCCCAATGTAAATATGCAGTATAGGGGGATCTCCCGGAATACCGTTCCGTAGTCCCAAAGTAAATATGCAGTACAGAGGGATCTCCAGGAATACTGTTCCATAGTCCCAAAGTAAATATGCAGTACAGGGGGATCTCCCGGAATACCGTTCCAAAGTCCCAAAGTAAATATGCAGTACAGGGGGGATCTCCCGAAATACTGTTCCATAGTCCCAAAGTAAATATGTAGCGCGAACGATAAAAATACAACTACATCACGAAATTCTTACGATTTAGACTAAGTACCAGTCAGAGAAGAAGCAGGAAATTCTCTAAGCATGTTGCACAAAATTCACATAAACAATTAAGATACGTAGACATGTTATATTAGACTAAACATGATAGCTACACATAATGGAATAACTCAATTAAGAATGAAAATAGATTAGTACTCATTAAAATGGTATAACTCAAAATAACGGGAAAACATGTTGTTTAGTAAGAAAATCGGGTTTTATCACAACTAGCCTGTGAACGTACTCGTCACCTCACGTACACGACGCTCACATATCACAAAAGTTCCAAATCTTAAGGGGATTTCCCCCACACAAAGTTAGGCAAGCCACTTACCTCGAACCAAGCTCAATCAATCGGTGACAATGCCTTTCCCACGAATATCTGGCTCTGAATCGCCCAAATCTATCCAAAAGCAATTACATATCATAAATACAACCATAATAGACTCATCTAATTAATGAAATCAACACTTTAACAAAAATTCCGAAATTAACTCAAAAATCGCCTGTGGGGCTCACGTCTCGGAATCGGATAAAAGTCACAAAATATGAACACCCATTCACTCATGAGTCTAACCATATAATAATTACTCAAATTCGACCACAAATCCCCTTTCAAAACTCGAAATGTTTATTGAAGAAGTTTCATCCAATTTTTTCCCAATTTCAATCCCAAAATTCGAAATTAAATGATGAAATCAACCATAGATTAGTGGAATATAACCATAAAGGATTTAGGAATCATTACCCAAAATCTTCCTCCAAAAATCTCTCCAAATTTCGCCTTCTACCGAGCTCTAAATCAAATTTTTGATAAAAATGGCAAAACCCCCATTTTTGGAGACTTTAACACTGCCCAGTGATTCCTTAATCGCGTCACTCTACGCGAACGCGTAACTCTCCAAGCGAACGCGATGAAATAGCTCCTCAGACTTATGTGATCGTGACTGACCTCACGCGATCGCGAACAACAACACCCAATTCCACAGCTGCCTTATTTCTTCTTCGCGAACGCGGCCTAGCCCACGCGTTCGCGATGCATAACCTAACGAACCTACGCGATCGTGTACCATTCTTGGCGAATGCGAACAGATAACCCAATTGGTCTCCCAATTATTCTACGCGAAGAGAAACACGCTTGAGGCCCCCGGGACCCCAAAAACATACCGACCAATCCTAAAATACCATATGAACTAAGTTGAGACCTCAAATCACATCAAACAATCTAAAATCACGAATCACCCTCCAATTCAAATCCTTAAGCAGCTCCAACTACCTTCGCTGACATAAGTTAAGATCTTTCTACTTAAACAGATGCTGCAAACTCCGATGATCGGTGTAAATCTCACATGGAACACCGTAAAAATAATGTCGCCATATCTTCAAGGCGTGAATAATAGCTGCTAACTCAAAATCGTGGACAAGATAGTTCTTTTCGTGCACCTTCATCTGTCTGGACGCGTAGGCAATCACCCTACCATCCCGCATCAACACCGTACCGAGACCAGTCTGCGATGTATCACAATATAAAGTATAAGACCCCGAACCTGTAGGTAATACCAATATTGGGGCTGTAGTCAAAGTTGTCTTGAGTTTTTGAAAGCTCTGCTCACATTCCTCTGTCCACCTGAACGGAGCACCCTTCTAGGTCAGCCTGGTCATAGGTGTTGAAATTAGATGAGAATCCCTCTACAAAGCGACGGTAATACCCCGCCAAACCAAGAAAACTCCGGATCTCTGTAGCTGAGGACGGCCTGGGCCAACTCTGTACTGCTTTAATCTTCTTCAGATCCACCTGGATCCCCTCACTCGATACTATATGACCCAAGAATGCCACTGAGTCTAGCCAAAACTCACACTTTGAAAATTTTGCATATAACATCTTTTCTTTCAGGGTCTGAAGTGCAGTCCTCAGGCGCTGCTCATGATCCTCCCGACTCCGGGAGTATACCAAAATGTCGTCAATAAACACAATGACGAATGAGTCAAGATAAGGCCAGAACACACTGTGCATTAAGTGCATAAAAGTTGCTGGGGCAATGGTCAGCCCAAAAGACATCACAAGAAACTCATAGTGACCATATCTGGTCCTGAAAGCAATCTTCGGGATATCTGGTTCCCGAATCTTCAACTGATGATATCCTGAATGTAAGTCAATCTTGGAAAACACTCTGGCACCCTGTAACTGATCAAATAAATCATCAATACGAGGCAATGGATACATGTTCTTCACTATGACTTTGTTCAACTGGCGGCAATCAATACACATCCGCATAGAACTATCCTTCTTCTTCACGAATAAGTCAGGAGCACCCCAAGGTGATACACTAGGCCGAATGAAGCCCTTATCAAGCAACTCCTATAACTGCTCCTTCAACTCAGGAGGAGCCATACAATATGAAGGAATAGAGATGGGCTGAGTGCCCGGTAACAAATTAATGCCAAAATCGATATCTCTATCGGGCGACATGACCGGAAGATTAGCTGGAAACACATCTGAAAAGTCCCTCACTACTGGAACAGACTCAACTGTAGGGGTATCAACACTGAAATCTCTCACATAAGCTAGCTATGTGCCACACCCCTTCTCAACCATTCGTTGAGCTTTAAGAAAAGAAGTACCTCTCCACTGTAATCGCGGTAAACCTGGCATAGCCAGTGTCATGGTCTTAGCGTGACAATCAAGAATAGCATAATGGGCCGACAACCAGTCCATGCCCAAAATAATATCAAAGTCCACTATATTGAGCAATAATAAATCTGCTCTGATCTCAAAACCACTATGAGCAATCAAACACGACCGATACACGAGGTCCACAACAAGAGAATCTCCCACAGGAGTAGACACATAAATAAAGGATCTCAAAGAATCTTGAGATACGCCCAAATACGGGGCAAAATAAGAGGACACATAGGAATATGTAGAGCCTGGGACAAATAATACCGACGCATCTCTATGACAGACTGGAACAATACCTGTAATGACAGAATTAGAAGCAACAGCCTATGTACAAGCAGGAAGGGCATAATATCTGGCCTGGAGGGCGACCTCTACCTCCTCAACCTCCACCTTGGGCTGGCTGAGCAGGTGGGGTGGCAGCTGGTGCTTTAATCACAGCTTGAGGACCCGGTGGAGGACGTTGTGGCTGAGAAGTCTGTGGAGGTGCACCCCTCCTAAATCTGGGACAATCCCTCACCATATGGCGAGTGTCGCCACACTCAAAACAAGTTCTGGAAGGGCGTGACTGTTGTGACTGGCTCGGGCCAAGTCTGCTGGACTGGCCGCTAGGAACACCCCGTGTAGGAGGCACACTAGATAATAGTGGTGCATAATAAGGCTCCTGGGGCCGAGAATAAGCTGGAACACCACTGGAGGCTGGAAGAGCTGAATGAACTGGGCGACTCACATAACCCCTACCATGGAGAGCTGCTGGGACATGAGCTCCAGAATAATAACCAGTCTCTTGAGACCTCTTGGCCTCCCTCTCCTCTCTATCCCGGGCAAACATGCCCTCAAATCTCCTAGCAATACTCACAACCTGATGATAAGAAATATCCATCTCCAACTCCCTGGCCATAATACTCCGGATGCTGGGATGGAGTCCCTCAATAAACCGTCAAACCCTTTCTCGAACTATGGCAACTAAGGCCGGTGCATGCCGGGCCAAATCACTGAAGCGGACTGCATACTCTAACATAGTCATAGCACCCTAGCGCAACTGCTCAAACTCTGCGTGCCATGAGTCCCTGAGGCTCTGAGAGACATACTCTCTCAAAAACATGTCCGAGAACTGAGTCCATGTAAGTGAAGCTGCCTCAGCCAGACTACTCAACTCATAATCATGCCACCACTGATAGGCTGCTCCTCCAAGCTGGGATGTAGTAAAAGAAACCTCGCTCGTCTCCGCTACGCCCATAGTATGGAGAATACGATGATACTCCTCCAGAAAATCCTGAGCATCATCTGTAGTCAATCCGTTGAAAGTAGGTGGGTGGTACTTCTTGTACCTCTCAAGTTTGAGTTGCTCTGCCTCAAAAGCTGCTGCACTAGCCTCGGGTTGAGCTGGAGCTACCGTCTGCATTGGTACAATCTCTGGAACCTGGTCGACCTGAACCCGCTGCTCTGGAGTACCGGCGACGAGAGTCTGTGCTCCTCCCCCGGCCTGAGATGTGGCAGGAGTAAGTGGAATCAATCCAGCCTGAGCTAAGGTGCTAAACATGCTCAGAAACTAGGCTAGAGTCTCCTGGAGGGCTGGTGCATCAATAGGTATCTCAGGTGTCTGCCCTCCAGCTTAAGCTACCGGGGGCTCCTCTTTAGCAGCTTGTGCGGGTGCTCTGGCTGCACCACGTGGACGTCCTCGGCCTCTACCCCGGCCCCGGCCTCTCGTGGCTCTATCAGGGTGCGCGGGTGCCTGGTCATCAGATCCACTTGTATGTGTCCTCACCATCTGTGAGAGAATAGAATACAGAAGTTTAGAATCTTTGAAGTCAACAAAGTTTTCGCACGACAAGGAATCAAAGTAGTGAAAGTTTTCCTAACAGTTCCATAACCTCCGAAGATAAGTACAGACACCTCTGTACCGATCCGCGAGACTCTACTAAATCGGTTTGTGACTCACGACACCTATAAACCTAGAGCTCTGATACCAACTTGTCACGACCCAAATTCCCCTCTTTGTGACGTCGTGACGGTACCTAGTCTCTATAACTAGGTATGCCTAACATTTTGTGGAATAATAAAATAAAAATATAAATTTAACCAGCTATTCAAAAATATATAACAAATCCCAAAACCCGGAACATCGTGAATCACAAACTACAGAAGGAAAAATCTAGTGTCTCTATACATCAGAGTCTAACAAGGAAAAATACATAAGATAATGGACATGAGAAAGAGTAGAAGGGGACTCCGAGGTCTGCGGACGCGGCAGATATACCTTGAAGTCTCCAAAGCTGTCCCTGCTCACCGATAGTGCGGCTGATAAGGTGCACCTGGATCTGCACACGAAAAATATGTGCAGAGAGTAGCATGAGTACACCACAATCGGTACCCAGTAAGTGTCAAGCCTAACCTCGGTCGAGTAGTGACGAGGTCAGGTCAGGGCCCTACTGTAAATATATAATAAAAATAATATAGAGTGTAATACCGCAATAAAATAAAGGCTGAAATTTAACAACAATGAAATCATAGAAGGTAACAGCTCAGTACACAGAAATACAATAGGGAATCTCCCGAGATACCGTCTCGTAGTCCCAAACGTAAATGTGCATGGGGATCTCCCGGAATACCGTTCCGTAGTCCCAAAGTAAATATGCAAGACAGGGGCATCTCTCGGAATACCGTTCTGTAGTTCCAAAGTAAATATGCAGCACAGGGGGATCTCTCGGAATACCGTTCCATAGTCCCAAAGTAAATATGCGGTACAGGGGGATCTCCCGGAATACCGTTCCATAGTCCCAAAGTAAATATGCAGTACAGGGGGGATCTCCCGGAATACTGTTTCGTAGTCCCAAAGTAAATATGCAGCACGAACGATAGAAATACAACTACATCATGAAATTCTTACGATTTAGACTAAGTACCAGTCAAGGAAGAAGCAGGAAATTCACTAAGCATGTTGCACAGAATTCACATAAACAATTAAGACACGTAGACATGTTGTATTAGACTAAACATAATAGCTACACATATTGGAATAACTCAATTAAGAATTAAAATAGATTAGTACTCATTAAAATAGTATAACTCAAAATAACATAAAAACATGTTGCTGTTCAGTAAGAAAATCTGGTTTTACCACAACTAGCCCGTATACATACTCGTCACCTCACGTGCACGGCGCTCACATATCACAATAGTTTCAAAGCTTAAGGGGATTTCCCCCACACAAAATTAGGCAAGCCATTTACCTCGAACCAAGCTCAATCAATCGGTCACAATGCCTTTCCCATGAATATCCGTCTCCGAATGGCCCAAATTTTGCCAAAAGCAATTACATATCATAAATACAACCATAATAGACTCATCTAATTAATGAAATCAACACTTTAACAAAAAATCCGAAATTAACTCAAAAATTGCTCGTGGGGCCCACGTCTCTGAATCGGGTAAAGTCACAAAATACAAACACACATTCACTCACGAGTCTAACCATATAAAAATTATTCAAATCCGACCACAAATCCCCTTTCAAAACTTGAAATCTTTGTTGAAGAAGTTTCTTCCAAATTTTTCCCAATTTCAACTCCAAAATCCAAAATTAAATGATGAAATCAACACCCTTAATCCCTCGTTTTCCCAATTATATTAAACCCCTATTTTTGGAGACTTTAACACTACCCAGTGATTCCTTAATCGCAATCGCAGAAACACCCTCGCGATCGCGAAGAACAACTTTGTTGCCCCATTATTTTACTCTACGTGAATGCGTAGCACTCCATGCGAACACGATGAAATAGCTCCTCAGACTTACGCGATCGCGACTGACCTCAAATTTCCAGGCCCGGGCCCACGTGCCGGATTCCAGAAAATTTTGAAGATTATTATTACCCATGACCTCTCGAACACAAATATATATTTTATTCCAATTTCCACCATCAAATCCCAATTTTACCTAAACCCTAGTTTCTTCACAAAATCTCACTAATTTCAAAAAATTTCCATGTTAAATCTACATATAATTTGCATATTTATCTAAGGAATCGATGGGGATCACTTACCTCTTGATGTTGATGAAATTCCCCAACAAAATGCTCTCAAAAATCGCCTAATAAAAAGGCCCTTGCACCAGTCGCAAATGTCGCATTTGCGACATCTCATTCGCAAATACGACAAATGCATCACAAATGCGAAGACTGGCCATATCTGCCAAGGTCGCAATTGCGACCAAAAACTTCACAAATGTGAATATTGGCAGCTCGCAAAAGCAGAAAAATGTTCGCAAATGCGAACCCCTCAGTGTTTTCCCCTTCCTCGCAAATGAGAAACCCTCAGTGTTTTCCCCTTCCTCGCAAATGCGAGGGTCGCAAATGTGAACAAAACCTCGCATTTGTGAGACCTATAGCACCCGACCAGAAACCAAAAAACTAAAGTTCCTCTAACACTCCGAACGCGCTCGAAACTCACCCGAGCCCCCGGGGCTCCACACCAAACATCCACACAAGTCTAAAAATATCATACAAACTCACTCACGCAAATAAAACACCGAAATAACATCTAGATTCATGAATCGGACGCCAAAATGCATGAATTCAATCATGAAACTCAAGAACTTCTAGAAATACTTTCGCGCGTCTGATTCCTATCAAATCAACTGGAATGACGCCAAATTTTGCAACCCCGATAACACCAAACCAAACTTAAAGAACATGAAAAACCTTCAATGTGCCAACTTTCAACATTAAGCACTGAAACACTCCCGGGTCATCCGAAACCCGATCCGAATACACGCCCAAGTCCAAAATCATCATACAAACCTATTGGGACCGTTAAATCTTGGTTCCGAGGTCGTTTACTCAAAATTTTAACTCAAGTCAAACATGGTCATTATGGGCCACTCTTAAGGAACTAAGTGTTCCGATTTCAATCCGAACCCTTTCAACCCTGAACCAACCATCCCCGCAAGTCATAAAACAGTAAAGGCATGTACGGGGAGTCTTTATTAGGGAAATGGGGATCCAAAAATTAAAACGACCGGTCGGGTCGTTACAGGATTAGACTAATAGGTGATCAAAAACATGGTCTATACTTTTGTATAGGATAAAATATGCTATGTTAAGTAATTGCATAAAAGAGTGACACAGGCAGAGGATAGCTAAAACCAAAGACAATTGTTCCATTTGTTACCGTAAAGAATGATGCTCATAAAGATGTAATAAATGCTTGCCACCTGATAGCATTTAATGGAGAATATTCTTCAGCATTTAGTACACTGCCCGTTACATAGAATTTGTCATTCATGATCATTGTTACACATTCTTCAATGGCCCTCATAATTGATATTAAAGAAGAGCATGATCTTAGGACCTTGTTCCCTAGGTGCAACTATAAATAGTGAGCTCTGTTATCATTGTAAAGGACACGAATTTTCTAGCAAACTTATGTTATAATCTATTCTAAGCTTTATACAATTTTATCTTCTTGCTTTTCGACTTCGTTGTTGTTGTGCCCGGAAGCTCTGCTCCCGGAACTATTGTTCCTGCTATTTCATTTTCATCTTAAGGCTAAGTATTGCATATTTATTCAATTCTTGTATTATTTCAGAATCAAATTAATTCACTTATCTAGAATCACATATAAATTCAATTGTACTATTTTACGGGTAAACAGTTTGGCGCCCACTGTGGGGCCTAGACAGTCATGTAATTAAGTTGGTCCTTACCTCTTTTATTAACATGTTTTGATTATTTGTTCTTAGCAAAAAATCATAGAAAATAGCAGATAATGGTGTTAATAACACACATAATCTTGAAGCCCAAGGAGACCACCCTCAGCACGAGGATTCAATCAGTGATACCCGCAATAAGGGAAACGATGCTACGCTGGTCCATGGCAGGCGGTACCCATGACATATGAGGGAGGCGACTCCCGATGATGCTGAAGAGGAGCATGTTGTTGAAGCGGTAAGGGTTCTGCAGGAGAAACAAGAGGTCATTCTAGGCCATCTCACACAACAGGATAAGGTTATGACGGAACTAAAGCGAGCATTGTCGAGTGCTTCTAATAACGCAAAAGGACAAGGTCCAGCTCCTCCCAGTGCTCCCTCGAATCAAACAATGCAGAGGGTCGACAACAACACCCCGAGGGGCGAGGTTGGCTTCGATAGGGCCAGAGGGAGCGGGTCCTGTCACAACAACAAGAGTGATCACTTCAAAAGCGAACTCTTACGGTTTTGAGTGAAGTGAACACCCGCATGAACCAAATCCTAGGTGCACCACCAGTGCTGAAAGGGCCGGACTTAAAGAAATATACTCAATTTTCGTACAAACCAAGCGCGGCACCAGAATTAATCCCGAAGCAGTTTAAAATGCCCGACGTGCCAAAATATAATGGGACTTCAGACCCTCATGAGCATATTACCACCTATACAACGCGGTGAAGGGGAAGGATTTATCCACGAGATTGAATCTGTTTTGCTGAAGAAATTTGGAGAGACTCTCACGAGGGGAGTCTTGATGTTGTATTCGATGTTGCCTGATCATTCCATAGCTTCCTTTGAGATGCTCATGTATTCTTTTATTCAGGCCCATGTCGGGGCCAGAAAGGGTAGGCCCAAAAGGCTGACATATTCATAATTGCACAAGGAGAGTAGGAGTTGCTACAGGAATTCATCACTCGGTTCCAAAAGGAAAGAATGTTGCTCCCGGCTAATCCAGATGAATGGGCGGCTGATGCATTCACCAAAGGTCTAAATCCGAGAAGTTCTGATGTTTCCTGGAACTTGAAGGAAAGCTTGTTTGAGTTCCAAGTGATGACTTGGGTAGATATTCACAATTGGTATGAGTCCAAGATAAGGATTGAAGATGATCAGATTGGCTTTCCGGCATCAGCAAAAGGTTGGGAGAAGAATAAAGAAAAATCAAAAGACGATTTCGACACAGATAGACGGTCTTCAAGGGGACGGTTTTTGCCCTACGAAGAAGGACGTGGCAGAGGTTTTTGGTCGGCATACAGGTTCATTACCGATAGAAGAACTGATTGTGGCCAGAACAACAGATCACTGCAGGATAACGAAACATTAGATCATATCCTAGGCTATCATAATACAACTTTAACGTCAGTGTAGTAGAGTTGGTATCGGCTATGAAGAACATTAAAGAAGCACGGTTCCTGAAACCGATGAGGTCTGATCCCAACCAGAGAGACCCCAATTTGTGGTGCGAATACGGTGGGACTAGTGGCAACCGGACTGGGGACTACCGACATGTGCGTAAAAAGGTGGCAACACTACTGAAAAATGGCCATCTCAGGGAATTCATAAGTGACCCTGCCAAGAACAATTACGGTCGCAACCGTGATAACGCGGAGCCCTCGAAAATAGGAGAAGATCCCCCGTGCCAAACGATCAACATAATCTTCGGGGGGAACGAGATCAACGGGGGTACCTTCTCGGTAGCAAAGAAGATAAAGGTATTTAGTAACCCATAGCAAGAGTCTCCGGGAAGTCGCTGAGATGACATCACTTTCACGGAGGAAGATGCAGACGGACTATTGCTACCGCATAACGACGCATTGGTAATTTATTTAAATGTACTAGATTTTAAAATCAAATGTGTTCGGGTGGATCTAGGAAATTCGGCCAATATCATATAATAGAGGGTATTGGAGCAAGCCAAACTTACCGGAAGCATCATTCCGGCTACAAAACTCCTAGCCGGATTCAACCTCGCAAGCGCGACAACCCAAGGAGAGATCCTGCTACCTACGAATGTTGATGGGGTGATGAAGACAACCCTTTTAAAAGTTGTGGATAGTGATATAGGTTATAACATTATTCTGGGAAGACCATGGTTGCACGAGATGAAAGTCGTGCCTTCAACGTATCATCAATTGCTGAAATTCTCAACTCCCGAAGGGATTAAGCAGATTATGGGCGATCAATCGGCGGCAAGGAAGATGAATGAGATTTCGGTCTCCAGTAGCAAATGGAGGAGCATGCGTCATAGCAATTACAAGAACCAACGCCTCCTCTCGAATCAAGTGAAGTTAACTAGGGGAAGAAACGTCAGAATCTTATTAGGTGCCAAGATACTTCCAGGTACTAAAAGAGGAAGACGCAATGAAGTCCACATCAAAAGAGCTTGAGCAAGTCACGTTATTTGTAAAGTTCTTGGAGAGGAAATTCCACTTGGGAACAGGACTGCACCCCGAGCTCAGGTTTGGGTTTATTGAATTTCTTAAATTTAATGCCTATTATTTTGCGTTGTCGCATGCGGATATGACAGGTATCCCGACGGAAGTGGTCGTACACAGGTTAAGCTTGGATCCCAGCATCCCTCCGGTAAGACAAAAGAAATGCCCTATTGCAAAGGCCATAAATAAATTCGTCAAAGAAGAGCTATCTCACCTACTTGATATCGGTTTGATCCGAGAGGTAAAGTATCCAGACTGGCTAGCTAACGTAGTAGTAGTTACTAAGAAGAACAATAAATTTCGCTTGTGCATAGATTATAAGGACTTGAATAAAGTGCGCCCAAAGGACTCGTTCCCACTACCAAACATCGATCAAATGATTGATGCGACAGCCGGGCACAAGCTAATGAGTTTCCTCGATGCTTATTCCGAGTAAAACCAAATTGATATGAACCTGGAGGATAGGGAAAAAACTTGGTTCATAACCAATTTCGGCACATATTGCTAAAATGTGATGCCTTTCGGGCTAAAGAACGTCGGAGCCACTTATCAATGACTCATAAACAAGATGTTTAAAAACAGATAGGGAAAACTATGAAAGTTTATATAGACGATATGATTGTTAAGTATTTAACGCAGGTGATCATCTTAAGCATCTGCAAGAAACTTTTGACATCCTAAGAAAGCATAACATGAAGCTTAACCCCAAAAAGTGCGCGTTCGGGGTCAGCTCCGGCAAGTTCCTAGGATTTCTGGTGTCACAAAGGGGTTGAGGTAAACCCCGATAAGATCAAAGCTATTGAAGACATCCCGGACTAACTATCAAGCATAAAAGAGGTTCAAAGGCTCATAGGGAGATTGGCCGCTCTGAGCGGGTTCATTTCCCCATCATCAGAGAAATGCCACCGTTTCTTCGCGCTGCTCAAAAAGAAAAAAAACTTTGAATGGACCCCGGAATGCCAGCATGCTTTGAGGGATTTGAAAAGGTACTTGTCAAGTTCTCCATTATTATCAAAGCCGGGGGAAGGTGAAAAATCGTTAATCTACCTAGCAGTCTCGGAGGTAGCGATAAGTGTCATTTTAGTCCGTGAGAACAAAGGTACACAATCTCCTATTTATTACGTTAGCAGAATTTTAACGGGAGAAAAAACTCGCTACCCGCATTTGGAGAAGCTGGCCTTAGCTCTCGTAGTCGCCGCTTGGAAGCTGAGGCCTTACTTCCAATGTCACCTGATAGTTGTGGTGACCACCTTTCCCCTGCAGAATATCCTTCACAAACCCGAACTCTTGGGTAGGTTGGCCAAATGGGTCGTCAAAATGAGTGAATTTGACATAGAATATAAACCTAGGACTGCGATTAAGTCACAAGTTTTTGCTTATTTTGTGGCCGATTTCAGTCCGGGATTGCTGCCTCTGGCAACCAAAGAAGCAGTGATGGTGCCAGAATCGACATCGAAAGTCTGGACCTAATTTACAGACGGAGCTTCCAACATAAAGGGGTCCGGGCTTGGCATAATATTAACCACGCCTTCGAGAGAAAGCCCAAGTCAGGACATAAGAACGGTCCTTTGACTAACAACGAAGCTGAGTATGAAGCTTTGATTGCAGGACTCGAATTGGCCCGGGGACTAGATTCTGAGGTCATAGAAATCAAATGCGACTCCTAGCTGGTGGTAAATCATATCTACGGGATCTTCGAAAATAAAGAGGAGCGCATGCAATAATACGTAGTGAAGGTTCAGGCTCTGCTTGCTCGATTCCGGTAGTGGTCGATTACTCATATCCCGAGAGAAGAAAATATAGAAGCGGATGCATTAGCTAACCTCGATTCATCAACGAAAATAAAGGGATCAGATTCCGGGACGGTAGTACAGCTCATGCAATCGGTTCTGGATGCATATAGCTACTATGAGGTAAATACGACTAATTTGGTCTGGGACTGGAGTAATGCGATCATCGATTATCTCGAGCACGGGAAGTTGCCCGAAGACTCCAAGGCATCCCGGGTGCTGCATGTCAAAGCAGTATGATATAGCTTCAAAGGAGACCAACTATAAAGGAAACCTTCCCAAGGTACGCTGGCCCGATGCTTGGGAGCATCCGAAGCTAATTATGTTATGCGAGAAGTCCATGAAGAGATATGTGGAAATCACTCAGGCGCAGATACCTTAGTACTAAAACTGGTAAGGGCAGGATACTATTGGCACCCAATGGAATAAGATGCCAAAGCTTTCATGCAAAAATGCGATAAGTGTCAACGTTATGCACCACTGATATATCAACCTGCAGAACTATTACACTCAGTTCTATATCCATGGCCGTTCACGAAGTGGGGAATGGATATCGTCGGACCACTGCCGTCGGCCCCTGGTAATGTGAGATGTCTTTTAATTTTAACTAACTATATTTCTAAGTGGATTGAAGCATGTCCTTATCAGAAGATTGGCGAACGTTAAGTGGTTGATTTTCTGTGGGAGAACATAATTTGCAAATTTGGATTACCAAAAGAGATAGCTTATGATAATAGGCCACAGTTTATAGGCGCAAAGATCACAAAGTTCTTTGAAGACTTGAAATCAAAAAATTCATGTCTTCACCCTATCATCCGAGTGCAAATGGTCAAGCAGAATCAACGAACAAAGTGATTATACAAAATCTCAAAAAGAGGTTGGAAGCGGCTAAAGGTAAATGGCCTGAGGAACATCCTGTAGTGCTATGGGAGTACCGAACAACGGCTAAATCAAGCATAGGAGAAACTCCTTTCTCCCTTGTGTACGGAGTAGAAGCCTTAATCCTGGTGGAAGTAGGAGACCTACCTTGAGATATTTATATTAGTCAACTTGGAGCTATTCGATGAACGCAGGGACTTAGTGTATATAAGAATGGCGGCCCAAAAGCAGAGAATGGAAAGATATTATAATCGAAGAGCCAACCTCCGTTATTTCAAAGTGGGAGACTTGGTTCTAAGGAAAGTAACTCAAAACACCCGAGAACTCAATCCAGGGAAGCTAGATCCAGCCTCGGAAGGCCCCTATCAGGTTTCAGATATCACCGGGAAAGGTTCATACGAGTTGGAGAATCAAGATGGAGAAAAGTTGCCAAGTAACTGGAATGTGGTACACCTCAAGAGATATTATTGCTGACGAACATCACCTGTACTGAAAGTATGTGCTACACTCTTTTTCCCTTCGTCTAGTTTTTGTCCCAATTGGAATTTTCTGGCAAGGTTTTTAACGAGGAAGCAACGGAAAGCATACTACGAAGAAGGTTTCAACATCAACAATAAGACCTTTAATAGCAAGGCACACAAGCGAAGAACCACTCCAGAGCAGTTAGATAATCTTTGGCTCGATAGCAAAATTTCCACCGGGAAATTAAATTTGCTATCAAGCAAAGGTTACCCGACCGTTCACAAGTGCAAACCACTAGGGGATTGTTAGATAGTCTTTGGATCGATAGCATAAATTCCCAAGGGGAAGTGAAGATTGTTACCGAACTGAAGATTATCTAGCAATTCATTAGTGGAGTCCTCAAAGGTGCAAAACTTCCAGTATTCCAATTCACATTCTTCACATTCAAACACTAGGGGAACGATATAAGGATACGGCAACAATGACTGCCACGTCGACCGAAATATGAAAACTGAAAACACAGTTGAATCATTGTGACCGAGGACTGCGCAGCCAGCCCTGTAGAAACAAGTTGTATAAGTTAGCCACAAGAAATGGCAATTTCTTTTTAGCATAATGAATGCTTATGCACTTTTTGAAAATAGAAGGAATAAAGTAAAGTCCTTTTATTTCTATCTTGTTTCTTATCTGAACGATGAATTGATTTTGTCATTTGAAAGTTAAACAAGTACTTCAAATGCTAGTGCCGTAATGAATAGGAGACGTCCTCTTCATGAGCACCGTAAATATAAGAGGGCCCTCTCTTATAAAAATCCTCTCGACAAAGGGTTGATTTCGGAATAACTTCTGCCCGAAATCCAAATACTTTGGGGGGGAAAATACACCCAAGGCCTTACATAATCAGACGCAAACAGTAAAACTTGTGCAAAACACTTAAGCAAGAAAGAATCCAAAGATTAAAACTTGCATAAATGTTCAGACAAAAGAACGCAGAAAGACTCATGCAATACTTGAGTAGAAGATGTTTTTATTCACAATAAATATGCAAAAACGGTACAGGTACAAAAATTGGGAAGAGAAAGGAAAAGCTAAACTGCTACATCTCTGAAACCCGGAGGAAGAGAAGCGTTCGCGCCCCCAAGGGAAGTGGATAGATCCGCCGATGGCTCTATATCTTGACCCTCACTAGTTTGGCCTTCAATATCTTCGTCCTTCGGTTCCTCTTCAGTTTTCGAGGATTCAAAACCAGAACCAGAAGAATCAAAAGCATCAGGCTCTGCTGGGAGACCCCTTTTGGCAGCTGACTCTAGCTCACGGGCTTTAGCGATTTCGGCATCAAAGTCAATGACGTCCGCTTTAGCCTCTTCCAAGATTTTTCTCCTCATGTTGTACATAACATATGGTTTTTCAACAACAAGGGAAGCCTCTCGGCGCTTGAGTTCTTCTTTAAGTTGGATAACCTCGGCAGAAAGGTTTTCCCGGGCGAATCTAATGGACTTGAGGCTAACGTCGAGTCCGTGGACAGTAGAGCTGAAAATTCTATTATGCTCAATGGTCTTCATATACTTCTCCTCCAATTGGTCATATTTCACCCCCGTAGGAGCAAGCTCTTCAGTTTTGGAGTTCAAGGCTGCTTCTAAGTTGGTCAATCTCTCAGCGGAGGCAGCCTCGCGATCGGATGCAGCAAGAACGACACCATGGGCTTCAGCCCATTTGGCCTTGGCCTCTTTAATTGAAGCCTCAGCGGGGCAATATCTTGGCTAAGGGTTTCCACTTCTTGCTCGGTTTGCTGCAAACGAGCCTCCAACACAACGGCCTCAGCAGCTTTGGCTTCCAGTTTTGAGAGGCAATCAAAATAGGGTCCCGCTCGGCCAAAAACTGAT
Organism: Nicotiana tabacum; assembly: GCF_000715075.1. Classification (NCBI taxonomy): domain Eukaryota; kingdom Viridiplantae; phylum Streptophyta; class Magnoliopsida; order Solanales; family Solanaceae; genus Nicotiana; species Nicotiana tabacum. The sequence continues at coordinate 22,058,875 of NC_134101.1, read as the reverse complement.
CCCGCCCAAAGGTAAGTTCTTCTTTTTCCTGAATCAACCTCTGAAGGACCTCGGAAGCAAGGTTATTGGCCTGCAAAACAAGGAAGGCGAACTTAAGCTATTACTAAATCAAAGACAGGAGAAATGATAAAGTAAATGAAGATTGTACCGTTGCGGCATTGTGTATGGTATTGTTCAACAAGCACTCTCCCGAGTGAGCTTGTATATTTTCCTAATCTTTTTCTGAAGCCAAAGGCTTCAGATAGTTAGCAAGTTCCACCAGTCGGGATAGCAAGTTGCATCCGGTGGAGACCGAGAGAGTAACGCTCCTCCTCCTTTGCGGATCTTTCAAGGGGGCAGCATAATTTTTCCCCAAATTCTTGTGAACTAGGGGCTGGGGGAGAGGAACATCCTCTTCTCGGACAGATGCCGCCGGTGGAGATAGTGTAGCAGTTGCTGGTAGAAGAGTTGGCGAAGAAGGAGATGAAGCTGATGGTAATGAAGGGTGAGAAGCAGTTGCGACAAACGCAGTGCTGGTTGTTGGTTGTTCATCAACCGAAGACGGCAGGGACCCGGTACTCAACAAGTCAGCCCCACAGTACCAGGCACAGTGACTGGGATCCGGAAACGGAAGTTGGCATTTTTCACCATTTCAAACTCCCCCTAGAGCGCCGAGGTATCGTCCTCTGTTGGTATAACTAACTCAACAGATTGAGCAGTATGTTGAGTTGAGGAAGGCCGTCATCTTCTATGTAGAGAATCTTCTTCCTCGCTAACTTCTCCATCATCATCAATCATCACGGTATCTATAGTCGGCCCGGGCGAAGGGCTCGTCACCATGAATTCCGGAGATGACTCGGGGGCAACATTCTTTGCCCTTTTATTTTTTTTCCCGGCCATGGAGGAATGCCTTCTTTTTGGTTGCTTGTTCTCCGGTCGGGGACTCCGAGAAGAAGCACTTACACCAGAAGCAGGTCCTAAGACACCTGTATATGAAAAAGCCTTCTGCAGCAGTCACGATGCATCAGCAGGATCGACCAAAACGCCCTCCTCGGGGACGACAACTGAGCCCTAGGGAAGATCTATATTCAACAGGAGAGAAGAGTCATACAACTTTCTCATAAGAAAAGATAAGGACAAGATGAGTTCAACTTACCATGATTTTTGGCCTTCCACCCATATTTCAGGGACAGCTCTTTCCACGTGCAGGTTTCGGGCGTAGTGACGTACAAAATTTTCTGAACCCATTGGTCCAATCCCTCAACCCTAGGGAGAACCCACCGAATCGGTGATACATATAAAGGGAGAAAAGTTATTAATGACGAGGAATGGTCTTTAACAGAAGCAAAAGCAAACTATATACTTACGAGTGCGGTTCCACAATTCCGGGAAAGACGGAGCCGAGGCCAAGATGATGTCATTAATGGAAACTGAAACAAACCGTTCCATCCACCCACGTTCGTTATCATTATCCATGCTAGATATCAATGCATGATGGCCATGCTTGCTGAAGTTAATCATCCCCCTAAGGAAGATCTTGGGGGAATAAAGGTTCATCACGTGAGCTAGGGATAGCTCCTCCCCCGTTCTTGGCACAGGCGCCGAAGGCAAGTAATAGTCCTCCACACGGAGGGACTCACCTGTGCCAAACATACTTGGTAGCGAAGGCAAAACTCCACAATAACGTAGCCAAGCTCTCCACTAAGAGAAAATATCCCCAAAGTGAACGGATACGTATAGAAGTACGTAAAACCCTTCTTGGGTAAGGTTACTCGCTCCGACAGATCCGGAGTTATAATGTCTAAATTCTGGCAATGACAATCTTCCTTCACAGCAGGAATATTGGAAGGAGGGATGGAAGAAGGATATCTTCTAACAGCCCATGTACGAGTGCTAGCAGAAGGAAGTTTCTCTTCGAAGTCTTTAGTTGTGACAAGACTTCTGCAGATGATAGTGATCATTGTAGGAGGAGCGGCTTCATCGGCTTTGTTCTTGTTCTTAGAAGAACTGAGATTTTTTGCAAAAAAAAGCCATTATATGTTAGAGAAGAAGGAAAAGATTTTCTCTTATGAAGGAAATTAAAGAAAGGTTGAAGAACATGGTGCAAAATGAATGAAGAGAGTTTGAGGGAGTTTGGAGAATTATGGGGTGTGAATAAAGGGGACTGATGCGTATAAGTAAAGATTTAGGCGGTTAAATTCGTGACCATAATTACCTCGATAACCGGCAAAAGTTATGTTGAATCGTGGGATGACGCATGTTCGGGGCATTAAATGCGGAGAGACGTGCGTCTAATCAACCGTCAGAAGCTTTTCAGATGGGGTCAGAGAAATTTCTGCCAAAAAGAATATTTCTATCAACTTCCCGGTAACACAAACTTATGTCACCAGAAATCAAGGGACTATCTATATAGGGCAAAATATGTTATGTTAAGTAATTGCATAAGAGAGTGATGCGTGGAACCGAAAGCAGGGGATAGCTAAAATCGAAGACAACTGTTCCATTTGTTACCGGAAAGAATGATGCTCATAAAGATGTAATAAATGTTTGCCGCCTGGTAGCATTTAATGGAGAATATTCTACAATATTTAGTACACTGCCCGTTACAAAGAATTTGTCATTCATGCTCGCCGTTACACATTCTTCAATGGCACTCATAATTGACATTAAAGAAGGGCATGATTCTAGGACCTTGTTCCCTAGGTGTAGTTATAAATAGTAAGCTTTGTTATCATTGTAAAGGACACAAATTTTCTGACAAACTTACGTTATAATCTATTCAAAGCTTTATACAATTTTATCTTCTTGCTTTTCGATTTCGTTGTTGTTGTGCCCGGAAGCTCTGCTCCCGAAATTATTGTTCCTGCTATTTCATTTTCATCTCAAGGCAAGTATTGCATATCTATTCAATTATTGTATTATTTCAAGATCAAATTAATTCACTTGTCTAGAAATCACGTATAAATGCAACTGTACCGTTTTACAGGTAAACAACTTTAGGATTGAACTATACTTTTAGGAAAATAGTTATATAAATTTACGTGTATGCAATGGTTTAAATAATTAATTTAGGAGAAAAGTGCAATGAAACTTTAAGGGGATATTTATATATTATCTTTTCATGGGTGAATTTTTGGTGACATATATTATTCAAGCAACTCTAAGTTAATTTTGTTAGAAAACTTTATGATTTTATTAATTAGGTCAACTTCAGTACTAATTAATCTGTAATTGTAGTCGTCCATCATTAAAAGATTGACCAAATATTTGTTTGGTTGGAGTTCATATTATTAAAAATAATTAATAGTTTATATTACTAATAAATTCACCATCTTTGCACCTATCAAAAGGCTCTTCATTAATAGATAGAAATTAAATCCCTCATATTTGTCGTTTCTTGGCTTGTTTTAATCCCAATTCCTCATCTAGCTTCACTTTAGAAAATCAATAATAGTAGTTCTTTTCGCCAAGTAAAGAAAAATAGTAGTAGTTCTTTAATTTTTTCCTTTAATAACTTGAATTCAAATCTAATGGTTAGTGGCAAGATATCTAAGTTTTCAACGTCAAAATTTATTTCTTAATTTTATATTTGGTTCTAAATATTAGGACTTTAATCTATACAAGGAAAAAATTTAGATGATTTTAATGACCTAAATTTGAGGACTTCTTACATAATATTTTAATATAGAAGTTTTAATAGATAAAGTTTTAGTTGATTTTAAATTTTTAAATATTAGAAAAAAACATAAAATTACGATTTTGTCTAAGATAAAATTTATTTTAAGGGGTAAAAAAGGTGAACCACATTTCGCTAAGGGGTTTTGTGCTTTTAATATAGTGTATATAGAAGATAGATAAGTAAAGCACAAAGTTTCCCCAACACAGAATCTCATATGGACAAGATCTTACGTATTTGAAAACTATGTTTTAACAAATAATTCATAAAATCTTAATGATTTTAAAATCCTAAATATTAGGACATTCTACATATAGGGAAAGATTTATAATCACAATTTCGGTCATGGATTATGGATGGTGAAACTAAAAGAAAACTCTTATCTTCTATTAATAACTTAATAACTACTACAATTGATTCTGGAGGGCTAAATACTACAATTGATTCTGGAGGGCTAAATTCTTTTCTTACGTGAAATACATTAGTTTTATTTTAAAAATGTATCCTAACATAATACTATAACCGAAATAAAATTTTGTTTTGCCGTTCATTATATATCCCAATATTTTATTCATGATAGACTAACTTACATAATGACAACATAGACAATATTGATAAACAACCATCTCATATGACCCTCTAAGCATATGTATATTTTGCAAGAAAAATATGAAAATATATTGAAATATTTTCTCAAATACTACAATATTTACGTATAAGCTTTTTATTTTCATCTTTTTATATCTAACAAGAAAAATATATAGATAACAATAGTGGTCACACAAAAAATTCATTTGCACTCGGTGTCACATCAAATCATGCAAGGGACAAACTATTTAACATTTTATGATTTAATATATATTCAAAAAAACTATATCTAACTGTATTACACGTGGAATGCATTCGTTTTAATTGCCATGTCACGAAACCCACCTTTACAAATCCAACTCAACTTCCAACAGTTTAGCCTTCTTTAAGAAGTCCAACTTTCGCCGTTCTATTTTCATCTTCTCTTTCCTGCCGGAAAAATCCCAAATACTTGTTGAATTCACCGCTTCCATATTTTGACCGATCTCATACGTTTTAGCAGTCATGAATCCAGAATAGTATGTTTCTTTTCTCTCTTTTTTGCTTTTTTATTTCAAGTAGCATCTGCTGTTTGTTTTTTAAAATTCGTGATGATTTCAGTTATTGTGCTTTTGATGAATTTCTTTTGGATCTGTTTTCTGCTTTGTTGAGATTTTTGTTTTTCTACTGTTAATTTTTCTTTTCGGTTGAGCGGATATTCTAGATCGGTGAATCATGGTTACGGATCGGAAAAATAGCTTTTGGCAGTTGAGTTATTGTTTTGTTTTGGTTTTGGTCCCTGTGTTATTCCACTGAACATATTCAGCTTTCAATTTTACCAGACGTGCAGTTTAAATCCTTGAACTGAAGTTAGCGGTGCTAACATAATCATAAGTTTAGAAAAAAGTGAAAAGTAATATCAAATCCTTCTTGAAAACTAAGGAAATTGCATAGCTACAAAACGGCACTTCGAGAAAGAAAGAAGCCAAAGAAAACGATGGAGATATAAAAGAAAGAGAGGAAAGGACTAGAATTCAACTATTCAAGTAAAAGAAGAATTCTTCATCAGCCAAGTATCCAACCTATCTCTGTAATTAAGCTGTTAGCTACATTCATAATTTTTTCCTTTTCAATTTCCTCCCATTATACTTCTGAGGATCATAGTAGGAGGGATTTTTATAAAATTTGTTCCCTTACGTAGGGAAAGGGGAAGGGGATAGTGAGAATTCAATCCACGCCTATTGCTCCAACCGGTTTATTAGATTATAAGCCTTGGTGGTAATAGAAGAGGGTCTTTTTCATGGAAATAGTGATGTTTGATTTGTTCTTCTGAAAACATTTGGTGCTTTATAAGCGTTTTAATTATGGATGTCGATGATACATGCACTGTGCTATATTATATTTATCTTATGATTTATTTATCTGGATATCTTTTGAACTTATATGGCTTATCTGATGTTGTAATCTTCCATGCAGCGATTATCTTTTCAAGCTTTTGCTTATTGGAGACTCTGGTGTTGGCAAATCATGTCTCCTTCTTAGATTTGCTGTAAGTAATTGCATTATTTCACTAGGTTTGCTTCCCAGTTGAAATGTGATGTGAATACCTTTTCCTTCTCATCTAAGTTTCCTTTTTTACTGGTGCATATCTTTTGGGGTTTTGGAATTACTTTTATTTAATCTTTGCTTGATGATTTAGAAAGAAGATCATCAGCCGAGCTGTACTCGTTTCCTGTATAACCCCCCCCCCCCCCCCCCCCCCAAGTATATACATGTTCTTAACTGTCTGTGTATGCATTTTCATTGAATTTTTTAGCTTGCTGATGTTCATCTCATAAGAGATTGAGGAAACTTTTAACTTTTTCATATCTATGATCTAATATCACATATAAATTATGTGTTGGGAACAGAAGGGTATCTCTAAGTTCCACTTTGGCCTGAATATCGAGACTGCATTACCTTCTATTGCTGTTGAATGGAATGATTTTTTATGTTGAATTTACTACATCTTATTGTCCTCATTTTCTGATTTGAATTTGTCATTTTCATGTTTATATTGCTTTTAAACTACCCAGCATTTTTGTTGTAATGTATAACAATCTTTATAGAAGAAAATGGGCTTTTCCTTAGTTTTTCTCTCTTTTCTGTTTTCCAGGATGATTCATATCTTGAAAGTTACATTAGCACCATTGGCGTGGACTTCGTAAGTGATCCATCCACTCAGTATAATGTCTTCATAATAAATGTTTGCAGGATATCAGTAACAATTGCATTCTCTTGTAGAAAATCCGCACAGTGGAACAGGATGGAAAAACCATAAAACTTCAAATTGTAAGTATTTGAACTCCAAGTGCCTTGGCAATTTACGTCATCGAAGGGATTGCAATTAGCCAGAATCTTGTAATCCCCTGTGTTGTTTTCCATAAATTAAGAGAGACAGAAATTGAGTTAGAACCCGCAATCTACTTGATAGAATCTACAAATAATATGATCCATTCTCGACTTGTTTTAGTTCTCTTAGAGACTAATTTTTCTCTGCCCTGTTACATGCAGTGGGACACCGCTGGTCAAGAACGTTTTAGGACAATCACCAGCAGTTACTATCGCGGGGCTCATGGCATAATTGTGAGAAATACATTCTTTCTCCTACTTGTTCATGGATTTCATTTTTTATTTATCAAGGAGATCTTATTCTGATGGGCATCTCTTCAGGTGGTTTATGATGTGACTGATCAAGAGAGCTTTAATAATGTCAAGCAATGGTTGAGTGAAATTGATCGATATGCGAGTGATAATGTAAACAAGCTTCTTGTGGGAAACAAGTGTGACCTCACAGCACAAAAGGTAGTTGCCACTGAAACAGCTCAGGTAAGGAGTCGGCCACTACACCTTTATTCTAGACTCTGTCCCTGAAACTTGGGAGAGGATGCCTCTGTCCGCTAGAGCTTGTATTATAACTTAATGGAATGCATAATATGCAGGCTTTCGCTGATGAAATTGGTATTCCTTTTATGGAAACAAGTGCAAAAAGTGCGACCAATGTGGAGCAGGCTTTCATGGCCATGGCTGCTTCAATCAAGGACAGGTATCAGAAATCGGACATTCATAGATATACCTCTGAATCTCTTTGTAAGGATGACTTATTATGATTCTTTGCTTTTGTAGGATGGCCACCCAACCTGCAGCGAACAATGCTCGGCCTCCAACTGTGCAGATCCGTGGACAACCTGTCAGCCAAAAGAGCGGTTGCTGCTCAACTTGAAAGGAATTAGCATGATGATGCTTCTGATGTGGCATGTAAAATTAGTCCCTCAGTAGTTTGATGTGAAGATACTATATATTTTTCAGCCTTTTGCGAAAAACCCATTCTTTGCAAAGTATTTGATTTTAAGCAAAATTTGTACAAAAACTAGGAATATTGGTGGAATTAATAGTGTTTGCTTTCATTCCATACTTTGAACCTTCATCTGAATGATTTAATCAATCGTCCAAGTCTTTACTGTCGTATTTCTCTGACGTGTAACTCTTTGGGAGCTACTGGTTTTCAGCCCTCTTGTCTACTCTTTGAGGTGGTCAATTATTGGGTTCCACGAGGTGGCTTTGGGGTATTGCTAAGTCCAGTAAGGTGTAAAATATGAAATAGATAAGAGATGCTTGAGACTTGGGGATGATAAAGAAAAATGGATTGATTGAGCGTCCAAAAATCAATTTACATCTCATTTGGAGCCTCTTTTACCAATTGATGAGCAATAAGAATGATTCATTAATAGGAAAGGGAGACGACGAAGAAAACTTTTGAGAATAATGAGTATTGAGAAAGAAGACACAAGAACGTCCAGTTCCAGCCACAGATTTAGCTTGAATCACAGACGAATGAATACAATCAAAGGTCACGGCGCAATTCACAAATCACAAGAGATGTACAAAGAAAGATCTTGACACAAATTACATGAGATGTTGTGATTATGACTCCAACACCCTTTTCAGATATCTAAACGTAATGGTAAATGAACGATTTGGTGGAATGTTCAACCCAAGTGTGTGAAAAATGCTAGTTAGCAACATCTCAGAAGATACTTCTATCGTTTTTTACATTTCACCCTCTATTCATGATTCACCAAGGGAGAAGTTTGAATTAGATCTCCACCTTGCTACCTTCACACCCTACCTCTCCTTTTGCTTGAAGGTTTGAAGCAATCTTCAACCTGCCTTTACACTTCTTTTTCTTAATATAATATAACTTATTTAGAATTAACCTACAAAGAAAGGCACTAATCATGGCAGTTGTGAACAAAAGGATTAACCTGCCAACAAAATTGCGACCCTATTTATTGCGGCAAATCTTCCATCTTTTATTCTTGGCCAGTCTGTACAAACTTCGACTGCACTTTATTATTTGCATATTTTGCTTTTAAGATTTGGTGTTATCACTTACAGCGAAGGACTACAACTATTTTGACATTTTTTAAGAGACTTAACTATGATACAATACCATATGTGGAAAGGACTAGTTAAAACTTGAACTCAAGTATAAGTTATAAATTGAATACAACTCCGAACTCTCAATGTGTCAGTTGTTTGATTGCAATAATACAAAATGTAAGAAACATGGATTTCTTTCCAATCTTTAAGGCTATACTTGCTATCAGTCGAAAGACTTCTAAAAGAAAGTTGTCACCTCAATCACAGATCCTAACTTTTGTATGCTGCTTCTTGTGTTTAAGTCAAAAATGATAGTAACCCCTATACTATGGTTGGTGAAACTTACAACTAAATTAGTTTCTAAAAAAGCTGAACAAGAATCCACAAGAGGTCCATGCCCAGAAAAAAAAAGCAACTCAGTGGTGATCACTTGAATTTTGAATTCACTCGGTAGGACACAGAAGGAAAATGTAACATATACAGACAACTTCAGAGATTTTGCTAGACTAACAAGAGAAGTTATAGAGGATGTCTTGAGCATACATCAAAGAGCACACAACTCTAAAGTGTGCTATCTAACCGCTTAAAATTTTAGATGAAATCATTACAGTTTCAACAAAATGTCACAGCATGCAGATGTTAAGATGTTCAAGCCGAAACATGCAAAAATCATTACAAATCCCACATTGGTTAAAAGAATGAATGATATATGTGCCTTCGCCAATACTTACCTCATGAAACAGCTTTTGGGTTAAGCTAGGCCTAATATCTATTTTCTTAACAATGCCAAAGACAGTTGCAATGAGAATCACAAGAAAGCAGATAAACCTTGGCAATATTGGTTGAACAAAAACAAATATTTGACACCTACCAAACAATGCAAGCTAGCAAAAGGAACAAAATTGTTTTATCATAAACTTCAGATCAGAAACTGATCACTTTAACTAAAATCAAAAATGTAAAAGTAACCCTAACGCCTATATGAAGGAAATGGTATTCGTGCATCTCAAAAGTAAAGAAATATTGAGGGAATGAAATCTCACAGGTCATCTAAATTTACACTCTTAGATGAACTATGAAGGTTTTGAGATATTTCTAATACAGGAACTGCCAAAGATTCCTGGAGATATCCTGCCATCACTGAGCCCAAACATGATAAATGATGCAAAAAGTGGACTCAAGCTCTGATGGTAGGTTCTGCTTCCTTACTTCGCACCCAAAGAAGGGAATTGGCGAACATCTTCAATGGATGGTGCTGAAACACTGTTGTTACCAACAACACCATCTCTCCCATGATCACGTCCCCCCCTTCCACGGCCACCTCGGCGATAGTAACTTCCTCCATCAGCAGGCTTCAGAAACTCATTAATGCTTTTTGTCTGCAAATATTCAAGAAAAATTAGGCCCGCTACAGAAGATGATATAAAAATTTCACAGTTCAAATATATCGCATTCAGCAATTGGTCAACTTATTGAAGATCACACTCTATCCGGCTCTTCAAGGATTCATCTAGCTTACCCACACCAGAAGATATGTTTGATTGCTACTGCCTCTGGCTTTAGGAAAAAGGTTCACCAAGCTTAAGGTACATCCCTTATTAAACTATAGCCAAAATACCCTTTCATGCCCCAGCCATTCCCTTACCCTACTAAGGCAAAGAGAATGTTACTACGAAATTATTGAAAATAGAAGTCAGGGCAACAGAAATAAACCTCGAAACTTGGAAACAACTTTACCTAGAGTCCATAACTATGTAACATCTAGAACAACACACAAGCACATCATAAACAGCTTACTTAAGGAATCCACTAAATTTGCAACATGACCACCAACACTTTGCAAAAGCTAACAGCAGAAGCAAGACCAAAGAGATGATTTGACCCAGAAATGACAGGACATCATGTAATGGACAAGTGAACAAATTGGATTATAAAATCCATAGTCCCTGGGGAAGTAGATTGAAAGGCCAGTGCATGAGTTACTTGATACTCAATGGTAAACTCGCAAGTTGTATCAAGCCAATAAATTCATTAAACAAGTGGATCTAGGATTTGTTGCTAACGCAGGAACCACAATGTAGCTTTTAATAAAAGCTTTCTGACCAAAATTTGTTAAAGAAATCAGTAATATGAAATTTTATGTGACTTCATCGAAGTTCTACAACAAAAATTCTGCAGGTAACAAGTTTGATACGAATAGTTGACCCTTTCTTACTTTTATTGACCCATATATTTAGCCCTATTTCTTTTTTAAGGTGGAGGGAGAGCCTACCACCCTCACCCTTATTATTGCATCCACCTGCGTAGATGGGCATGTAGAAAACTTCCCTCCCTCACATTTATATCATACTCCCTACAACTATGTGAAGGGAGCAAGAAGGTAGGTGGAATAGGTTGACAAATGAAGATGCCAGACCACAAATAGCAGTATAATTATGAGGTAACACAGACATCCTAAAAGATAAATCATACAACAAATCATGTAGCCAGCTTCTGAGATACCAAAATAGATGTTTCACAGTACTAAAGAACCTAAAGTACCTTCTTGGCCTTTTCCACTGCCTCCTTACGCTTGTCTTTCTCAGAACCCTGTCAATATTTTCAAGCACAATTAACATACTAATAGAGAATAATCAAGTACTTAAAAGCCAGCACTATAGCAACTATATAGTAGCATATACCAAGCAACTCACCAATTTAATGAAAACCTCATCATCACTTTTCTTGTTTGACAGAAGTTGCATGGACTCAAGCTCTTTGTCCAAATTGACCTTTCTTTCCTCAGGCTTTAGAGCCAACAAAGCTTTCCTCTTCTCTTCCAATAACTTCTCATACTCTTCTAGGGTCATTTCCTACATATCAAGCAAGTAAGACAATATACTTAAGCAAATATGAACACTTACAAGTACAAGATAATATAATATGCAAATAACAGACCCAAAAGCAATATGAACAAATACCAGGCAACCTAATCCCCTGCAAATAGATGAAGGTTAAAATGCAGTAGTCCACCAGATTTCACATATCAAATTTAAAGCTGTTTCAATTAAACAACTATATGTAATGTCCATGACAGGATGATACCATTCACCATAAAAGAACTAGCAAGTATCTTTATTAAAAAGAACTAGCAAGTAACCAAGATAAAGATAATGCACTGAGAGATATTAATTTGTAACAGCAGAAGCAGACATGTTAACAAGTGGAAACAGCACAGAAAAAAAAAGATAGTTACCTTCTCCTCTGGTTCCTTCTCTTGTGGCTCAGCTGCAGGAGAGTCCTTGCTAGCGTCTTCAGCATCTGCCTGCACAGCTGGTTTCTCGGTATCAACAATCTTCTCTCCCTCATTAAGAGGCTCTTCTTTCTCCCTGAACTCGGATAGAATACAAAACTTATGCTACAAGAAACAACAAACATGATGAATAAAGAAAGAAATTAAGATGAAAATGCTCACGGAGCAAACTCGTCAGCGGGAGTTCCCCAATTCCCACGACCAGCACCCTCTCGTTTAAATTCATTCCTATACAATAAGAATATGAGTGCACTTACACTTACTGCATTCAAGCAATCAAGTCATACCAGCTAAATAAGCAGCTAAGCACATTGTAACCAGTTGATCCCCCGGAAAGAAAAAAAAAAGAAATGTGGAATATGCGTAGGTCATTTTAGAAGTTCCTTTAAATGACTTACCCACGTCCAGTTCCACTTCGTCGCTCAAACGCTCTCCTGGGGCGTTCATCTGCAGTGTCACCATTGCTGAATCCACCACGGCGGCCACCGCGGAACTCCCCACGAGGTCCTCCATATCCAACTCTCCTTTCGGAGTGCTTCGCTGAATCTCCATCTTCTGAAGCTTTGTACCCTCCAGAGAACCCATTACTGCTGCCAAAAGTATTCTCACCATCAGCAGGATATTGGTTAAACCCACGGCCACGACCGCGGCCACCAAATCCTCCGCGTGGACCCCCACGGCCTCCTCCACGCTGGCCATCATTCCTTGCTTCCCTCACTGCTCAATAAACATCAGAAAAATAAGAAACCAGGAGAATCTCAATTGGACGACTCATGAGTGGTGAATGTGGAGTGTAACAGAAGAACAAAACGTCTACATTGTCTTCAATACTTCCATACAAATTAAAGAGAGAAGGTCAGCAAAAAATATCAGACTCATGCGACTGAACAGGTGTGTGTGTGTGTGTGTGTGTGAGAGAGAGAGAGAGAGAGAGAGAGAGAGAGAGAGAGAGAGAGAGAGAGAGAGAGAGAGAGAGAGAGAGAGAGAGAGAGAGAGAGAGTGGAGATATTAAGACCATAAGAATGGACATTTCTCTTATTCAAGTACAACCAAAATACCAGCCAAACAACTTTTCATTAATAAGCAATTAGTTGAACATTCTCCTTTTCAGCTACTTATAAGCTACCATACCCAGCTAAATAACAGACAAATCATGCATAAAACTTGAAGAAACTATCATTTTATCACTTATGACCTAAAAATATCACCATGGTAGAGAGATATAAACTGTCCTATGACCTAAGAGAAGATTGTAGACTTACATATGTACTAGTCCTCAGTTGCAACTATTTCATGACAGGAGACGATAAAAGGGAACAAGGTAGCTCGAACTCACAGAGATAAAATTCTCAAAATTACTAAAACTCCTTCAGATCAATGCAAACTTTAGCCAAGAACATAAAATAACAGAAACAAAGCATCCATGAGACTACACCAACAAGGCTTCAGGAGTATTCTGGTAGTAGACTTGATTGTCGTGTAGGGATAAGTGTGACATTTAGAAAGACTCTAATTTGCCTTAAAAGACCAATTATTTAGTACTCCATTAGAATAAATTGGACATGAAGAGAGTGCAACATATAAAAAGGATATATACAGTCAACCCCAACTAATTTGGTAATCTAATGGATTTTAATCATTGATTATATGACTTCTTACCGAGGGAAGAGAAAAAAGCATACATTTACCAACTTCTAAATACTAGCAGATAGACTAGACAATATAATACAAGATATAAACTATAAAGTATCCTAACCTTTGTAAATTAAGCACTCACTCGAAGACAGGAAAAAGTTAAAAAAGTTCTAGTTTAAGTATACTGACGTTCAAAGCAAGCAAAAAAACTCCCTAAACACTTTGTAGCAGTACCGAACTAAGAAGGCAAAAAAACATAGCATACATTCAGAGTAAAGTGTGTATCTATTTTATATCATGTGGTCTCTTGGGCAATTTACATGCTACTTCCCACCAGCAAAGTATATATAGTATTTAAATATCCCAAGCAATTAGACATGTATAAGCACAAATAATTAACAGAAAGTTGAAATTACCAGCCTCAGATGGAGGGAGGGGCTTAGAGGGCAACTTAGCAGCAGGCTTAAATTGCTGAGCAGGTCCCTTCTTTGGAACAGAAGCAGGAGGAGGAACCTGTTTTTGCTGCTCAGCAGCAATTAACAAGCTTGGGTCCTCAGCATCATCATCCAGAAGGTCAAATGGGTTCAAAGTTGCCATTTTTTTGGATCTTTTGCTGAATAGATGGAGAGATACAAGATATATTGTATCGAGAGAGAGAGAGAGAGAGAGAGAGAGAGAGAGAGAGAGAGAGAGAGAGAGAGAGAGAGAGAGAGAGAGAGAGAGAGAGAGAGAGAGAGAGAGAGAGAGAGAGAGAGAGAGAGAGAGAGAGAGAGAGAGAGAGAGAGAGAGAGAGAGAGAGAGAGAGAGAGAGAGAGAGAGAGAGAGAGAGAGAGAGAGAGAGAGAGAGAGAGAGAGAGAGAGAGAGAGAGAGAGAGAGAGAGAGAGAGAGAGAGAGAGAGAGAGAGAGAGAGAGAGAGAGAGAGAGAGAGAGAGAGAGAGAGAGAGAGAGAGAGAGAGAGAGAGAGAGAGAGAGAGAGAGAGAGAGAGAGAGAGAGAGAGAGAGAGAGAGAGAGAGAGAGAGAGAGAGAGAGAGAGAGAGAGAGAGAGAGAGAGAGAGAGAGAGAGAGAGAGAGAGAGAGAGAGAGAGAGAGAGAGAGAGAGAGAGAGAGAGAGAGAGAGAGAGAGAGAGAGAGAGAGAGAGAGAGAGAGAGAGAGAGAGAGAGATTGCGAAAACCCTAGCCAAAGCGGCAGATAATCGAGGAAGTGAGAGTGAACCTAATCTTAATAAACCCTAGTGGAGTGGAGGGGATTGGATGCGGGAAGGTTCACTGTAAAGTGGGCGTGGAGTGCATTTCGGTTTTGTCGGGTTTGTTGGGCTTTGACATTTTTTGCAATTTTGGATTCAACTGCTTCATTCTTTAATTAGTTAGGTTATGCCCCGGCCCAAACTCAATATGAATCTCAAGAATGAATAATCTTTTGCCAAAAAAGTAATGAATGAATAATCTTTTGCCAAAAAAAAGTAATGCATATCATAATCATCGACACCATATATATTTTGCAAATTTCATGCCAGCTATATTTAGATTCATATGTGCACGACGATAATTTGACTTAGGATTATTGAAAAAAGATTTTTTTTAGCTGCAAATGTCCAATGAAATGAGCATAAAAATCACAGAAACACAGTTCTTCCCTTTTGTGGTAAGCTTGGGAAACTTAAGGGATTTTTTTAACCCCGCTAGTTGTTTGCTATTCAATTCATAATAATGTACAAGTGGGTTTCCGAGATGTCAATAGTTACATAAAGTGCATGAACATATATTGTATACTTAAGTTCTTATAGTTACTGATTGATTAATTTGGTGGTCTTTTGGGAGTACTTTTTTAACATAATGTTCAAAGAGTAGTTTAGAAATAAAAAATTATTGATGTATGATGAACGCAACGTACGGTGTGCTTTCTAATGAAAGTTTTCATAAGTTTGCACCTCTTATTTTAGGTTTCCTTTTACTTTCAAGGGAAGACACAAAATATATTATTTTGCTATTTATTGTATTTTTATATTTAGATATAAACTATGATAGTATCAAAAAAAAAAAAAATTCAAATAGTGGTACATCATTAAAAAATTGATATGCAAGAGATATGAAAATTATTAAACTTCAATAGTCATTATATTACGTAATAAAAAAAATAAAACTATAAGTATTGTACAACATCAAGAGTCAAAATTTTCATATATTCTTTATAAATTATTGGCTTTCAAATAAACTTCTTAATCCAATAAGTAATATTTATTGTTATACGTCAAAAAGAACAACTTTAAATGATGTATCAATGCTTTATTTAGTTCAGTAAAAATTTAAATGATGACTAAAAGGATAAACCCCGTTTATCTTAACGAGAAGTTTTCTTTTAAAAAAAATATTTCACTGCTCAAATAATACATCTCTTTTTTTGGTGTTCTACCTCCAGAATAATATTTAGTGATTTATATATTGTATAGATTATTCTAGTAATTAATGTAGATTAGAGGAAAAAATGTTACCATAAATTATGGTCAGCAAGTGTATACGGTCGAAACTGATTGCGGCCTTCGTACGTCTGATCTAAATGGAAACATAATGGACCGAAGAAAGTTTTCGTAATATCGAGATGGGATCCGAAGAAGGCACAAACGAGCTTCGAGTTTCAGGAACGGGTCAAATACCGAGCTCGAAGTTATTATCGAGCTCGGGTCCGAATCGAACTATGTTGAAATATGATGGAATCGAGCTTAAGGGCCAGGGGTCAACCAATACCGAGCCCGAGTCATTATCGGACCCCGAGTCGGCATCAAGCTCAAACACGCATCGAGCTCTAAAACTGGAAGCCGACCAATACTGAGTCCAGTCAAGATCGAGCTCATATACAAGAGCCGTTGTAGCCGCACTAAGGGAGAGAATTTCGACGGGAATTAGGAAAAAGCTAATTTATCATGAATTTTTCACTATGTATTTTTAATTATATATAAAGTAGGGTTCCCCCACTATAAAGGGGATGGCGATATTCCTGTAAAGGCATCAAGTTTTACATACATTGTAACTAAGATATCATACACTCCTATATTGAAGAATTGTCCATTTTTAGCTTCATAGATTGATTCATCTTGCTTAATCCATAAATCATCTTCTTTCCAATTTTGCTTATTTTTCATTCTTTGCAATCAATATTCGATATTTTCATTTTACTCTTACGATTTGTGTCAAGTTATACTACATACCCTTAGAACTACGTACAAATTCAACTCTATCCGTTTTCGGGTAAACAGTTTAGCGCCCACTGTGGGGCTAAGGATAATAGTGATTATTTGTTACGAATCTGCAAAAATATACCGTTTTACGCTTATTTTCGGAAGTGCCTTTGATTTCGGATTAGCAACGACGAGCTCTCAAATTAAATGACCTTATCTATCGACAATGAAGTTGGCCTTCGAGGTGAAAACAACAACTTGATGCCCAGGGCCGGAATGCCGCTTGTTGACGCCGTTGGAGCTCGAGTCGAAGTGTCATTAGACGTTAATTCGTATGTGGCCATTGAGGCAAACCTACATTTTGAACCTGAAAATAGCATTCATGGTGGCACTCGATCTGCAGCTCGAAATACACATAACGTCGAAGAAAGCGGCGTCAGCTTGCATGTGATCTTCGAAATGTTGCAAGCTCAATAGGCAGCAATAGCTCAGTTACAGAGTCAAACCTAGATGCCGAGCAAGCCGGAGCCCAGTCCACCCTGAGAAATCGACCACAGAACGGAATCAGCTATAGTAAGATCAAATGAGCAAGAGTCGGGGACTAATCCCGAAATTGTTAAAATGTTCGAAGAACTCACCAAACAAATAGAATCTGGAGAAAGGAGGATCGAATAAAACGACAAAAAAGGTAGAAACATATAACTCCAGGGTTGATCAGATCCCGGGGGCACCACCGATATTGAAGAGCTTAGATTCCAAAAAATTCATACAAAAGCCTTTCCCCCCAAATGCGGCTCTCAAACTGATCCCAAAGAAATTCCGCATGCCCGAGATTCCTAAGTATAACAGAACTACCGACCCCAACGAACATGTCACCTCTTACACATGTGCCATTAAAGGGAATGGCCTAGAGGACGATGAAATCGAATCCGTATTATTAAAGAAATTCGGTGAAAACCTGTCAAATGGAGCAATGTTATGGTATCATAATTTACCATCTAATTCTATCGATTCTTTTGCTATGCTTGCGGATTCCTTCATAAAAGCGCACGCCAGGGCCATAAAGGTCGAGACCAGGAAGTTGGATCTGTTCAAGGTAAGACAAAAGGATAACGAGATACTAAGAGAGTTCGTATCTCATTTTCAAATGGAACGAATGGATCTGCCACCAGTCACAGACGATTGGGCTGTTCGGGCTTTCACTCAAGATTTGAACGAGCGAAGTTCGACGGCTTTCATGGCGGTTGAAGCATAACCTAATCGAGTATCCGGCTATTATTTGGGCCGACAAGCATAATCGGTACAAGTCGAAAATTAGAGTCGAAGACGATCAGTTGGGTTCCGAACCCACTGTTAGAAGGGACATCAATCGGGAACAAGATCCGATCAAGGACCGATACTAACCATATAGTGGAAACAACAGGACTAATAAATCGAGACGTAACCCCGGACAAGGCAATAAAATGAGTGATCGAGGTCAAGGGTTTCGGGGGCTGATGAACAAAGATAGGTTCGACAGGCCTACCGGACCTAAGGAAGCACCATGGTTATCGGAGTATAACTTCAGCATCGATGCATCCGTTATCGTGTCAGCTATCGGA
Organism: Nicotiana tabacum; assembly: GCF_000715075.1. Lineage (NCBI taxonomy): Eukaryota > Viridiplantae > Streptophyta > Magnoliopsida > Solanales > Solanaceae > Nicotiana > Nicotiana tabacum. The sequence goes on along the minus strand of NC_134101.1, from coordinate 22,040,528 downwards.
TGCATCAAAGACACTAAATGGGCTCGACCCATGCAGACTGATCCTGCCTAGAGAAACCCCAATCAAATGTGAGAGTATCATGGCACCCATGGCCACAGAACGGAGGATTGCAGGCAACTAAGAAAGGAGGTAGCCCGGTTATTCAATAAAGGGCACCTTCGAGAATTTTTAAGCGACAGGGCCAAAAACCATTTCAAAAACAGGGATTTCGGTAAACAAAATGAATAGGAAGAACCACATCACATCATCCACATGATCATCGGTGGCGTCAATACCCCTCAGGGACCACTGCTTAAACGCACTAAGACATCGGTTATGAGAGAAAAGCGACCTCATACTCAGGATTACGCACCCAGAAGAACCTTGTCCTTTAATGATGAAGATGCAGAAGGAGTCATGCAACCTCACAACGATGCACTGGTAATATCTGTACTTATGAATAAAACTAAAGTTAAGCGTGTGTTAATTGATCCGGGTAGCTCGGCCAATATTATTAGATCGAAGGTTGTAGAACAGCTCGGTCTGGTCCTAAACGAATTCAATATGGCATGTGAAACCACCAAAGGCGAGATAATCATGCCGATAAACATGGCCGGGACCATCCAAGAAACAAAGTTCCACGTAATCGAAGGTGACATGAGGTACAACATCCTTTTTGGAAGGCCATGGATCCATAATATGAGAGTTGTACCTTCGACCATCCACCATGTGCTTAAATTCCCAACATCAAAGGGAATCAAAACAGTGTACGGAGAGCAACCGGCTGCAAGAGAAATATTTGCCTTCGAAGAAGCAATTCCGATATCCTCACATTCGTCAACAAAGGGATCACACTCAAAAGGGGAACAAGATGCCAAATAGCAATCACAGACGCCAGCCTCACCACAACTAGAAAATCAGAAGACTGACGAAGATGGTGATCAAAGGATCCCTCGATCCTTCGTGATCCTCGATGATTCCGACGCTACCCAATCAACGATTGAAGAACTGGAGCAAGTCATACTAATCGAATATTTTTCCGAACGAAATGTATACCCCCGAACTCATGAAAAGGCTTATTCAATTTCTTATCAATAACATAGATTGTTTTTCTTGGTCCCATTTAGATATAACAGGGATCCCACTGAATATAATGACGCATCGGCTAAGCCTGGACCCTAGGTTCAAACCGGTGAAACAAAAGAGAAGACCCCAGTCCGAGGTAAAGCACACATTCATAAAGGACGAGATAACTAAACTTCTCAAAATAGGGTCCATTTGGGAGGTAAAATACCCCGAATGGTTAGCTAATGTAGTTGCAGTCCCTAAAAAAGGGAACAAACTTAGAATATGTATAGATTATAAGGATTTAAACAAGGCATGCCCCAAGGATTCTTTTCTCCTGCCCAACATCGATCGCATGATCGATGCCACGGCCGGCCACAAGATCCTTACTTTTCTCAATGCCTATTCCGGGTATAATCAAACTAAATAAACCCGGAAGACCGGGAAAAAAGTCGTGCAGAGGCTAACATGATGGATTGTTGCCTTAGGCCGATTCATTTCAAGTTCGTCGGATCAAAATCATAGATTTTTCTCTCTACTCAAAAAGAAAAACGTTTTCGCCTGGACCCAGAATGTCAACAATCATTAGAGGAATTGAAGCAATACCTATTGAGCCTACCGCTGCTTCACAGTCCCAAGGCAGATGAGAAACTTTACTTGTACTTGGCGGTCTCGAAAATAGCGGTAAATGGTGTCCTAGTTCGATAAGAGCAAGGTATGCAATTTTCCATTTATTATGTAAGTCGAACCTTAGGGGAAGCAGACACTAGATATCCACACTTAGAGAATTTGGCACTAGCACTGATAAGCGCCTCTAGAAAGTTAAGATTATACTTTCAATGTCACCCCATATGTTTGTTAACCACTTACCCACTTCGTAATATTTTGCACAAGCCCGAATTATCATACCGATTGGCCAAATAGGCCGTCGAACTCAGTGGGTACGATATCGAATATCAAACCCGGACGACCATCAAGTCTCAAATTTTAGCGGATTTTATGGCCGATTTCACGCCGACCCACGTACCCGAAGTTGAAAAAGAACTCTTATTGAAATTGGATACATCATCGGGGGTATGGACCCTTTTCACAGACGGGGCTCCGAACATGAAGGGGTCCGGGCTAGGCATCGTTTTAAAGTCGCCCACGGGTAACACTATTAGGCAATCTATCAAAACTACTAGGTTGACTAACAATGAGGCCGAGTATGAGGCCATGATTGCAGGTCTCGGGCTAGCTAAAAGTTTGGGAGCATAAGTCATTGAAGCCAAGTATGACTCTTTGCTGGTGGTAAATCAAGTAAACAAAACCTTCGAAGTTCGAGAAGATAGAATGCAAAGGTATTTGGACAAACTATAGGTAACTTTGCACCGTTTCAAAGAATGGACCTTACAGCATGTACCTCGATAACAAAACAGTGAGGCCGATGCACTTGCAAATTTGGGGTCATCGGTCGGGGAAGATGAGATCAGCTCAGAGACTGTCATTCAACTCTCGAGATCCGTGATCGAGGAAGGTCATGCCGAGATAAACTCTACAAGCTTAACCTGGGATTGGAGGAATAAGTATATTGAATACTTGGAGAACAGAAAGCTCCCATCGGACCCTAAAAATTTGAGGGCCCTACAAACCAAAACTGTTCGGTTCATATTGACTGTAGATGGAAGATTATACCGAAGGACATTCGATGGACCATTGGCATTATGCTTAGGACCAGGGGACATCGATTACGTCCTACGTGAGATTCACGAGGGTACTTGTGGAAATCATCCTGGTATCGATTCATTAGTCCAAAAAATAATCAGAGCAGGATATTATTGGATCGATATGGACAAAGATGCAAAGGAGTTTGTTCGAAAATGTGACAAATGTCAAAGGTTTGCACCGATGATCCATCAGCCCGTAGAGCAACTTCACTCAGTCCTATCCCCATGGCCATTCATGAAATAGGGAATGGATATCGCCGGCCCTCTGCCATCGGCCCCAGGTAAAGCTAAGTTCATTTTATTTATGACTGGCTATTTTTCTAAATGGGTTGAAGCACAGGCGTTCGAGAAAGTAAGAGAGAAAGAGGTTATAGACTTAATCCGGGATCATATCGTATGTTGATTTAGGATACCCGCCGAATTAGTGTGTGACAATGGGAAACAATTTATCGACAACAAAGTGATGAAATTCCTCGAAGACCATAAGATAAAAAGGATATTATCAACATCGTATCACCCTAGTGGGAACTGACATGCCGAATCGATGAACAAAACTATCATTCAAAATCTAAAGAAAAGGTTGAACGACGCTAAGGGGAAATGGTGAGAAATCCTACCCGAAGTTCTTTGGGCGTATCGAACAACATCAAAGTCCAGTACATGGGCAACCCCATTCTCCTTAGTATATGGCTCCGAAGCCTTGATTCCATTCGAAGTCGGAGAACCTAGTGCCATGTTTCGATATACAACAGAAGAGTCAAATCACGAGGCTATGAATACTAGCCTCGAATTATTGGATTAAAAACGAGAAGCCACTCTCGTCCGATTGGCCGCCCAAAAGCAGCAGATCGAAAGATACTATAATCGAAGAACCAATCTTCGTCATTTTAAAATCGGGGACCTAGTGCTAAGGAAAGTCACCCTCAGCACCTGAAATCCGAATGAAGGAAAACTAGGTCCAAACTGGGAAGGACCGTATCAAGTACTCGAAAATGTCAGTAAAGGATCCTACAAACTTGGTATTATGAACGACAAACAACTACCAAGTAATTGGAACGTGTTGCACCTAAAATGATACTACTGCTAAGGTATGACCCTCCCATGTTCGTTTATATTTTGAAACTAACCCTTGCAGGAGTTCGATCAGGAATAAAGATGGATCATTCAACACGAAACCTTAGGTCTGAAAGCACGCGTTGCACTCTTTTTCCCTTAGACCGATTTTATCCCAAATGGGTTTTTCGGCAAGGTTTTTAATAAGGCAACCATTGATCGTGCTAACTTAGAATAATTCAACAGTATCTGAGGCCTCCTTACAATTAACCTTGAATACTGGTGGGCATTACCCTCAAATATATCAAGTTCGATACAAGAATTTTACTTCACAACAACAGGGTTTCGATAGGAAAAATTATAAGATCCAAATGGTCAAAACGAACCATGCTTATGTAATTTGCTCGATCCCTGGTACAAAACATAAACATATGTATAACGACATAAAGAGAATTTCTTACCGATATCTCAAAATCCATCCTCTATTTTGTGATCTATTTTGCAAACAAGCTTAAGGGTCGATCGGGGACTGCCAACCGAAAAATCAACAAGATAAAGTCCGACTAAGCCTATGGGCTACTCTTATTTCGAGTTCGAGCAATCACTCACTCGACCATTAAGCCTACGGGCTACATTACTTCGAGTTTGAATCATTTACTCGAATACTAAGCCTACGGGCTACTCTTATTTCGAGTTCGAGCAATCACTCACTCGACCACTAAGCCTACAGTCTATATTACTTCGAGTTCGAATCATTCACTCGATCACTAAGCCTACGGGCTATATTACTTCGAGTTAGGATCACTCACTCGACCATTAAGCCAACGGGCTACATCACTTCGAGTTCGAGCAAGCACTCACTCGACTACTAAGCCTACATGCTACTCTTATTTCGAGTTCGAGCAATCACTCACTCGACCATTAAGCCTGTGAGCTACATTACTTCGAGTTCGAATCACTCACTCGATTACTAAGCCTACGGGCTACTCTTATTTCAAGTTCGAGCAAACACTCACTCGACCATTAAGCTTACGGGCTACATTACTTCGAGTTCGACCAAGCACTCACTCGACCATTAAGCCTACGGGCTATATCACTTCGAGTTCGAGCAAGCACTCACTCGACTACTAAGCCTACGGGCTACTCTTATTTCGAGTTCAAGCAATCACTCACTCGACCATTAAGCATACGGGCTACATTACTTCGAGTTCGAATCACTCACTCGACTAATAACCCTACGAGCTATATTACTTCGAGTTCGAGCAATCACTCACTCGACTACTAAGCCTACGGGCTACCGTATCTCGAGTTTGAGCAAGCACTCACTCGGTTACAAAGGCTACAAGGTCCAAATTCGATCAAATTGCCTAAAGCCTTCAAAAGGCATGAATGAAATAAAATTTTCACAAGGCAGAGAATAAAACAGAGGCAAGTCGGGAAAAGAAAAGATCTTTATAAATATACAAGAATGATTACAATGTCCGAACAGGACCCTACATAAAAAAACAAAATAGAAACTAAGGGCTAAGTTTCTTGGTTATCTACCGGGGCAGTCTCTTCTCCATAGGGCTCATCCCCCCTCTCGGAACCACTCTTGCTCCCATCATCGTTATCATTATGATCATCAAAAGTCAAGGCTTCAACATCGGCTTCGAGCTCTTTAGCCCTTTTTATCTCTTCGGTGAGGTCGAAACCTCGAGCATGGATCTCTTTGAGGGTCTCCCTCCAAGATCGGCACTTAGTAAGTTCAGCAACCCAATGTGCTCGAGTATTGGCGGTCTCGGCTGCCTTTCTTACTTGTACCTGAGCAGCTTCAGCATCGGCCCTGTAAACGGCCATGAATGCATCGGCCTCGGCCTTTGCCTTTTCGGCGTCAGATTTGGCCTTGGCTAGCTCGTAGGCCACCCGAGCCTCGAGCTCCTCTATTCTTCTTGCTTGAAACGAGCTTTTCTCATTAATTCTTTAAATTTGGTTTGATAATTGGGCTCGAGTAGATTCTTTTTCTGTGGCAAGACGGTCCATGCCATATTTCCATCCCAAGGTCTCCGCCCTTATCATATCGACCTCCTCACGAATCTTCCCAATAACTTCAAGCTTCTGCTGTAGCTGTGAGATTGAAATATTAGCCACCGTTCCAGAATCGAGCCCATGGGTTTTTAAGATTACCATTACCTGCTCGGTCAGGTCGGTCTGATCTTGTTGAGCATTGGCCAATTCAGCTCGGAGGTCCTTGATTTCTTCTTCCCTTTGTCCAAAAAGGAGTCTAAGGGTGTTCCTCTCTTCCGTGACCCGCCGAAGGTCAGCCTCATACCGACGCAGCTCAGCTCGAGACCGAGAACACGCTTCTCAATGAACCGTTATGGCCTACGAAGAAAGAGGAAAAGAAGTTAGAAAAGAATAGCAAACATGCAAGTGGTATCAACGAAGGAAGTTAGAGCTTACCCGATTTAGAGCTTGTTGCACTTCACAGAAAAGGCCTGGCACATCACTGGGGCCGACAACTTTCTCGACACTAGTAAACAAATCACATAAGGGGTCCTTCCCTTCATGAGATTGGTTTATCTCGAGGGCCCCCAAAGCTTGGGCTTCCCGAATCGCCCCTTCGGAAAAAGCAAGGAGAATGGGCGAGTCTTCGATTACTATTGTCCCAAGCGACTCGCTTGGGGCATTCTCCTCAGTTCGGAGAGCTTCGGGACCGGCCTCTTCTGATATACCCACTGTTTGTTGACTTCGGTGGGAGGAATCCTCGATCTCTAATGGTTCGGGGACTCTGCTCAAATCTTTCTCCGATATCTCCCCAGTCTGAGGCGGAGCTTTATAAATCACCATCGATACCGCTGCCTTTTGGGGCATAGTTGGTTTTCTTTATTCGGGCCACCAGCACGGACCCATCGTTTTCTTCTTCTCCTTCTTCTTCTTTTTCTTCTTCCTTGTCTTCATCCCTTAGATGCAGAACTGATTCCATGGTTAAAAGGGTGGTATTTTTCCTCGGCTTACGAGCCATCCTCGTCTTCGATTTTAGATCTTCGGAAGCAGAGGCCCTTTTTCTCTTATTATCCTTCACCGAATTTGGAACAGAGATCGAATCCTCTTCCTCGCCGGGCGGGGGCCTCAAAACCACATCTTTGCTCACACCTACATACAGGAAAATCAATTTAAGTATATGGAAAGCATTTCGTTCGAACTACCAAAAATACGAGAAAGAGGATTACCGTGATTTTTGGCCTCCCATCGGCCCTTCGATAAATCACGCTATGAGCGCTCAGCATATGTGAAGGTCGAAGCTAGATCCCGTACCCAGATCTTGAGGTCGAGAACTACACCAAGCATCCAAGGCCGCTGCATCAAGAAAAGGGGATATCGGTGGAAAAAGAAATGAAGGGGAAAAATATTAATAGATAACAACAGAGTTACACTTACGCTTCATGTTCCACTCCTCGGGAAAGGGCATTTTTTCAGTCGGAATCAGGTCCGAAGTCTTCATTTGAACGAACCTGCCCATCCAGCCTCGATCCCTATCCTCGTTTATGCTCGAGAATAGAACCATGGTAGCCCGACGCTGAAGTTTTATTAAATCGCCTCGAAAGAGGCGAAGGCAGTACAATCGAATGAGATGGTCGAGGGTGAAAGGCGCCCCCTCGATTTTGTTCACGAAGAAACAGATCAAAATAACGATCCGCCAAAAAGAAGGATGGATCTGGCCTAGGGTTATTTGGTATTTACGGCAAAAATCGATAATAATAGGGTTGAGAGGACCTAACGTGAAAGGGTAAGTATACACGCTTAAAAACCCTTTTCACGTGAGTGGTGATATCTTCTTTAGGAGACAGGATTACAACTTCTTTGTTTTCCCAATTGCAATATTTCTTTAGCTGTTCGAGGTGCCCCTCGGTTATCGAACATATATACCTCAATACTGGCTCATATTGGACGAGAACCGACGAGCCTTTATCGACCTTAAAATCAGAAGTAAGAACACACGCCCCAGGAACGCACTCCTCAGGTCGTGGCTCCACCGGTGTTTTGTCGGCGACATGTTGTGATGAAGAAGCTTTTTTCTTTATGATTAATGATTTTTTATGTCTTCGCCATTTTGGATTTAAAGATCGAAAATAGAATGAGGTAACAGAGATTTGGTGTTTTTGAAGAAAGATTTTGCAGTAAAAGATCACAGATTTACAGATGAACTCAAAAGAACTTGGAAAATTTGGAGATGTAAAAGTGATAAATGATAAAAGAAGGGGCTATTTATAGATTGAGCAATGTCGGTTCAACATCAGCGGTGGCCGACCACCATCAGACACGCATTAAATATCTTGAAAAACTAAACCGACGGGACAACTATCACGTGCGTCATGATCGAGCCCAATGTAAACATCAGCTTATATCTGATCCAGCCGTTGGGAAATTATATCGTTTTTCGCCACATCCTTCCCAAGAAACGAGGGGACTATCTATATACGGTCGAAACTGATTTCGGCCTTCGTACGTCTGATCGAGATGGAAACATAATGGACCGAAGAAAGTCTTCATAATATCGAGATGGGATCCGAAGAAGGCACAAACGAGCTTCGAGTTTCAGGAACGGGTCAAATACCGAGCTCGAAGTCATTATCGAACTCGGGTCCGAATCGAACTATATTGAGATATGATGGAATCGAGCTTAAGGGCTAGGGGTCAACCAATACCGAGCCCGAGTCATTATCGGACTCGAGTCGGCATCAAGCTCAAACCCGCATCGAGCTCTAAAACTGGAAGCCGACCAATACTGAGTCCGGTCAAGATCGAGCTCATAGACAAGAGCCGTTGTAGCCGCACTAAGGGAGAGAATCTCGACGGAAATTAGGGAAAAACTGATTTATCATGGATTCCCCACTATGTATTTTTAATTATATCTAAAGTAGGGTTCCCCCACTGTAAAAGGGATGACGATATTCCTGTAAAGGCATCAAGTTTTACATACATTGTAACTGAGATATCATACACTCCTATATTGAAGAATTATCTCTTTTTAGCTTCATACATTGATTCATCTTGCTTAATTCATAAATCATATTCTTTCTAACTTTACTTATTTTTCATTCTTTGCAATCAATATTCGATATTTTCATTTTACTCTTACGATTTGTGTTAAGTTATACCACACACCCTTAAAACTACGTACAAATTTAACTCTATCCGTTTTTCGGGTAAACACCTGGAATGCCAAATGGCGTTACACCGTACTACGATAGGTTGCTATTGACACAAAGCAAAAGTTGCTGACATGCATTGATGTAAAGAAACAAAAAGCAGACATAACTCAGTCAAAAGCAGAAGGGTACGATAGTCAAAGGCATGAAAATATTAATGATGGAGCTACAGTAACAGTCTGTTTTGCCCAATCATATTGCATCATTACTTGTGAAATGACTTAAACATCCTTTCACGAAGCACACACGGAGGATAGAGGTGCTTTGCTTTCTCTTATGTATAGTAGTAAAGTAATGAATTTCTGGGTTCAATGTGTTTAACCTAGGCTGTCCAAAGGGATGAGACCACATTTAACCGGGACGGGCCTAAACGTGACAGGATAAGCAGGACGAAACGATAGGCTCATCCCACTAACAAACGAGATAATTTTTTTGTGAGTTAGTGGAAGTTTTATATTTTTTGTGTGAGAAAACAAAGTTATATGACTTTGGTGAAAAAAAATCATAATTATATGATTTTTGTGTTAGAAAATAAAATTATATGACTTTGATGAGAAAAAGTTATAGTTATATGACTATTTGTGAAATTTACCCCTTTTGCTCTGCCAATTCTCCCCTACCGCTCAAAATTGTCAAGAATTTTTTATCTACAAACTATTTTGATGAAAGTAATTAACTTTGAGGAAGCGCTTTGATGTTCGATTATTATCTCTCAATCTTCTGGGGTATTTTCCACCACGGATTTATTCTATCAAAAGTGTTGCTCATATGCAAAATTTCTTCTATTCCCATTTAACTATAATGTTCAACTTCATTCATTTCTGTCTTCTTTATTGCGCATATAATGCTATTTTACTTATATTTTAGTTACTGATAGAGTCATCCTATGAATTTAGAGAAGAGAAAAGCAAGTATATATGGTAGAAAACATGTACATCTGATTAATTCTTTGTACTTGGAAGTATACATTCTCTGCTAGTAATATATATCAAGATGATGGACTAGGCAAGCAACTACTCCTAGCAAAATTATGTTCTCTATCAAGACTGATGCTCAAGTCCTTTGCCTTACTAGTGTAAAGTCTTTTGAAGTTAGACCGTTGGTCTTTTAACAATCTCACAAGACTTCTCTTAGCATTAGGCCTAAATGGACAATCAGATGCTAAAAATCCATCCACCAAATGTAAATATGCCTCCAAGTCATGGCAACATGCAACATCTGCGTCAGGCTTCAAAAATGGCGACATTCTCGTGTCAACTCTGAATTCAGTACCAACGTGAGAATACGCCCATGGCATCCTACAATCTAACATCTCTAGCACGCGACCTGCTCCTGATTCTCTAAGCTTTTTGTCTAGCGCTTCGCTCACAAACATACCTGGAACCCTGGTGATTACGTCTTGATTATTCACAATACGTAATACCTTAACATTATTCGCGTTAAGACGATCCGCAAAAACCCGATTGCCTACTCGAGGGCCACCGAAGGAAAAAACGGCCACTGGTGGCGCATTTGGTGCACATGTACTTGCATCATCTGCTACTAAAAGAGCTAAAGCTGCACCGAGACTATGCCCTGTGACCGTGATGCTTAGAGGCTCGCCTTTATACTGTTCAATTAATCTTTGTACTTCGTTAACAACTGATTCAGCTAAACTTGGGACATGTTCTCCACCTGTTTTGTACAAACTCAAGAATCCACATTCCACTTTAGATTGTTCTTCAGCAGAATCATCATTTTGTTCTACTAGCAAGGCACGAAAATTCTCTGCCCACTCTAAACACGTGGCAGTACCTCGTAACGCAATAACAATATCCCTCCTTCCCATTCGTTGAATTTCTTTCCTGTCATCGCACACTGCCACATATCCAATCCAACTAGACCTTTGGGTCATCCATCCAAGATCAGGTGCCACGTCATCCACCCACGTTGGCAACCCAATGGACGAAGTTGCATAAAGGTTCTTGGTCACCTTATAAGACCTATCGGGCAACGCCACGTGTCTCGCGGACAATGGCCCCTCCTCTGCTGACATGGCAGGGTTGGAATGGAAACAATGATAAGCTGCCTGAATGAACTCCCCATATCGAACCAATTCTCGCCGTAGATTCTCATCTAACGGATCAAGTAGACCCAGCCAGTTATTGCTGCCGTGGTATTCCTTCCACCGGCTACAAATATTGTTCCTAGGAGAATATTCCATTGATTTGGAAGATAACAGTCTTTTTAATCTGTTCAAACGCCTTGGCGACATTTCCTCAGCAGCTTTCATCTCAGGCCAAATACTAGCCAAATTAAGCCCTTCCAACAAATTTCTTCCCCTGTTTTCTAATAACCCATTATTACTGGATTCTTGAACCACAGGCTTTGCATCAGCTGCTGATAGTTTTTTCTGAGATTGCTTCTGAAGAAGCTTTTCAAGATTGGAAATGTGTTTTTTAGTCATCTCTGTGGTTGATGACGAGAGTGTTTTTAAGCTTTGTGCATTTACAGAAGTAGCCATTGCAGAAGGGTTTAATGAACATCCATTGCATTTTACCGTTGCCTGAAAAAGATTAAAATTGGTCGCCGGAAGTGCTGCTCCGATCTGCATGGTTTTGAGAGAGAATGTGGATGGATTTAGAGAGAGAGAGAAGTCAGTGAGTTAGATAAAGGTTACAGAGAAGGAGACAGCTACTTCGTTAGTTAGAGCTATTGGATAGAGCTTGAGTATTTATAGAGGAAAAGGTTTGAAGGAAAAAATTAAGTGCCACAGTTCTGAGTAGGTGAAAAATTAAGATGGGCGGTATTTGTGTAATTACAACTTAGAATTAATTAGTAGTCATGATCCTCATGGCGTGGCTCTCTTTTCAGTTTCCATTGTCAATTTCAAATGTAAATATCAAAAGTGCCCTCTATGGTTGACAAATGATCACAACCGGACAAGAAACGCCTGCGATTCCTCGACTTCTCAATTTCAACGCATCACATGTTTTAGATCTCCGACCCATGTTGCAACAGATTTTTGAACAACTTATTTATGTAAAATATATTAAAACATGATTCTTATTTGTTATATACAACTCATCCGTTCACTTTTAGTTTTCATGTATTTTAAAAATAAATTTTCATTTTTACTTGTCACTTTTTGTTTATAAAAAAAAAAAAATTCCTATTTTCCTCTTAGCATTAATTACTCATTTCAAATCATTATCGAATTTTATTAAGACTATACATCAATTAATATGAGTATCATGGTAAATTATACACTTTATTTATTATTTCTTAAGGGGTGTACAAAGTCAATAGTGAACATGTAAAAGTGAACGGAGGGAGTAGTTCATATGATACTATTATAATTTAGAAAATTAAATCACTATGGTTTAACCACATTTTTTTTTTCATATACTCAATTTGTTTTAATTTATGTGAACTTATTTTCTTTTTAGTCCGTGCCAAAAAGAATGAGTCATTTTCATATTTGAAAACAATTTAACTTTATACAATGATTTATAACTATACAAAATATATGTGCCTCATTTTACGCTACAAGTTCAAATTTTTTCTCTTTTTACTTAAATTTCGTGTCTAATCATAGGTTCACAAAAAGGAAACGGAGGGAGTATATTTTTATAATAATATTAGTTGAGAAGTGTGATTTATAATGCTTTTATGTAGCCTTAATTATCTTATTATGATTAAAAATATTAAGAAATTGATATATCTGAACTGAATTGAGATAAAAATTTACGATAATTAATGTTTGGCTTCATATAAAATTTGAGTACCTTCATGTTTTTCTGGGAAACGAAAAGCGTATTATGAAATAATTAATTACCACATCTAGTCTAAATAAACATCACATCAAAACAAATTATATGGAGTATTTGTTTTAGCATCTAATTAAATTATAGCGTATAACTTATAAGTCCAAGCAATTACTCTTCAATAATTTTTTTCTCTTTTCGCTTATCAAGGTTAATTTTAACCAATTCCTGGAGTTAAATATAGAAGAAGATATAATATTTCAATATCGTAGAATTCTCATATCAATTACGTAAAAGCTTTTGTGTGTTGACGCATGCCAAATGTTATGACTGTATCCACTTTCTGCATGTCAAGAACCATAACTCATGCCGAGATGAAATTTGAGGTTCACCACAAATAATTAAGGCCAAATACATGTGTAGACCCTAACCTTGTCCTTTTTTGTCACTTGGACACCTAAACATAGGGTTGTTTCTATCGGACACTTCAACTAAATCTATCTGTGCCAATTAAACACCTAAACATATGGTTGTTCCTATCATGCACTCCAACTAAATCACATCTGTGCCAATTAAACACTGTCAAGGGAAAGGACGCGTGAACATAAGAAAAACTTGTTGATTTATTATTATTATTATTATTATTATTATTATTATTATTATTATTATTATTATTATACTCCATATTATGATTATTTTATATATCCTAATATATTATTCCTATTAAAGCCAGATCGTCATTTTTTTCTTGGCAAAGTTGCTTGCAATTTTTTCAGGTGGTATGACGATGAAATTCTTAAGAAACCTAAGAGGGCAAGCAACATTGCCTTCGATTTTGCCAAGAAAAAAAATGACAGATCTAACTTTAATAGGAATAATATATTAGGATATATAAAATAATCATAATATGGAGTATAATAATAATAATAATAATAATAATAATAATAATAATAATAATAATAATAATAATAATAATAATAATAGTAATAATAATAATAATAATAATAATAATAATAATAATAATAATAATAATAATTCAGGCGCCTTTTCCCTTGACAGTGTTTAATTGGCACATATGTGATTTAGTTGGAGTACCTGATAGGAATAACCATATGTTTAGGTGTTTAATTGGCACATATGAATTTAATTGGAGTGCCTGATAGGAACAACCTTATGTTTAAGTATCAAAGTGACAAAAATGGACAAGTTTGAGGGCCTACATATGTATTTGGCCAATAATTAATGTTGCAAACCTTCTATTGCGGCAACGTTTAGACGTTTGGAAAAGATATTCAATTATTCAAGTAAAATGCCAATTTCAAGTAAATATTTACTCCTTATATTCCTTTTTACTTGTCCACATTGTATTTTGTACTCTGCTTAAAAAAACATTAGTTACGTGTTTGTTCTACTAAGTTACTTATTAACTATGCTTTGAAAATCCAAATTTGACTACTAATACCCTAATAAGGTTGGAAAATAAATACTTAATGATAAGAGTAAAATTAAAAAGAAAAATTAATTTTTTCATTATTGAGAAGTAAAAATGGAACTGAGGAAGTAACATATGTCTGTAAAGTAGGCATCAATAGAGTAATTACCTGTTAGATCAACTAGCTCTCTTTCATATCACCAAGCTGGATTTCGTTTTGCTCCAATTTTCTAATGTCAATTACCTCTAAAGATCTTTTGAAACAACAAAGATTTTCTTGTATTCTGAGCTTTCTACATTTCTGGTCAAAAAATCATATTCTTTTATACTTTATTAGGTGTTCTTTCAAACTATATATTGGGTCGGTGCTTTATCAGATTACACATTTATAAAGTGGGAGTGTACATATATAGTTCCTTTTCCCTTTCAATTAGAGGTGCGTATTCATCCCAAAAACATGAATCACAAGTTGCTCATTTTTCCCGAAAATATGCACACTTTAAGCGAGAGAAAATAGTTCAACTGTAGTTGTTACTTTTATTGTAGCTCGGACTTTCACTTGTTATATCTAAATTTTGTGATATCTGACTTCGAATATTATAGTTTTAAATTTAATTTAATTAAACAGGAAAAATCTTTAGTTATTGCTATTCATATAGGTGAAAAATCTTCACTATATTAAATAAAGTTAAAGATAATTTTTTCCTTATGTTTTGTCCTTATTATTAACTATTTATTCTGCAAATAATTTTTCAAAATTTTTGAAAATGTTATCATTATTATGAGTAAAATTGTAAAATACATATTTAAAATAAAAAATAAAAAAATGTAAAGTCCAAAATGGATAATTAAAAGCGAAGTAAATCTTTTGCCCTTATCATCACTAAATATATTTCACTTTATGGGGAAAAGGTTGCACGTAAAGTTAGAATTTTAGAGTTTGAGATTTGACCTTTGATTTATTCTTTTTACTTTCTTGTCCCTTCTACCTCCCCCCTCCCCATAAAAGGATTGACAATAGTTTTCAGTATGCCGTGTGTCGTGTGACTCAAATGTCTGATAGCTTATAAGTTTGAAAGGGAAAACGTAACTATTCATCAACTGACAAGTTAAAATATTCCTTTTTTCACAAGGCAGAAGTTTATGATTTTAAAGCTAACTGACTGAAGCCCAGAACACGTAAAATTGAATGTGGAGTCAGCAGTTAATTCCGCGGTAGTTTATTTCCATGAGGTAATCGTGTGTGACAATTATAATATGCAATAAGACCGATGGAAGAGCCGTGTTAGAGAAAGAATGAAAGATACTTTTACTTAAAATGATAAGCACACACTCGAAAAAGAGAGAATCCATTTTTTTAAAAACACGTCATGGAATATCCAGAAATATTTGAGATGTCGGGGCTATAGGGGACAACGACATTACATATATAGTACTTAAATATGGAGGTAGATAGTCAATCAATGGTGAGGGAGCAGCTCTTCACTATTCCTCACTTTCAATTTATTTATTTGATATAATTTGGCTTAGGGCCTACTTGGCCATAAAAAAAGGATTTATTTTTTTTAATTTTTTTTCCAAATTAGTGTTTAGCCATAAAATTTTTAATTTTTTCACTTGAAGATGAATTTCGAATTTTTTTTGAAAATCTAAAAAACCCCAAATAGTTGTTTTTTAATTTTTTTTTACTTCAGATCTCACAAAAATTAAAAAATAACCCAAAATTATATTCATGTCCAAAACACAATTCTAATTTTCAAATATTATTTTTCACATGATTTTTCTCCTTTTTTTTGTTTGAAATTTTAGAATTCCTATGTCCAAACGCCCACTTAGAGTTCAGTGAAACAAAAGAATTTTTTAAACTTGTAATTTAAATAATCTTAATATTTATGTGATTATAAAAAATTTAAAACTCATGCTAAAGAAATATTATCTTTTAAGGTTAAAATAAGAAGTTTAAGTTAAACTATTTTCAAGTTTAGAAAATTTGTTATTGTTTATGAAAAGTCATTTTTTTGTTTTTCAAAAGTTGATTTGAAGTTTTAGCAAGTACAGTCGTTGAGTGAGATAAAAATGGAATATACTATAGTTAAACTAAGGCGTATTAGAATGCATGAAACATTAGAAAGTCCACTCATAGAATTGCATATATATTGACAACATACATACAAAATGAAATATTGCGATCTCCAAATTTAGTCTAGCGTGTCACACGGTTATACTAACTAATACGAGTACAAACATTTTCAGTTTTCCGATAAGCAGAAGCAAACGTTTACGTGTAGCGTAACAAATAAGTCAACAAAAACACTAATTCAGCAATTTTGGGCCAAAGAAAATGAGGAACTAAGCCAATGAAAATAGACCACCGACCTTTCATCCATGTGAACGCGTCTTCTAAACACAAAAAAAGAAAAAATTGTTTACTCGATCTTCCTCAATGTTGATCTATTGAATAAAGTATTAATGAAATTTGAGCTTGTCTTCTACATGAACATGCTATACAAATTTCATGTCTAGGCATGGCCCTGAAAATGGCAGGCAACCCAAAAGAAGAAAGTTGTACACTTGTACTTATAAAATTTGCATGTAGACACCAAAGTCACATACTAACTTTTTGGGGCCAGGAAAATTTAAATGCCGCAAAGTGCAAAAAAGAAAGTTGTACTTAAAAGTGTTTGGCTTTATTTGAAAATTTTCCACAACATAGTTCACAATTTTTTTTCTTTTACTATTTAACTCTATTTATTTGAGTTGCTTTGCCCAAAAAAAAAAAAAGCTCTGAAATTTTCAAACTTAATTTTTATAATTTTTCAAAAATTCAAAAATCCCAAAGAAAAAACACTGAGTTTGAAACTCTTAAGAAAAAAACTCAAGCATAATACATAAAATTATAGCTTGCTAACACATGTTTTGTTTAATTTCAAATAGTCAATACTTTACTTTTAGAAAGTTGAAAGATTGTTATGAAAATTTGATTGTGTGGAAATATAAGCGTCAGGATGACAGTGATTTGGACGAGTTATGTAGGAAAGAAGTACTCCTATATGATAAGTATTTTTCCGCAAAAAAAGGTGAAAGTACATTTTGTGAACATTTTAATATCATGAATCTTGAACATGTGACAATGTTTAAAACAAATAAAAGAACGCCATTTGATTATTTTTCAAACCTAGGGGCTATTTTGATATTAACATCAAACTAGAGTGGCCAAATGGTCTTTGTATCATTGTATGTACACACGAGTGTAATAAAGGTTAACTAGTGGACCAGTTCTGAACAGGAGAAATGTGGATTTTCAAAAGCTTGAACCCAGAAGAAAACATTTTTAAAGGCAGAAGAAAAATATTATCCCGGGAAAAAACGAATTTGAAAATTTAACAAAAGGCGCCATAATTTCCTATCTAGATCCGAAAATGGCAAGAAACCGGACCATTGTTTTTCTTCAAGCAGCTGCTGTTTTCACACTTCCAAAAATCAGTTCTAAAGTTGCTCGTTCTCTTATTTCTTTGATAATAGGCAGATGTCTAAGCAGGTAATCCCAGAATCTTCTTAATGTTTTTTTATGTGTTAAAAAAAGATGCTGAAACTTCTAATTGAATGAGTCACTTCTGAATTGCAGGTCTTGGATTCTGTAGACTCACGGTCGAATCCTTCTGGTACGCATAATTTCTCCAAAAGTCATCTTGAAAGTTCTGTCCCTTTCTCTAATTGTGTTTTTTCTTCTTCTTGTTTTGACAAATAGAGCCTCCAAATATTGGAATTTGGTTCTCAAGTTATACATATGAATCGCCTGTTTTGAGTGGCATTGATGAGAATGTAGCTTCACAAGGAGATATCCAAAGTCCAATTAAGGTACTTAATTTATGGTCTTATCCCTTCCCCCCTTACTATTTTCGCTTTACGCTTTTCCAATTTCTTCCAACTTAAATTTGTCGAAAGAGAAATAAATTTGCTAAGCCGCGGGGATACTTAATTTTTTTTGGTTTTAGGTATGTTATACGCCTCTTCACGTGGGGATCTCATTCTTTTTCTTGGACCATATACATGATAATATTTGTTGATGAGTGGCGGGACGATCCAAACTAAAGATATTTGTCCGCTCTAATACTATGTTTGATTGAATGAAACACCTCATTTAAAGTCTAAAATGGTCAAAGAGGAGACACTTTATATTGTTATTTAAACTGCAATGGAAGTGAAAATGACTATTTTCGATCGGCTGCCTACTATGGTAATGAAGGTGCTTGGCTAGATACCATTGCCCCTTAATAATGGAGCTGGAAACCTCTGTAGCTTTATTCTTCTTTCATTCTGACTCCTAGGATGAAACAGGTATGAGGATGCATAGTAAACATAGAATTATAGCTAAATTGAAGACATCATCAACTTAGTAAACGTTCCAGATATGCAATAAGGTGAAAGAGTAGGTTTGCTGGGGAACGGGTGACATCTAAATTTATTAAGCAGTGATGACTTAAGTTTTAATCTTCGAACATATAAGTTAACCATCTACAATTAGTTTGAGAAGCTTGAGTCAATTTTTACTCGGTGTAGGTTATAGAGATTCACAATCCAATGCTGGAATCATGTTGTTAGGGCTTGGAATGGAAAGCGTTGGCAGTAGCAAGTCTGCATTTGCATGTGTACTATCAATGTGTATGATTCCTCACAATGCTTCTGTATAAGTGGTGGCTAAACCTTTAATCAAATTAGTTATTGGAGTAACCGGCCAATCAAGTTGATACTTGACAGTAAACAAAGTCCAGAAAGGAAGGCATTAGTTGGTAGAAGACTGTCCAAGAGCAGCTCTTGCCTAAACTTTTGATGAGACTAATTGATGATCCAACAGTTTCTGAAAATTCCAAAATAGACATATCTATACTGTCCTTTTTTCCCACTATTCTACTTGTGGATGTATTAGTCTATTATTGAACTAATTCAAGGTTTAACAGAAATGGATGGTCCATAATTCCTATCACAATGATGTAAATATAAGCTATGCAGCTTTGAAGAGATTTTTGTTTTCTGCTTCTTGAATTTAGCCTTAGTTACTAGAAGCTTTCAAAGTTGTTACTGTTGTAGATTGTTACTGAATATCATTATAAGATTGGTAATATAATTTTAGAAGTTGTTTCACAGGTTTGGAGAGCTTCAGATAATATCCCATTTTCTTCCGGTAAGTTAGGCTCTTCTACATACTATGAAGTATTGCTTACTATTGTTTTCAGGCATCTGAGTAAAGGAAGTGAAATTTAGAACCTTATCTGTGTCCTGAAACTAGACCACAAATTAAGTATTCCAGTTCATCTTTCGCCCTTAAATTTTGCGCATCAAAATCACTCATATCAAATTCGTAGGAAGCTGACTTTCTGTTCCAATGTCAGTGCTATCAGAGCCTTTAGATACCAAGGACTGTTTCTCAAGTTTTGTGCCTGAAACTCCTGGATTGGCTGATAGTGATGATTTTAGAGTCCCTGAATCAATTGACATCAGTTTCAAAGAGGATACTAGCACCAAAGGATGCAAAGAAGACAGCATCAGCAAGGAGGAAGATAATTCTGCTGAAAATCGAACAAATGGGAAATATGTTAGTTTGTCTTCTGGTGTTGATGTGGCTTCGAAGGGCCTTGTTCAGTGTACAAACTATGTTGCAGATAACAAAAGGGTAGGTCAGGCGAGTTATTTTCTATTGTTGTTTCAATTACTCTGAGCTAAATTTTGATAGGAATGCGAGTCAATTTATTATAAAGTGCTCAGTCTTGGTTGTGGATTTGGATAAGAATGGTCCAATTTTCTCTGATTATTCCTACAGATTTCATTAACATGTCTCCTATAGTGTAAAGCTCAAAAATAGCTTATTGGAAGTAGATGTACAAATTTGCGTGAGAAAAGTTTGCAATACTCTTGTATGGTTTTACAAACATCAAGTCATGTACCAATCAATTCCCTTTTTTGCATCCAGTGTAGCATTGGGATTTTTTGGATTGTCTCTCCTGTGTTCTCTTCCTAAACCATGATTTTGTGTACTTGTGTCTTTTAGGATGTGGACTCTTCAAATGACATGTCACTTGCTTCAGGTAAGTGTGATCCTTTCACCTCCTAATATTAGAGTTTCCATTTTTCTTAAGCAGTCAATGATCGTTTTTGTTAATGCTAATCTTCCTGTATGGTCTTTATCAGAGCCTCCAGACATCGGGAACTGGTTCTCTAGCTATGTTTATGAATCTCCAAAAGTGGATACTATTCAAGAATTCATACTTCCAGATCATGAGAAAGAATTTGATGACAAAGTGTATATGAATGGGGATAATGGCTGTGGGGAACCTCAGAACTTAAGGAATTCATTAGGAAGTGGTTTTATCCATGATGACAAGTATGAGCATCTACCTGTCTCAAAGGTACTCTTGATTTGCTTGGTTTTATATTTCAACTTCCTTTTCCTCTCTCCTTTCGATAATCAATACTTCGTGAAGTCATGCTTTTGATGTAGACTTATTGAATGTTCACTCCTTAGGTAAGACTTATTGGATAGTTATTTCGGTCTTTATCTGTCTGAGATTGCACGAACGTTTTGCTTGAAGGGGTCAGTATGATTATACAAGCTGTAGTTTATACAATAAGATTACATTGAGTTACGGTGATGGATCACGTACTGGAACATACAATAAGAAGACAGTTGTGAACATTAAAAGATCTATTTTGGCTTTAATTGGTTGGAGGTATTGTCAGTTGGCTGAAAGCTACTTATGCATATAAACCATCTCATCTCTGATTCTGTTAGTTATACAATCGTTTCTACCATGCAAAGAAGCTAACACTTCAGTTACATAATTGAGGTCTACCTTACCTTATTGTCACAAGTTCCCTTAATGATATTTCCTTGATGTTTGTATACTTTGAAGAATCAGGACGCTGATGGGACAAACAACACAAGAGTAACCAAAGAAATGTCTCGCGAAAGAATTTCTCAACAGACTCTATGTCACAAGAAAACGCAGAATAGCAAATGTGGTTCACCAAGATACATTGACATGGTAATCAAAGACAGTAAAACAGCTGGAGAACATTTGGAGACCATCTCCCCTCAAGAAGCTAACTGCAAAGTGTCCTGTATCATTAATCATTCAAGCTGTGAAGGTGAAAAATTATATAAACATCCAATTCACAGGACGGATTCTGAAGAGAATAGCCCGAAATCTGAAGATTGTGTTGAACCTGCTTACAATGTGCAGCCTAAAAATAGTCCTGTGGCGAGGGTGTTAAGTCAGAAGTTATCCAAAAGGGAAGCTGGGGAAATCACGGACAAAGAAAATAATATAAATGGCTTAGGAGAGAATGGTTTTAGATCAACCAGAAAGAACAGAAATAGCCAATTGCACAATGGAAGTCCTTTGCCAAGGCCTTCTGCAGTTCAGTCTCCTTCTCTAAGTGGGATCACTGTTGCATCAAACTGCCACAAGCATGTTTTGACAAGAAAGGTTCTCACAGAAACAACCAACTTGCATCCTAGTGCTTTGGAAACAACAGGAAAATGGCGTTGCCCCCAGAGGACTAAGCCAGATCTTGGTCCTCCTTTAAAGCAGCTTCGATTGGAACAGTGGGTTCGTCGAGCTTAAGTCTAGTATCTACTTATGAAGAGAAATATGGTTATCAAGAATGGCAGACTTCAAAAATGTTTTTGCATGTTAGCTAGCGAAAGATGTGAGTGCAAGACTTGGCCCAATGATAGAGTTGGTCTTTCGGGGGTTTGAAATGTGGAAACAGTTTCTTTGCAGAAGTCTAAGGGCAAAGTTGCATACAATGTACACTCTCCCCTTACCCCTAAGGCCTAAACTAGGCAGGTAACACTTGCACATAGTAAGGGCCGTAAGGCCTTAGTTAAAATGTAAAATTCAAGAGTTCACATAAGGTCTCTGGACTAATGTTTTGGCATTTCTGGATCTATAAGAAGCAATGAGATAAATTATCACAAAGACAGCTGCTTAATTGACTGAATCACTAAATAATGCTGTTGTTACATATTAGCATTGTAGCCACTACAAGACTACTGAGACAAGTTTGGAAATACAAACTAAAAAGGCAAAAAAATACAAGTTAACTTCTCCAACACCAAGTGAATTACTAGCTAATTATAAAACTGTTCTAATGATTAGCAAGTCAATTACTCCCTAACCATAAGACTATTTTACAAGGTTTCCTGCAGATGTTCGGATTGACTCAATTCTCTGAAGCTTAATTTGCTCTCTAAATTTTGCAATGAACTCATCTGCCTTCTTGTCAACATCAGTAACACTCTCAGTTGCCTTATCACTAACATTCTTTTTTTGCTACCTCTACATTTCCTGTGCTCTCTTCAAACCAATCATCTGAGTCCTCATCAGTTTCCACAACTACCTTTTCAACAGACAACACTTTCTTCCCTTCCCCTACAAACTCCATCAATGCTGGCTTTGGTACAAAATGGGACGTTTCATTCATCAGTTTATCGACAAAAGTTTCTTCAACTTCCTTGTTCCTTATTCTCTCTTCCTTTCCATTTATGAAATCTTGAGCATATAGTATTCTTGCTCTAGCAGCTCCAATGAATGGCCTAATTGTTCGAACAGACTTCCCCTCAAACGGCACACTCCTACTACTTCTCCTCAGTTCCTTATCAGAAGCAGTGTTGTCATCTATAATTACAGAGCTTGATTTCAACAGAGTAGATTTTTTAAGAATAGGGGTTGGCGGAGGCGGAGGCGGAGGAGAGGGCTTGAGAAAACTCTTTTTCCTCACTATATTGTCATAAATATTGGCTTCAGATTCTGATGAAAAGGGAAGTACTGAAGAGGAAAACTTTCTTGGAGATGAAATTTTGGATAGTGAAGTGTAGGATTGCATATAGGTGATAATAAAATGCGGAAGACAATAGCAATCCTAGGCAGAGCTTATCGTGTTTAAAATTTATTTACATGTCAAAAATCGGATGTAAGACGTACCTGGTGAAGAGCGCCTCGTTTCAGAATTTTTTTCGATAGTGCGAAGACTATGTGTATCTACACCGAGATTGATCTTTGCTATCAACTCTTTGGTCAATGAAAATCGCGAACAAATTGGACGAAAAATATTGTATTGAAATTTTCTAAGAAATCTCAACTCAAAGGTAGAAGAACAAGAAACAATTTTCTCGCAATAATATTTTAGACAAGAGTGGGTTGCTCTAGTGGTGAGCACTCTCCACTTCCAACTAAGAGCTTGTGAGTTCGAGTCACCCCAAGAGCAAGGTGGGGAGTTCTTGGAGGGAGGGAGCCGAGGGTCTATTGGAAACAGTCTCTCTACCCCAGGGAGCCGAGGGTCTAATATATCCCTAACAATCTCCCACTTACACTAGAGCCAATCGCTCATGTACTTCATTCCCAATTTTCACTTGTGCTTGTTAAACTCCTTTGTTCCAAGAGATTTAGTGAATGGGTCTGCAGCATTTTCCTTTCCATCAACCTTTTGAATCTCGATGTCTGCACGTTCAATGATTTCTCTTATCAAGTAATACCTTCGCAGGATGTGTTTGGATTTTTGGTGTGATCTTGGTTTTTTTGCTTGAGCAATGTGTAACGACCCAGTCGGTCGTTTTGAGAGTAATAGCCCCGATCCCCTAATTACTGCTTTCCCTGTATCATTTTATGCTTATGTGACTTGCCGGGAGGATTTGTCTTTGGTTTCGGAGTGAAATGGGACACTTAGTCCCTAAAACGAAAGTTTAAGTTTTAGGAATTTGACCGCAGTTGGAACTGTGTGAAGACGACTCCGGTTCAACATCGGTTGTGGAAGTTTGAAGTTTTGAAGTTCATTAAGCTTGAATTGGGGCGCGATTCGTATTTTTGTGGTTGTTTGATGTTATTTGAGGGCTCGCAGGTGCGAGATCATTGGGCAGAAAAGGGGAAATTACGAGGGTTTGATCTCACTTTCACTTTGGGACATTGAGAGCTCGGATTGAGGCGATAATTTGAGGAATTTTAAGAGGAAACTATCAGGTAATGATTCTTAACTCATTTTTGGTTATATTCCACTAATGTATCGTTAATTTCATCATTTAATTAAGGTTTTGGGTTGTGAAATTTGGGAAAAAAGTGGGAATGTTCTTCAATCGAATTTTGGGGTTTTGATTGAAATTTTGGTGCCAGATTTGAGTAATTTTAGTATGGGTGGACTCGTAGTTGAATGACTGTTAATATTTTGTGACTTTTACTCGATTTCGAGATGTGGGCCTGAGTCGACTTTTTGGGGCGAATTCCTAGTTTCTTTGCTAAAGTCTTGATTTCATTAATTAGACTAGCTTCTTATAGCTATATTTATGGTATGTAATTGCTTTTGGCTAGATTTGGGCTATCCGAAGTCGGAAAGTCGAGGCAAAGGCATTCTTACTGATTGATTGAGTTTGGTTCGAGGTAAGTGGCTTGCCTAACCTTATGTGGGGGAAATCCCCTTAGGATTTGGTACTGTTGTGATACTTTTGTGATATGTGAGTGCCGTGTACACGATGTGACGAGTGCGTACACGAGCTAATTGTTATAAAACCCGATTTTTACTGAGCAGTAACCTCTTACATCTTAATTGAGTTATACTAGCATGTGTAGTTATCCTGTTAGCCTGATATCACATGTCTACGTGTCTTAATTGCTTATTTGAAACATGTACATCATGCTTTGTTGATTTCCTGCTTTTCCTTGACTTGTATTTAGTCTTAAACTGTAGGATTTCTTACTATAATTGTTGTTTCCATCGATTTCGAGCCGTGTGTTTACTTTTGGGACTACGAGGCAGTACCTCGAGAGATCCCCTATCGTATATTTACTTTTGGGACTATGAGGAGGTACCTCGGGAGATTCCCCATCGCATATTTACTTTTGGGACTATGAGGCGGTACCTCGGGAGATCCCCCTGCATATTTACTTTTGGGATTACGAGGCGGTACTTCGGGAGATCCCCTTGTTTATCCCTATGTGCTGTGCTATTATCTTTCTATAGTTTCTCCTCGTTAAATGTCTAGTCTCTTATTACATTGCTATATTTTTTGCCTTAAATTATTATATACCAGTAGGGCCCTGACATGACCTCGTCACTACCCTACCGAGGTTAGGGTTGTTACTTACTGGGTACTGTTATAGTGTACTTATGCTACTCTTCTGTACATATTTAGTGTGCAGATCCAGGTACTACCTACTAGCCCCGCTATTAGTTGAGAGTACTTGTTGCTGCTTCAGAGACTTTAAGGTATATCTGCCAGCGTCCGCAGACCTCGGAGCCCCCCTCTATCCTTTTTGTGTTGCTTTCCTTATTTTTCCTAGACACTGATGTATAGAGACAAATCGAACATCTCCTTAGAGCTCGTGACTCGTGACTACCAGGTTTTGGAAATTGTGTATACTCGAGTGTTGGTTTACTTGTACATGCCAAATGTCATTTTTCAATTATATAATTATTTGTTGAAGTTTAGTTGTTAAATTTTGCTTTTATTTCAATTATTCCGCAATTGTTAGGCCTACCTAGTCATAGAGACTAGGTGCCGTCACGACGTTTTACAGAGGGGGATTTGGGTCGTGACAGTTGGTATCAGAGCTCTAGGTTCATCGGTGTTATGAGTCACAAGAAGGTTTAGTAGAGTCTCGCGGATCGATACATAGATGTCTATATTTATCTTCGGGAGGCTATGGAACTGTTAGGAAAATTTCACTTCTTTGATTCCTTGTCGTGCGAAATTGTTGACTTTGGAATTCTAAACTTCTGTTTTCTATTCTCTCACAGATGGTGAGGACACGTACAAGCAGATCAGATGACCAGGCACCCGCGCCTCCTGTTAGAGCCGCGAGATGCCGGGGCCGGGGTAGAGGCCGAGGACGTCCACGCGGTGCAGCCAGAGAACCCGCACGAGCTGCTACAGAGGAGCCACCAGCGGCCCAAATTGGAGCGCAGGCACCTGAGATGCCTGTTACTGCACCAAATCTTCAAGAGACCCTGGCACAGTTCCTGGGCATATTCGGCACTCTAACTCAGGCAGGGTTGATTCCACTTGATCCTGCCACATCCCCGAGCAGCGGGTTCAGGTCGACTAGGTTCCAAAGATCATACCGATACAGCAGGTAGCTCCAGTTCAACCCGGGGTTAGGGCAACAATTTCTGAGGCGGAGCAACTCAGTCTTGTGAGGTACAATAAGTACTATTCTCCTACTTTCAGTGTTTTGGCGTTAGAGGATGCCCAGGGTTTTCTTGAGGAGTGTCACCGTATCCTCCGTACTATAGGTGTAGCGGAGTCGAGTGGGGTTTCTTTCACTACATTCCAGCTTAAATGAGCTGCCTATCAGTGGTGGAGCACTTATGAGTTGGGTAGTCCGGCCGAGAAAGCTTCGCTCACTTAGAATCAGTTCCCGAATATATTCTTGAGGGAGTATGTTCCCCAGAGTCTCAAATATGCGTGGTGTGCAGAATTTGAGCAGTTGCGCCAGGGTTCTATGACTGTGTCAGAGTATGTGGTTCACTTTAGCGATTTGGCTAGACATGCACCAGCCTTGGTTGCTATATTTTGAGAGAGGGTCCGTCTATTTATCGAGGGGATTAACCCCAGTATCAAACTTAGCATGGCCCTAGAGTTGGAGATGGATATTGCTTACAAGCAGGTTATGGGTATTGCTAGGAGCTTGGAGGGCATGCTGATTCAGGAGAGAGAGAAGAGAGAGGCCAAGAGGTCTCGATAGTCTGGCACTTATAGTGGTACTCGTGCCCCAGCGGCAGCTCGTCATGGTAGGGGGTATGTGAGTCACCCTCTCCATTCAGCACTTCCAACCGCCAGTGGTATTCTGGCCACTCCTAGGCCCCAAGAGCCTTATTATGCCCCGCCAGTGTCTAGTGCACCTCCTGCACGGGGTGCTTTCAGTAGTCAGTCCAGCCGACCTGGACCGAGCCAGTCGCAACAACCACGCCTTCCGAGAGCTTGTTTTGAGTGTGGTGACACTCGCCATATGGTGAGGGATTGGCCCAAACTTAGGAGGGGTGCACCTTCAGAGACTACTCAGGAACCGCATGCTCCATCGGGTCCCCAGGCTATGATTACGGCACCATCTACCACCCCACCTACTCAGCCAGCTCGAGGTAGAGGTTGGGTAGGCAGAGGTCGCCCTAGAGGGGGAGGCCATGCCAGATATTATGCCCTTCCTGCTCATACAGAGGCAGTTGCATCTGACTCTTTCATTACATGTATTGTTCCGGTCTGTCATAGAGATGCGTTGGTTTTATTTGATCCGGGCTCCACTTATTCCTATGTATCATCTTATTTTGCTCCATATTTGGGCGTATCCCGTGATTCTTTGAGTTCTACTGTTTATGTGTCTACACCTGTGGGAGATTCTATTATTGTGGACCATGTGTATCGATCATGTTTGGTTGTTCTTAGTGGTTTTGAGGCTAGAGCTGATTTGTTATTGCTCAGTATGGTAGATTTTGATATTATTTTGGGCATGGACTGGTTGTCGCCCCATTATGCTATTCTTGATTGTCACACCAAGACCGTGACGCTAGCTATGCCAGGATTACCACGGTTAGAGTGGAGAGGTACCTTAGATTACACTCCTAGCAGAGTTATTTCATTTCTAAAGGCTCACCGAATGGTTGAGAAGGGGTGTGATGCGTATCTAGCTTATGTGAGAGATGTCAATATTGATACCCCTACTGTTGAGTCAGTTCTGGTAGTGAGGGATTTTCTAGATGTATTTCCAACAAATCTTCCGGGCATGCCGCTCGACAGGGATATCGACTTTGGTATTGATTTGTTGCCGGGCACTTAGTCCATCTCTATTTCTCTATATTGTATGGCTCCTCCTGAGTTGAAGGAGAAGTTATAGGAGTTGCTTGATAAGGGATTAATTCGGCCTAGTGTGTCACCTTGGAGAGCTCCGGTCTTGTTTGTGAAGAATAAGAATGGTTCTATGCGTATGTGCATTGACTATCGCCAGCTGAACAAAGTTACAATGAAGAATTGGTATCCATTGCCTCGTATTGATTACCTATTTGATCAGTTACAGGGTGCCAGGGTGTTTTCCAAGATTGACTTAGGTTCATGCTATCATCAGTTGAAGATTCGGGAGCCAGATATCCCGAAGACTGCTTTCAGGACTCGGTATGGTCACTACGAGTTCCTTGTGATGTCATTTGGGCTGACCAACGCCCCAGCAACATTCATGCACTTGATGAACAGTGTTTTCCGACTCTATATTGACTCTTTCGTCATTGTGTTTATTGACGACATTCTGATGTACTCCCGGAGTCGGGAGGATCATGAGCAGCACCTGAGGACTGTGCTCTAGACCTTGAGAGGAAAGAGGTTATATGCAAAATTTTCAAAGTGTGAGTTTTGGCTAGACTCAGTGGCATTTTTGGGTCATGTAGTGTCGAGTGATGGGATCAAGGTAGATCCGAAGAAGGTTGAAGCAGTGCAGAGTTAGCCCATACCGTCCTCAGCTACGAAGATTCGGAGTTTTCTTGGTTTGGCGGGTTATTACCGTCGATTTGTGGAGGGTTTCTCATCTATCGCAGCACCTATGAATAGGCTGACCCAGAAGGGTACTCCATTCAGGTAGACAGAGGAATATGAGGAGAGTTTTCAAAAGGTCAAGACAACCTTGACTACACCCCCAGTATTGGTATTGCCTACAGGTCCGGGATCTTATATCGTATATTGTGATACGTCACGGATTGGTCTCGGCGCGGTGTTGATGCAGGACGGTAGGGTGATTGCCTACGCGTCTAGACAACTGAATGTTCATGAAAATGACTATCCTGTCCACGAGCTTGAGTTAACAGCTATTGTTCATACCTTGAAGATTTGGCGGCACTATTTGTACAGTGTCCCTTGTGAGATCTACGCCGATCACCGGAGTCTGCAACATCTGTTCAAACTGAAGGATCTTAACTTGCGTCAGTGGAGGTGCTTAGAGCTACTTAAGGATTATGATATCATTATCCTATACCATTACGAGAAGTCCAATGTGGTGGCCGATGCCTTGAGTCGTCGGGCATAGAGTTTGGGGAGCCTAGCATATCTACCAGCATCAGAGAGGTCATTGGCTTTGGATGTTCAGGCTTTGGCCAACCAGTTTGTTATATTGGATGTTTCTGAGCCGAGTCGAGTTTTGGCTTGTGTGATTTCTCAGTCTTCTCTTTATGATCGTATCAGGGAGCGTCAGTATGATGACCCCTATTTGCTTGTCCTTACGGACACGATTCAGAACAGTGATGCCAATGAGGTCACTATTGGAGATGATGGTGCATTTAGGATGCATGGCAGGCTATGCGTGCCCAATGTATATGGTTTGCGTGAGTTGATTTTTCAGGAGGCTCATAGTTCGCGGTACTCCATTCATCTAGGTGCCGCGAAGATGTATTAGGACTTAAGGCAATATTATTGGCGGAGGAGAATGAAGAAGGACTTAGTAGAGTATGTTGCTCAGTGTCTAAATTGTCAGTAGGTGAAGTATGAGTATCAGCGTCCAGGTGGTCTGCTTCAGAAGCTAGAGATTCCAGAGTGGAAATGAGAGCGAATCACTATGAATTTCGTTGTTAGGCTTCCACAAACTCAGAGGAAGTTTGATGCAGTTTGGGTGATTGTGGATAGGCTGACCAAGTCAGCTCATTTCATTCCTGTGATAACTACTTATTCTTCCGAGCAGCTGGCTCGAGTTTATATCCGCGAGATTGTCAAACTTCATGGCGTACCAGTATCTATCATCTCTGACTGGGGTACGCAGTTCACATCACGGTTCTGGAGAGCCGTACATCATAAGTTGGGTACTCGAGTTGAGTTGAGCACATCATTTCACCCTCAAACGAACGGGTAGTCCGAGCGCACTATTCAGATACTGGAGGATATGCTCCGGGCATGTGTGATGGAGTTTGGGTGTTCTTGTCACTTGCGGAGTTTGCCTACAACAACAGTTATTAGTCGAGCATTCATATGGCACCGTTTGAGGCTCTATATGGTAGGCGGTATCGGTCTCTAGTGGTTTGGTTCGAGCCGGGCGAGGCTAGGCTATTGGGTACAGACTTGGTTCAGGATGCTTTGGAGAAGGTTAAGGTGATTCAGGATCGACTTCATACAGCCCAGTCTAGACAGAGGAGTTATGCGGATAGGAGGATTTGCGATGTTGCATTCATGGTTGGGGAGCGGGTTTTGCTCTGAATTTTGCCTATGAAGGGTGTTATGAGGTTCGGAAAGAAGGGCAAGTTGATCCCTAGGTATATCGGGCCTTTTGAGATTTTTGAGAGGGTTGGAGAGGTGTCTTACCGGCTTGCACTACCACCTAGTCTCTTTGCAGTTCATCCAGTGTTCCATGTTTCCATGCTCCAGAATTATGACAACGATTCGTCTCATGTGCTATATTTCAGCTCAGTCCAGTTGGACAAGGATCTATCTTATGTTGAGGAGCCAATGGCTATTTTGGACAGGCGGGTTCGAAAGTTAAGATCAAAGAACATTGCTTCAGTAAAGGTTCAGTGGAGGGGTCAGGCAGTCGAGGAGGCGTGTTGGTATATTTTGTTGAGGTCCCAAGGGCCTCAGGTGGATTCTGGATGGTTAACGGACTAGGATTGGACTTGTGAGGATTGCTGAAGCTGGGCATCATCTAGTGTAATTGCACCCGCGGAGTCCCCATCGCAGGTGCGAGCTAAGGAGCGCAGAAGAGAGATTTGAGGAATTGTCCAGGAATCACAGGTGCGAGGGAAATACCGCATCTGCGAGCCCGCAGATGCGCTTGATGTTCCGCAGAAGCAGAGAGTGAGCTGGAAGGGGGAGTCCGCAGAAGCGGACAATGTTCGCAGGTGCGACCTTCTGATCGCAGAAGCGAACCCAGGTGTTTTAAGTCAAGTCCGCACCTGCGATGGAAATTCCGCAGGTGCGACTGTGGGTCCGCAGGTGCGAGATCACTGGGCAGAAAAGGGGAAATTATGAGGGTTTGATCTCATTTTCACTTTGGGACTTTGAGAGCTCGGATTGAGGCAATAATTTGAGGGATTTTAAGAGGAAACTATCGGGTAATGATTCTTAACTTATTTTTGGTTATATTCCACTAATGTATCGTTAATTTCATCATTTAATTAAAGTTTTGACTTGTGAAATTTGGGGAAAAAGTGGGAATGTTCTTCAATCGAATTTTGGGGTTTTGATTGAGGTTTTGGTGCCAGATTTGAGTAATTTTGGTAAGGGTGGACTCGTGGTTGAATAGCTGTTCATATTTTGTAACTTTTACCCGATTTCGAGACGTGGGCCCGAGTCGACCTTTTGGGGCGAATTCCTAATTTCTTTCTAATGACTTGATTTCATTAATTAGACTAGCTTCTTATAGCTATATTTATGTGTAATTGCTTTTGGCTAGATTTGGGCCATTTGGAGTCGGAAAGTCGAGGAAAAGGCATTCTTACTGTTTGATTGAGCTTGGTTCGAGGTAAGTGGCTTGCCTAACCTTATGTGGGAGAAATCCCCTTAGGATTTGGTACTGTTGTGATACTTCTATGATATGTGAGTGCCGTGTACGCGAGGTGACGAGTGCGTACACGGGCTAATTGTTATGAAACCCATTTTTTACTAAGCAGCAACGTGTTACATCTTAATTGAGTTATACCAGCATGTGTAGTTATCCTGTTAGCCTGATATCGCATGTCTACGTGTCTTAATTGCTTATTCGAAACCTGTAAAACATGCTTAGTTGATTTCCTGCTTTTCCTTGACTTGTATTTAGTCTTAAACTATAGGATTTCTTGCTGTAATTGTTGTTTCCATCGATTTTGAGCTGTGTGTTTTCTTTTGGGACTACGAGGCGGTACCTCGGGAGATCCCCTGTCGCATATTTACTTTTGGGACTACGAGGCGGTACCTCGGGAGATCCCCTATCGCATATTTACTTTTGGAACTACGAGGCGGTACCTCGAGATATCCCCCTGCATATTTACTTTTGAGACTACGAAGCGGTACCTCGGGAGATCCCCTGTTGAGTATTTACTTTTGGGACTACGAGATGGTATCTCAGGAGTAACCATGTTGTTTATCCCTATGTGCTGTGCTGTTATCTTTCTGTAGTTTCTCCTCGTTAAATGTCCAGTCTCTTATTATATTGCTATATTTTTTGCCTTAAATTATTATATACCAGTAGGGCCCTGACCTGACTTTGTCACTACCCTACCGAGGTTAGGGTTGGCACTTACTGGGTACTGTTGTAGTGTATTCATGATACTCTTCTGCACATGTTTTGTGTGAAGATCCAGGTACCACCCACCAGCCTCGCTATTAGTTGAGAGTACTTGCTGATGCTTCGGAGACTTTAAGGTATATTTGCCAGCGTCCGCAGACCTCGGAGTCCCCCTCTATCCTTTTTGTGTTGCTTTTCTTATTTTTCCTAGACACTGATGTATATAGACAAATAGAACATCTCCTTAGAGATTGTGACTCATGACTACCAGGTTTTGGGAATTGTGTATACTCGAGTGTTGGTTTACTTGTACACGCCGAACGATATTTTTCAGTTATATAGTTATCTGTTGAAGTTTAGTTGTTAAATTTTGCTTTTATCTTAATTATTCAGCAATTGTTAGGCTTACCTAGTCGTAAAGACTAGGTGCTATCACGACGTCTTACAGAAGGGGATTTGGGTCGTGACACAATGGCTCCAGTATTGTCACACAATAATGAAACTGCACCTTCTATTGAAGGAACCACACCAAGTTCAATTAAGAATGTTTTCATCCACACAATTTCCTTAGCAGCTTCACTAGCTGCTATATATTCTGTTTCAGTCACTGAATCAGCTACTATAGCTTGTTTGGAACTTTTCCAGCTCACTGCACCACCATTTAAGGTCAATACATAACCAAAAATAAATTTGCTATCATCTCTATCTGAAGAGAAGCTTGCATCAGTATAACCTTCAAGTTTCAACTCAGAATCTCCATAAATGAGGAATTGGTATTTAGTCTTTCTTAAGTACTTAAGAATGGTTTTGATCACCTTCCAATGTTCCTTACCAGGATTTGCCTGATATCGGCTAGTTACTCCTAGTGCATAAGCCACATTAGGATGCTTATATGTCATGGTATATATGATAGCTCCCATTGCACTAGGGTATGGGATCCTACTCCTGCATTCTCTCTCTTTAGTTGTTTTAGGACAATCCTCCCTACTGAGAGTAATTCCAGTTCCTATCGGTAGATAGCCTCTTTTAGAATTATCCATGTTATACCTCTTTAGGATGGTATCAATGTACAAAGACTGGGAAAGTCCAAGCAACTTCCTCGATCTATCTCTATAGATCTTTATTCCCAATATATAAGCTGCTTCTCCCAAGTCTTTCATGGAGAACTGTTCAGATAGCCAAATCTTGGTACTTTGCAATGCCGGTATATCATTTTCTATGAGCAATATATCATCAACATATAATACTATGAATATGATTGTGCTCCCACTAACCTTTTTGTACACACAAGGCTCTTCTTCGCATCTAACAAAATTGAACTTTTCAATTGTCTTATTAAAGCGAATGTTCCAACTTCGAGAAGCTTGCTTTAGTCCATAAATGGATCTATGTAGATTGCAAATTTTATTATGATCAGGCGGGGATGTGAAACCTTCAAGTTGTGTCATGTACACATCCTCTTCTAGCTCACCATTAAGAAAACCCATTTTCACATCCATTTGCCATATTTCATAATCGTAGTATGCTGCTATAGCAAGAAAAATACGAATTGTTTTGAGCATTGCCACGGGAGAGAAAGTTTCATCATAGTCGACTCCTTTTTTCTGACGATATCCCTTGGCAACAAGACGTGCTTTGTAGGTCTCCACCTTTCTGTCTGCTCCAATCTTTTTCTTAAAAACCCATTTACAGCCTATAGGTTTTATATCCTTTGAAGGTTCAACTAAAGTCCATACTTTATTTTTCTTCATGGATTTCATTTCAGATTCCATGGCCTTTTGCCATCTCTCATAGTCAGAACTTTGTATAGCCTCTTCATAGGTCTTAGGGTCATCATCATTATGATCAACCTCATTTGATACATCATCTTGTACCATTAGATTTAATCTAGTTGGTACATGACGTTCTCGTGTAGACCTTCTAAGAGGTGCTCGTACAACTTGCTCACCTTGTGTTGGATTTGGTTGTTCTTCAATTTGGTTTGGAACTGGTTCATTAACCTGGTCTTGAATTACATTTAGTTCTTGAACTTCAACCGTTGAAGATGGCAACTTCCTTGTCAACTTCAAAACATCCAATAAAGGTTCTTCAACTTGTGCCTCATTATCTTGATATTATGTTGATTCATTGGTTTCTTGAACTTCATTAAGTTATATTTCTCTACTATAATTTTCTTCTAAAAGAAATTCCCTTTTCAAAAAGATTGCTCTTCTAGCCACAAACACTTTATGGTTAGAGGGGTGATCGAAATAATATCTCATTGTTTCTTTGGGATGCCCTATGAATCTACACTTATCAGATCTTGAGTCAAGTTTATCAGATTGCAGTCTCTTAACATAAGCTTTCCAACCCCAAACTTTAATATGCTTAAGGTTAGGCTTACGTCCTTTCCATATCTCATATGGTGTTGTAGAGATTGACTTAGTGGGAACTTTATTAAGTAAGTATGTTGCTGCTTCCGAAGCATATCCCCATAAATATATTGGAAGATCAGCGAAACCTATCATAGATTTCACCATGTCTAATAAGGTTCGATTTCTCCTTTCAGATACACCATTATGTTGTGATGCTCCTGGAGGTGTCCACTGTGAGAGAATCCGATTCTCTTTGAAATACCTCGTAAAATCTTCACTAAGATATTCTCCACCTCT
Source organism: Nicotiana tabacum (assembly GCF_000715075.1). NCBI lineage: Eukaryota > Viridiplantae > Streptophyta > Magnoliopsida > Solanales > Solanaceae > Nicotiana > Nicotiana tabacum. The sequence continues at coordinate 22,005,492 of NC_134101.1, read as the reverse complement.
ATTTGACCTTTGTACCTTGATACTTTTACCCGTTTGTTTCTCAACTTCACTACGAAACCTTTTGAACATTTCAAAAAGATTCAGATTTGTGTTTGATAAGATACACAAATCCATTCAGTAGCTCTTTCTACACTTCCAGTAAATGGAGATTTGGTCATTTTTTTCCTTTGAGACAAGATTCACAAGTTGAATATGATTCAAAATCATACTTGTCAAGGTACCCTTCCTTGTACAACTTGTTAATTCTTTTCTCTCCAATATGACCAAGCCTATAATGTCAAAGGTATGTTTGATTTACTTGATCATCTCTTTTCCTCTAAGACTTGAAACATGCGTAATCGAATTAGCATTCACATTAGGTAAGACATAAACATAATGTTAGAGATAGCCATTTACATATAAATTATCACCATAATAAATAGAGCAAATACCATTGCTTATAATAATGCAAAAACCATGTTTGTCTAATATAGAAGCTGAAATTATGTTCGAAACAAATTTAGGAATGTAATAATAATTATCCAACATAAGTACTTTGCCCGTAGGCATTATTAAAGAAATTTATCCTATAGCTATAGCCGCAACTTTTGCACCATTTCCAACTTGTAGATTAATTTTTTCTTTCTTCAACCTTCTACATATTTGGAATCCCTGCAACATATTGCAGATGTTATAACCACTGCCAGTATCTAATACCCATAATGAAGCATCAGTAGTAGTTAAAGAAACTTTGAAAACATTTTTCCTTTGAGTCTTACCTTGTTTCTTGTCATTTAGAGTTGCAAGGTACTCCTTGCAATTTTTCTTCCAATGTCCTATCTTCTTACAATGGAAACATTCAACATCGGATTGGTCGGCTTTGCCTCCTTTGCCTTTGGGTTTGGTCGCACCACCCTTAGGCGCAATAGGCTTTTTCTTGGGTTTATTTTTACCCTTACCCTTCTTCTTAGAAGAGTTTCCAACCAATATGAGAGTTCATTTCTTTTTCTCAGATGCAAGTTGATTCTCATAATCAATCAACATGTTAAGCATCTCATGAAGATCACAATCTATTTTATGCATATTGAAATTAAAAACAAATTGTGAGAAGGATTCAAAGAGTGGCTACAAGATCAAATCTTGAGAAAGCTCTTTACCCAGTTTGCACCCCAACTTCTCAAGTTATTTAATAAGATCAATCATATGATTGACATAGGGTCCAACTGGAGAGTTTCTAGTCAATTTGGATCCAAATAAAGCCATAGATAGCTGATATCTGGCTGTCCTGCTTTGTGTACCAAACATCTTCTTAAGATGTTCAATGATTGCAGTTGGATCCATATCCTGATGTTTCCTCTGGATCTCAGAACTCATAGAAGCAAGAATGGTGCATTTGGTAGTAAGACATTCTTCCAAGTATTTATGATAAATCTTGGTGGCATCATCCTCATCCTAATCTGGGACTTCCTTGACAGGCTTATCGATCACATCAATAAGCTTTTCATGCATGAGAACAATTCTCAAATTTCTGTACTTTATTTTCCCAGCATGGTATGATCAGAATCGGCTTGAGGTCCGTTGATGGGTCTAAATGTGAATGTGTTCTCTGCACCAGGCCGGGTGGGTTCATTTAGGATAGCATTTCTTATGGAGGAGTCTTCGGATATTGGATGTTATTTCCGTCGTCAGCTATTCCATGTAACACTCTACTGTGCTATTTGGGTTGTGAGACAGCTTGATTATTCGCACGTGTGATATGGTCACGTGTAGCTTGTGGTTCTATATGAGCAGAATGGCTCTCGAGATACAAGTCATTCATCACCCCTTAGTTGTGCTTGGGTTTTGTAGCGTATGGCGCTATCCGTCTCCCCAGGGTTGTATTTTTCCACTTGGTGTGCTCGTGGTCGATATTCGGGTATTTCGTAGGTATGAGCATTTTGGCTTGATGGGTACTTCCTCATTTATTGTCATATGCACGCCGCAATAGTATTATGTTTGGATCGGGTTGCACGTCACAATGGTATCATGTGCGGATCGGGTTGCACGCCGTAACAACGAGATATTGAGTAAGGTTCCATATATTTATTCTTGTGTATTTTGTTTTCCATTCTCTGAGAAGGGTCCATAGCGTCTATTCGACTGTCTATTTTGTTGTTCTCACTGGGAAGTTCCTTTCCAGAGTTCATTTTTCCGTATGTATTGCATTCGAGGTGGTAGCTTCCCGGCACATTGTTGGCGTCATATGAGATTTTGGACAGTGTTCGAGATGGCTTATTGCCTGAGCAGCTTGTACTGGGTGAGACGAGGTTATTGGACCTGGGATCAGTGCAATCGAATTTATATAAGGTACATTAAAGAGAAGATATCGTTGTTCAGTTCAAAATAAGGTAATGGCTCTTGTTAGGAGGAGAGACCCTATAATTTATGGTTTGGGCAGGTGGCTATGAGTTCCTGCGCATCTCTTTCATCGTTGCAGTATTGTGAGGGTTGAGATCGGGTTTATATGTGTTAGAGGTATACTACGGGCATCAGGTCGGTGAATTTGCAATTGTCGTGCTTGGAGAGAGATTACCACCGACAAAAGAGTTATGCAGTGCATTGTGTGGTATCAGCATGGGTGCTTGATCATGTGGTGATTCAGCGTGTGGAGATTGATACGGTGTTCGTATGTTAGAATCGGGTATCGGGGAGAATTTCGGATGTTGGAATTTAGTTATGAAGCTTGTTAGCTAAGGTAGCAGGAAGGATTTTCAGTCTGGTTCAAGCAAAGGTTCTCACATGGGTTGTGGTGGCACAGGTAGGTGCACGAGGTATTAACGAGTGAATTTGGATAACTCCGGAAGAGTTCTTAGCACGTTCGAGGACGAACGTATGTTTAAGTGAGAGAGAATGTAACGACCCGACCGGTCGTTTGGAGCTCTAGCACGTCATTTAGTGGTTTGAGGCCTTGAGTAGCTTCACTTCAGGTATTATGACTTGCACGTGTGGTCGGAATTGAATTTCGGGAAGTTCGGAGATGATTCGGAAGAATAATTCTCATTTCGGAAGCTTAAGTTGAAGGATTGACTAAGGTTTGACTTTTGAGTAAAGGACCTCGGAATCGGGATTTGAAAGTTCAGTAGGTTCGTATGATGATTTTGGACTTGGGCGTATATCCGGATCGGGTTTTGGGTGACCTGGGAGCATTTCGGTGCTTATTATGGAAAGTTAGCATATTGGAAGAATTTCATAAATTTGGGTTGAAGTGTATTTTAATGTTATCGATGTCCGTTTGGGATTCCGAGCCTGGGAATAGCTCTGTATGGTGATTCTGGTCTTAGGGGCGCGTCCGGATGTGGATTTGGGGGTCCGTAGGTCATTTCGGGGTCATTTGGCAAAAAATTGGAATTTGAAGGTTTTTGGGAAGATTGATCGGGAGTGAACTTTTTGATATCGGGTTCGGATTTCGATTCGTGAAGTTGGAGTAAGTCCGTAATGTCAATTATGACTTGTGTACAAAATTTGAGGTCAATCAGGCTTGAGTTGATAGGTTTCGGCGTCGAATTTAGAAGTTTGAAGTTCTAAAGTTCATTAAGCTTGAATTGGGGTGTGATTCGTGTTTTTAGAGTTGTTCGATGCGATTTGAGGCCTCGAGAAGGTTCATTTCATGTATTGGGACTGGTTGGTAAGATTGGATGGGGTCCTAGGGGCATCGAGTGAGTTTCGGGGTGGTTTCGAATCGATTCTCCTTGTTTTGTCACTGCTGTGCTGGTGTCTGGTTTCCTCTTTCGCGAACGCGAATGGTTTCATGCATTCGCGAAGAGGAATTTTGGGGCTACTGGGAATTGGCCATCACGAACGCGAGGCAGAAGCTGGGAAGCCTATGCGAACGCGAGCTGGAGGCTGCGAACACGAAAAGGAAGAGAGAGCTGGGGGCTGCCGGGCGTTAAGCCTTCGCGAACGCGGCTAGTGGCCCGTGAACGCGAAGGGTAGTGGTCACAAGGCTTCGCGAACAAGATGGCCTTTCTGCGAACGCGAAGAGGAGCAGGCCTGGGCAGACTGGTTTTAAAACGGGGTTTGGGTTCATTTCACCCATTTTCCACACAGCTTGGGCGATATTTGGAGCTCTTCAAGGGGTTATTTTCATCATCTAATGCAAGGTAAGTGACTCCCACATTATGTTAGTGAAATACCTGGATTATATATAGATTTTAACATGGAAATTCATAGAAAATTAGTGGTAATTTGGGATTTTGAAGAAAAACATAGAAATTGGTAATTTTGGAATTTGACCACGAAATTGGACATGGAATTTGGAATAAAGTATATATTTGGGTTCGTGGTGTTATGGGTAAAGTTTATCTTTGAAAGTTTTTGGAATCCGGGCACATGGGCCCGAAGGTTGACTTTATTGACTTTTCGAGCGGAGTTGAGAATTTTTTCAAATTGATTGATTATGGGTATTAGAGTATATTTTGATTGGTTTGCACTTTGTTTGACTAGTTTTAGATCAACGAGCATCGGTTTAAGGTGTTAGAGAGGCTTTGGAGTCGGTTATGGAACTTCAGAGCGAGGTAAGTCTCCTGTCTAACTCTGTGAGGGGGAAACTACCCCTAGGTGATGTAATTGTTATGTGTTACTTATTGCGGGGGCTACATACGCACAAGGTGACGAGAGTCTGTACGTAGCTAAATTCATGCTATTGTCCGGGTAGACTTAGGTTCACACCATGTTATAATTGTACTATATGAGTTATTTTTGCTCGTTTAATTCCTTTATTTCGCATTACGAGTTAAGACCGGACTTGCGTAGAGTGATAGACTTGCTTTTGTAGAGATTTGATGAGCTTCATGACTAGCCGTGGAATAATTGTACTCCTTATACAAATTTCTCCCGCGCTATGTGTTTTCATTGAAAGGTTTTCCTTAAAAATATATAACTCACACGTCTATTCATTAGTGGGGTCAATGACCCATTAAAGCTTCTTATTCTAATGGGATCAGGCCGTTCGCCTCGGCAGGATTATATACCACACTCTCATGGGAGCAGGCCATTCGACTCGGCAGTATAATAGATGCATCTATGGTTCGTGCTATTCGACCCTCGGCAATGTACAGATTATGATGGGATCGGGCCGTATGCCTCGGCATTTCTGTAAAATACTCTCATGGAATCATGCATAATAATTGACAAGAAGTTAATGTTTCTATGAGTTTTCCCGATCTAAATTATGATGACCTATCTGGTGAGGTCCATTATATATTTATGCTCCGGTTGAGGAGGTGATTTCTAATTGAGAGCTTGAGCCTATCGTAGAGAGGAGGATCGTATCACGTATTTACAATTGTTTATTTCGTTTGTTTATTCTTCCCCATATTTGTTTACTTCTTGTTATAACTGTCTTATTAGACCACTAGTAAGTATCGATGTCGACCTCTCGTCACTACTTCTCTGGGGTTAGGCTAGATACTTACTGGGTACGTGTTGATTTACTGTCACGACCCAATTTTCCCTCTGTTGGATATCGTGATGGCACCTAGTCTTATGGACTAGGTAAGCCTAACATTTACTGAATAACAACTATAATTAAATAACATCTAACAATTTGTTTTTCTCAACAAATGGAAATCTCTATGAAATTTACAATTCCCAAAACTGGTAGTACAAGTCATAAGCTCTTCTGAGTTGATAGAAAGCCTATAAATACGACTGTTTTGAAATAGAGGTAAAACAATGCAAGTACAATATGAGAAGGTGACTTCGAAGCCTGCGAACGCAGCAACAGGTTTACCTTGAGTCTCCACAGCAAGATCCGTACTGCTAGCGATCGGTCAACTGACTCCACATTACCTGGCTCTGCACAACAATGTGCAGAAGTGTAGTATGAGTACACCACAGTCGGTACCCAGTAAGTATCAAGACTAACCTCAGTGGAGTAGTGACGAGGTATAGTCAAGACACTCACTAGTCTAATAACCTGTGCAATATAGTATACAAAAATAATAGGAAACAAATAACAATGATGGCAACAATAATCAACCAGTGATATACACAACAGGGCAACAAGAACACCATAAATGTTACTCAACAAATAATAAATACAAGTACAACCAATTAAATCAAGTCCTTCAAATATAAATCTTTCGGCTATATGCTTCTCAAATAATACTCTTCAGAAATAAAATTCTTTCACATAAATCTCTTTCTAATATAATTCCTTCAAATAGATATTATTTCGAATATAATCCTTTCAAATAAAAGTTACCTTGTGACGCCTCATCTCATAATCATAAAAAAAATACGAGTCTCAGCCCACTTTCATATTTCTATGGCACCTCGTGCCCATATCTCTATCACAATCGCACGGATAACTCTTGTGCCAAATATGTCTATACATAAAATCCGCATGATTAATTTTTTTCAATAAAATAAGGTTATCATTTTTAAACCGAGTAAGAATTCAACAAAGAAATGAGTTTATTTTAGAAATAGTTGGAGTGAAGAAAAATGACATTTCAATTTAAATAAAATATCAGATAATCTATTGCTTCGGATGTAAAACTTATTAATTCAAAACATAATAGTAACTTCTTTTATTTTAAACAACTTAGTCATAAAAATCGATAAAAACCAAGAATACAAATCTTCAGAGTCTCGTACTAAAAAGCCCAAGCCAACACAATACAACAAGGAATACAAACACATAGTAAAATCAAATAATACATCATGACAGCTCACAAGGATTTTCCTATCACGGAAGTAGAAAATAACCAAAAGCAAGTGCAACCATAGAGAGATGTCAACAAAAGGGCACTCCCGAGATACCGTCTCGTAGTCCCAAAAGTAAATGCTCAACAGGGGATCTCTCGAGGTACCGCCTCGTAGTCCCAAAAGTAAATATGCAAATCAGGGGAATCTCCCGAGGTACCGCCTCGTAGTCCCAAAATAAATATGCAAGACAGGGGAATCTCCCTAGGTACCGCCTCGTAGTCCCAAAGTAAATATGCAAGACAGGGGGATCTCCCGAGGTACCGCCTCGTAGTCCCAAAGTAAATATGCAACAAACAACAGTGCCCCCGGGCTATCACAAATCATCACAATTCAATTCCCGACATAGCCCACCTTGTCTCGCCATGTGCGCAATAATAATGTAAATGCCCACCTTGTCTCGCCATGTGCGCAATAATAATGTAAATGCCCACCTTGTCTCGACGCACACACATAACAATATTCCCACCTTGTCTCGCCACGTGCGCAACCCCCCCCCCACATACATATATAAATAGCCCGCCTTATCACGCCGCATGTGCATAAATCAATAGTAATAATAGCACGGCAGAAACCTCGTGCAAACACCCGGACAAAACTTCCCAACAATATAACGTGCCAATATCACATCTCATAAATTTCACCTCAAGTGCTCAAATATTACAATTTATCACAGATTACACATCAAGTGCTCAAATATTACAATTTATCACAAAATTCAACAATACATTATTTTCCACAATAAGGAGCCCATGGCGCGACCATAATGTGCACAAAATCTTAACAAATATATCCGGGAGTGAAGAACTCAACAAAATAATGTTTCACATAAAAATATCAAGGTGGCAATCACACCAAATCATCATATAAAAACAAATCCAACAAAACAAGGATTTAGGAAAGACAATTAAAGGATTTAATAAGTGCCAATAATTTCCAATTTAGTACATAAGGGCGTCTAAGGATCTTAAACAATGTAATTTGCACATATAAATCAAGTACGTACTCGTCACCTTGCGTACATAATTTTCAATTACACAAATTGCACATAAGACTCAATGCCTAAGGGAAATTTCCCCCACTCAATGTTAGACAAGATACTTACCTTTTTGAAGTTATGCCGATATTCCAAAATCTCCTTCTTACTTAAATTGACCTCCGGACCACTCAAATCTATCCAAATTAATTGTATAACTTCATTAAAATTCATCGAAAATAATTCCTGGTAATAATACATCGACTTAACAATTTATTCCAAAAAGTCAACAAAAGTCAATGCGGGGCTTGCCTCTCGGAACCCAACATAATCTTTACCAAATCCGAACACTCATTCCGATACGAGTTCAACCATACCAATTTTATCCAATTCCGATAACAACTCGACCTCCAAATCTTAAATTTTCGTTTTTGGAAGATTTTGCAAAAATCTTGATTTCCTCCATTTAAATCCGAATTAAACGATGAATATAACCATAGATTCATGAAATATAATCACTTTAGGATATAGAATGCTTAACCAAGTCAAAGACGTAAAGAACCCCTCCAAAATCGCCCCAAATCCGAGCTCCAAAATCCCAATCGAAAATGGAAAAATGACCAATTTTGGTCCTTAATGTTTCTGTCCATTTCTGCTTCCGCGGATAAATTGGTCGCATTTGCGGGCTCGCTTCTGCGAAGGTGCACTGTCCAGCCAAAGGTCGCACCTGCGAACAGAGTGTCGCTTCTGCGGTCCCGCATGTGCGGAACATGCATCGCACCTGCGACCTCTGCCCAGGCTTCCCAATGTCACTTCTGCGAGGTCGCTTCTACGACGAGGCTTCCACAGAAGCGAAAACACCAGCAGCAGATTTCCAACAGTTCCTTCAAGTCCAAAATTAATCTGTTAACCATTCGAAATTCACCTGAGGCCCTCGTGACTTTAACCAAATATACCAACATGTACCAAAATACAATACAAACTTAGTCGAGGCTTCAAATCACGTCAACCAATGCCGAAATTACGAATCACGCATCGAATCGAATTATGAGTTTTCAAATCTTTCAACTTCTATATTTTGCGCCGAAACATATCAAATCAATCCAAAATGACTTCAAATTTTGTACACAGGTCATAAATGACGTAATGGAGCTATTCCCATTTTCGGAATCGAAATTCGAACTCGTTATCAAAAATTCAACCTTCGGTCGGACTTTCCAAAAATCTTCTATTTTCCAACTTTCGCCAAAATTTGTCGAATTGTCCTACAGACTTCCAAATCCAAATTCGGACACACACCTAAGTCCGAAATCACCATACGAAGCTATTGACATCATCAAAATTCCATCTCGGGATCGTTTGCTCAAAAGTCAACTCTCCGGTCAACTCTTTCTATTTAAGCTTCTAAATAAGAATTGTTCTTTTAATTTAAATCTGAATCTTCTGAAAATCAAACTCGACCACACCCGCGGATCATAATACATATTATGAAGCTGGCCGAGACCTTAAGTCACCGAACGGGGCGTAAATTCTTAAAACAACAAGTCGGGTCGTTACATTTACGTACTCATGCTACACTTGTTGCACATTTTTGTGCAGGTACATATATGCCTGGTGGTCTTTTGGGCGCAGAGACGCGGATGTTGCGGGGACTTACCGTGAGCTGCATTTCATGTTACGATCTGCAGCCTGCAGAGTCTCCATGAGAGATATATATATTATCCTGTCTAATTTGTATTCCAGACAGATGTTGTATTTTATTACATTTCTTAGTTGATGCTCATGCACTTGTGACACCGGGTTTTGGGGGTTCCTAAGGGTGGTTCATCATTATAATTTGCGTAAATCTCATCATTTACCCTGTAATTTCTATTTCATACTATTTAATTAAATGAGAATTTTTATTTCAAAATAATAAAATGAGTAATTAGGTTAATCATTCACCGTTGGCTTGCCTGACGGCAGTGTTAGGCGTTATCACGACCTTTAGTGGATTTTGGGTCGTGACATTAGTAAGAACTCAAATTTTAACAAGAGGGAATTGTTACTAAAACAACTTTTAATAACAAGATGATCCAATCTTTTATAGAACATAAATTTTGTTCAAGTTGTCTACATGCTTTGTCCTAAATTAACTTACATCACATGTAATAATAACTCAAAATCATCTGACATAAAAACGAAATTCAACATACTTCTAACATGTTTATCTTATATATCACATAAAATAATTCATGCTAGAACGTTATTATTAATTAATATCTCATAAACTGATAGCAATTAAAATAACTATATAATCTAATAACCTAGTATAGATTATCGTCGTATCTTATACGAAATTTCAAATATAATTTTAAAATATTTCGTAAATAAATTTTAGACACGAGAAATCATGGCTCTGATATTTGTTTATCATAGTCATTATTAATTGCTTGATTAATTTAATAAGGTCCTTGATTAAATTTTGAGACTTGTCATCATGATGGAGATCATGATAATGAGAGTAATGTCTCTTACAATTTAATCTAAATTTTGTTCTTGATCGTAGGATTATTAATTTGGACATTAGTAATCAGGTTAGATCAATATTTATGTGATCGTCTTTATGGGATAAAGATTAGTTAATATCATTAACTAAATCACATAAATAGATGACGCATATAGATATATGATCACTGAACCGATTCGTTGGATAATTCCTAACGGTTAGAATTACCATAAACTGTTAATAGGATATTGTCTTGAAGAATGTGATGTAAAGTTTTCCTTTGACCTGATATCATCATAGTAATTGACAAGTTATTTATTGTGCTTTGAAACTAAACACCTATGGCCCTAGGGCGATAGTTGAAAGGATATTGGGTACGATTAAATACTTGTAGAATTAGTGATTGATCAAGATGGAATCTATCAACTCTTGGTAATGAGTTTATGTCATGACCCCAATTTCCCTCTATAGGATGTCGTGATGGCACCTAATCTCTAAGACTAGGTAAGACTAACAAATTGCGGAATAAAAGAATAATATACTGAACTCCAATCTGAACACATGATGTATAAATATAAAACTGCAAACCAATAATTACATCTCCCAAAACCCGGTAGAAATAAGTCACAAGCTTCTAAGAGAAAGTAGTAAGTGTCTCTATATATCAAAGTCTAAAGAGAATAAGGGGAAATAACATAATAAGGATAGAGGGGGACTCCGAGGTCTGCGGACGCTGGCAGATATACCTTGAAGTCTTCACGTACAGTCCAACTCACTAGTATCTGGCCTGGTAGGAAAAACCTGGATCTGCACAAAAAGATGTGCAGAGTGTAGTATGAGTACACCTCAACGGTACCCAGTAAGTGCCAAGCCTAACCTCGGTAGAGTAGTGACGAGGTCAGGTCAGGGACCTACTGGTTTAAAAGAAAAGTAAGGCAGAAGATAAAATAATATTTGAAATGACTGAGAATTTAAATAACGAGAAACTTCAGAAAATAATAGCACATCAAACAGAGGTAAAAAACATGGGCGCTCCAAAGGTACCGCCTCGTAAATCCAAATGTAAATATACGAGACAGGGGGATCTCCTGAGGAACCACTTCGTAGTCCCAAAGTAAATATGAAGTACAGGGGGATCTCCCGAGGAACCGCCTCGTAGTCCGAAAGTAAATATGCAGTATATGGGGATCTCCCGAGGAACTGCCTTGTAGTCCCAAAGTAAATATGCAGTACATGGAGATCTCCCGAGGAACCGCCTTGTAGTCCCAAAGTAAATATGCAGTATAGGGGGATCTCCTGAGGAACCGGCTCGTAGTCCCAAAGTAAATATGCAACAGATAACCGAAAGAACAATAAATTTACAGCACGAAATCTTATAGTTATAGATTTAATTCAAATCAAGGGAAGCAGGTAATTCAACTAAGCATGTTGCACAAATTGCAAGTAATAGTTAAGGCATGTAGACATGCGATACTAGGTTAAACATGATCACTACATACGCTAAGGCAACTCAGTTAAGGAATTTAAAAGAAGACAACTCAGCAAGAACTGAAATTTCCACAATTAGCCAGTGTACGCACTCGTCACCTCGCGTACACGGCGCTCACATATCACAAATGGTTACCACAGTACCAAATCCTAAGGTGATTTCCCCCACACAAAGTTATACAAGTCACTTACCTCAAATCTCGCTCAATCAATCGATAAGGATACATTTCCCTCGATTTTCCGACTCTGAATGGCCCAAATCTAGCCAAAAGCAATTACATATCATGAATACAATTACAAAAAACTTATTTAAATCATAAATCTATGTCTTTAGAAAAGAATCAAAATATTTCCCCAAAACGTCGACCACGAGTTCACCCATACTAATTTTACCAAAATCCGACACCAAGTTGCCACTCAAATCCTCAAATCAAACTCTCCAAATCCCTAGCCTTAACTCCCAAATTCCACCTTAAATACATACTAACTAGGTGGGAAAATCAATGGGAAAATAAGATTATTGATCAAAAATAAGCACAAGGGACTTACCTCAAGAAATCCCTCGAAAATGCTCTCAAGAATCGCCAAAACCCGAGCTCAAATGTCCAACAATGATAAAAATCCCAATCCCTTGAATTAATAAAATCTGCCCAGGGGTTCCATTTCTGCGGTCCACTTAGCCGCACCTGCGGCACTGCTTTTGCAGAAAACTCAACCGCTTCTGTGGTTCCCTTCGCTTCTGCGGGCAAGAGGTTCGCTCATGTGGACTTGCAATTGCGGTCGCTTCTTCGCTTCTGCGACACTGGCTGCCCTCCCTTCACTCCGCATCTGCGGAGCCTTGCTCGCACCTGCGGGCTCGTAGATGCGGGAGCTTCATGCACCTGCGACACAGCCCCAGGACAAACCCCAAATCCGCTTCTGAGCCTTGCCAACCGTACCTGCGAGAATAGTTCCGCAGGTGCGATTGCACCAGAAGGCAGAAAATACCAGTTTTTTCCTTAAGTCCAAATTTGATCTGTCAACCATCTGAAACTCACCCGAGGCCCCCGGGACCTCAACCAATTATACTAACAAGTCCTAGAACATCATACAAACTTAGACGAGCCTTTAAATCGCAAACAACACTAAAAATACCAATTACACATCGATTAATGCCTAATGAACTTTAAAACTTCAAACTTCTACATCCGATGTTGAATCCTATCAAATCAAGTCCGATTGACCTCAAATTTTTCACACAAGTCATAATTGACATTACGGACCTACTCCAACTTCTGTAATAAGTATATGACCCCTATATCAAAAAGTCCACTCCCGGTCAAACTTTCCAAAAATCGTCAAATTTTTCAATTTTCGCCAAATTGACGCTAAAATGACCTACGGACCTCCAATTCAACATCTGAACATGCTCTTAAGACCAAAATTACCCTACGGAGCTATTGGAACCGTCAAAACTCCATTTCGGAGTCGTCTTCACATAGTTCAAACTACAGTCGATCCCTACGACTTAAACTTCCATTTTAGGGACTATGTGTCCCATTTCACTCCGAAACCAAACACAATCCTCCCAGCAAGTTACATAACCACAATGAAGTATAAGGAGAAATAAATCGGGGTTAGGGGATAATACTCTTGTAATGACCGGCCTCGTCATTACATCAAGCTCCATGTTGTCATGAATTATAACTGACCAAATTACGACCTTGGCCAGGGCGATTGAATGAAAGAAGAAAAGAGTTTCTTAGGTCATTCAATGGTCGATTATATTTGACATGAACACATAGTTGGTCGCCTATTAGGATTTGACAGTTGAACTATATCCTAGGGTGACCCAGAGCAATAAGGACAAAAGGAATTAATGCATTATTCTTCTACGGATTCTTGAGAGTAAATTGTATACTTCGTGATATCCGGTCATTGAGGAGTGTTGCTAGACGCCACCCTTAATTAGTATATTGATGTGATCAATTTACTACCGATTTAGTATTGAACCTATGGGGTCGTACACTAACGAGTGTTCTAATCTTTGCTAAAGGATGGATTACTTTATTATTTGATAATTAAATTAAAGAATTTAATTTAGTCAAATAAATTTAGTTATTAGTCCAAATGAAATATTGTTATATTTTTTGCTAGCACAGAGGATATAATTAATATTGTGAATAAATTAAAGTTTTTTTTATTTCGAATAGAAAATTAAATTATATCTCTTGGTTGAAATATATATATTTGGTACTTATAATTAATATTTATTTATATATGAAATATATATTAAATAGTAATAAGGAGACTAATTCAAAGTCCACAAAACACTACCTACCACACTAGTAATCCCATAATAAATGGGTTACACGTTTTTCTTTCTTTAAAGGAGACTAATTAGTCAAATCCAATTAAGAATTGGATTCAAGTATGAGGTCCAAAAAAGGGACTTAGTCAGCAAATGTGTTTCCTGTTTTGGAATGGGATTCCATCTCCAATGGAATTATTTTTCTAAAGTTCAACTTTGACTTGAAAAAGAATTAAACCACTATTTTAATTCTTCCTTTTCCCATTGGAAAAGTATTTCAAACTTAGATATATATAGAGATATATTCGTGAACTCGAAGAACATATGAAAACCTATAAGGTGTATGTCACGACCCAATTTTTTATAGGTCGTGATGGCGCCCAACATTACAGCTAGGCAAGCCAACTAGTGATTGAAACATATATTTATTTCTTTAAAAATTATCCGAGTAATTAAACTCTTCTTACTTGCAAGAATTAAGAAGAATATGAAAGATCTAATAAATTAAAACCAAGAAAAATAATTAAGTCCAAAAATTCTACTAGTGTGTGTGCCAAGACCTGGTGTCACAAGTGTATGAGCATCTAGTAGATTATAAAAAAAAATTTCTAAATACTGTCTGAAATAAAATAGATAGAATACAAATACAAGAAGGGGCATTAGTTGCTGCTAGAGGTGTTTAACGGGCGGGCTGGGACGGGCTGTACACAAACAAAAACCAGCCCGTCCGTTTAACGTTCCGGGCTATTAGCTGGTTGTACTTTTTTGGATTTTTTTGGTCCGTCCGGGTTCGGGCTTAGCGGGCTGGACCGGGCCGGGCTATTTTTTTTAAAAAAGTAAATTTTATTTTTCTTAGTCAATATTATTGATACTTAAGTGTTTGCAAACTTTTAAGGCTTAGAATTAAACTTTGAAGTTTAAAGTTTTAAATATGAATTTTGAATTTTAAAATTTTAAAATTGAAATTTTAAAGTAAGTGGCTACAAAAAATTATTTAATAAGACCAATAGGCAATATGTAAGGATCAAGCTCCGAAGGCTTTCATTTGATATTTTTATTGAATAATATATAATACTTCAAATTAAGTTGCAAGTTCTTTTTTTATTTTTTTATTTTTGAACTTGCAAATTAAAAGTTTACAACAATTATAAAAAATAAGAAATAGTACATCACATGATTTGCATCATTTTTGTAAGTTCATCCATATCAACATGAGGTTCTTTGAATTTGACCGTTGGCAACAGTCCAGAAAATAAAAAAATAAAAAATTTTGTAACGGATACCGGGTTGAATCGGGCTGTAGCCCGTTAAAAACTCGTTAACGGGTTAGCGGGTTCCGGTGCACCGGTATCAAAAAACTGTTCGTTTGAAACCTGCTCCCCGCCCAACCCGTTCCAGTCCGCCCCCAATGCTACAGTACCGGGCTGAACCGGGTTGTAAACGGGTCAGCCCGGCCCGATTAACAGGTATAGTTGCTGCAGAACGGCTCAGAAAGGCAGCTCACCACTAAGCCTCTGGGTAACGTGGGTATGCACTGGTATGCGTTGGTAGGCAAGCCAACAAGTGATTTAAACATATATTTATTTCTTTAAAAATTATCCGAGTAATTAAACTCTTCTTACTTGCAAGAATTAAGAAGAATATGAAAGATCTAATAAATTAAAACCAAGAAAAATAATTAAGTCCAAATATTCTACTAGTGTGTGTGCTAAGACCTGGTGTCACAAGTGTATGAGCATCTAGTAGATTATAAACAAAATTCTAAATACTATCTGAAATAAAATAGACAGAATACAAATACAAGAAGGGGTACTAGTTGTTGAAGAACGGCTCAGAAAGGCAGCTCACCACTAAGCCTCTGGGTAACGTGGGTATGCGTTGGTAGGTCCTCCTATAGCACCTGTCTCATGTCCTGCACAAAGTGTGCAGCAAGCGTAGAATGAGTACGTAAATAACGTGTACCCAGTAAGTATCAAGCCTAATCTCGAAGAAGTAGTGACGAGAAGTCGACTTTGACAATCACTATGGGTCAATAAATTTTAAAAATAAAAACATTTAATTAAACATAATTTATATGAACAACAATAATTTCCTTAACAAGCAGAAATAATTAATTGTTCAATTTTAAAAATTACCAATTTATCAATTAGCTTCCCAAGCTGCAATAAAATGTTAAAGTATCATTTAATTATTATTATTAAGCACGATTTCTGCCGAGGTCGTAAGGCCTGATCTAGAGTGTCGTGTACACTACCGAGGGACGTGTGGCATGATCCATAGATGCATCTATACTGCCAAGGCATTCGGTCCGCTCCACAAGAAAGGAAGACATTTTCTTATGAACCTCCAGAATGAGAAGTCATTATTATAAGGCTAACATATAAGCATGTACAAAAATTCAAGTATACGTAACTTCCGTCTTTTACTATTTCTTCTAACAATTCACCAAATAATCTCAATAATTTAATTAAATAAAAGATGCAATTATCACAAGTAATTTATGATCTGTGTCCTAAACTACCCGGACTTAGCATAGTTAGTAGCTACGTACGGACTCTCGTCACCTCATGCGTACGTAGCCCCCACAATTAACAATAATTATTAATTTAAACCACATATGTGGTAAATTCCCTCTTACAAGGTTAGACAAGAGACTTACCTTATCTCAAAGTCCACTTCCCAATCACAATGTCGCGTTAAAATCTTAATTCGATGCCGAAAAGTTCGAAACTATCCAAAAGTTATATAAAATAATTAATGCGTGCTTAATAATTCAAAATTAGACTATTAAATAAATTACCCGACCCAAAATTGTAAAATCCCTAAAATTCACCCTGGACCCACGTGCTCGGATTCCGAAAATTTTTGGAGGAAAACGCTACCCATAATCTCAAGAACTCAAATATACCATTTCCATCCAATTCCATAACCATTTTCGTGGTTAAAATCTCATTTTTATACAAATCTAGGTTTCCCCCCTAAACCCTTGATTTTCACAATTTACAGGTTATAATCTACCCATAATCTATGTATTTAACTCCAAGTGTGTAGAATTAACTTACCTTCAAGTTGCTAGTTGAAATCCTCTCACAAAAAGCTCCAAAATCGCCCAAGAATGGAGAGAAATGGGCAAAAATGGTTGTTTTCCTGTTCTTTAAGGGTTCTGCCAAACAGCCCTTTCATGATATCCATACTTATCATAACACTTTAATTACATTATTGTTGGCCCTAGTAAGTGTCGAGTCGACCCCTCGTCGCTACTTCTTCGAGGTTAGGCGGGATACTTACTGGGTGCATATTGTTTATGTACTCATACTACGCTTATGTACTTAATTGTACAGGTTTTGAGGCTGGTGCATCTAATTACCTGCGCGGCGTGCATACCTGATCTTGGACCGAGACTTCACGGTGAGCTGCCCCATTCTGAGTCGTTCATCAGCATGCCAGAGTTTCTCTTTTGTTCTTATTTGTCTATTCTGTTTCAGACAGTAGGATAGTCATCTTTTGTATATCCCACTAGTTGCCCACACACTTGTGACACTAGATCTTGGCACGTAATAGTAGACTTTGATTTTTGGATTGTAGTTCAATAGTTATAACTGCTTTTAGATGTTTCCGTTTGTTTGCCTTAAAAATCCATTATTTATCAAATGCTTTAAATGTATGTAAAGCTAAATGTTGGAATTTCTTAATAAACAAAAATGGGAAATCACTAAGTTTTTCACTGTTGGCTTGTCCAACAACGGTGTTGGACGCCATCACGGCATGACATGGAGTTAGGTCGTGACAACATGGTATCAGAGTACTAGGTTCACGTAGGTCTCACAAGTTATGGGCAGGCCTAGTAGAGTCTTGAAGATCGGTGCGGAGACGTTCGTACTTATCTTTGAGAGGCTATGGGATGTTAGGAAACTACTCATTATTCATCTTCTATTGTGCAATTGATGATATACTAAATTTCATTCTTCTATTCTCTTACAGATGGTGAGGACGGGTACGGTGGACATTCCAGACTCGGGAGGAGTTGCTCCCCCTGTTGCTAGAGGCCGAGGCAGAGGGGCAGGGGGAGGTCACTGGCCCGAGGTAGGGGACAAGGGAGTCCCAGAGCTACTCCAGTAGCACCACCAGCAGATCCAGTGGAAGATACCATTATTGAGGATCAGGGCGAGGTGCCTACCGCAGAGCCAGCCACGGTAGATTTCATGACAGCACCGGGCTTTCAGGAGGTCATGGATCGTATGATGCGGTTCATGGACACCATGACTCAAGCTGGTTTATTTTCGGTGGACCCATCCACATCTCAGGTAGGAGGGGGAGCACAGACCCCTACTGCTCAGGCTCCTGGGCACACAGCTGTGGTGTATCAGACTCCGGGTGCACTACCCGTGGGCAGAGCCCAACCAATTGCGGCGGCTGCACCTGAGCCTAGATTGGCTGCGGACGGTGATCCGCAGAAGTTATTGGACATATGGACTAGGTTACACCCTCTTATTTCCGGAGGCGAGTGTCATGAAAATGCCTAGGATTTCATTGATAGGTGCAGGGACAAACTGCACAACATGAGGATACTGGAGTCTCATGAGGTTGACTTCACTACTTTCCAGTTGGAGGGCAGAGCCCGTAGATGGTAGCAGACTTATCTTCTTAGCAGACCAGCGGGTTCTCCTCCCATGACTTGGAGCCAGTTCACATAGCTTTTCCTGGATAGGTATATTCCACCCTCCGAGAGGAAAGAGTTGCGGTATCAGTTTGTGCAGCTTCAGCAGGGTCAGATGTCAGTGACCAACTATGAGGCGAGGTTTTCTGAGTTGTCTCGCCATGCACTTATGATACTTCCTACAGACGCATAGAGAGTGCATAGGTTTGTTGCAGGGCTGCACTCAGGTATTAAGGCCAATATGGCCTGAGAGGTTGAGATGGGGACTTCTTATCAACTGGTAGTGGAGATTGCTCGGAGGATTGAGGGCTACCATCAGAGAGGGAGAGAGTAGACGCAGCAGGACAAGAGGGCCCGTTTCTCTGGAGAGTTTAGAGGTGCCCCGGCTAGGGGCAGAGGTCAGTTTGGGAGGGGTCAGCCTAACAAGCCCCCATATTCATCACCACCACCTCCTCGAGGTGCTCCAGCACGCCCCTATTTTTGCGCCACACTAGAGAGTTCTTACTGCCCGCCAGCTATTTAGGGTTCCTCTGGTGGATATTCAGGTCCTCAGGTTCTTCTAATTCTTATTTCAGTGCTATGCCGGAGAGTTCATACTGTCCACTGGCTATTCAGGCTTTTTCCAGTGGGTCTACTGGCCATCTGGGTCAGCCATCAGGGCAGCAGGCTACCGCACCACGGGGTTGTTTTGAGTGCGGGGACCTTGGTCATATGAGGAGATACTGCCCCAGGCTTCGGGGCAAGGCAGTGCAGCAGGGTCAACAGCCTATGATTAGAGCACTGACTGTCCGGCAGCCCAGAGGTGGAGGGCAGACTGGCAGGGGCCGTCCTAGAGGTGGAGGCTAGGCGGGGGGAGGCTAGTCATCTACTGTTCAGTCAGGTAGAGGCCAGCCCACCGGCGCTCCAGCCAGATTCTATGCTTTTCCAGCCAGACCAGATGCATTGGCCTCAGATGCCTTGATCACAGGTATTATTTCTATATGTGGTAGTGATCCTTCGGTATTATTTGATCCAGGGTCTACTTTTCATATGTGTCATCTTTGTTTGCTTATTTTTTGGATATTCCTCGTGAGTCCTTGGGTAATCCTGTTTATGTGTCCACTCATGTGGGCGATTCTGTGGTTGTGGACCGGATCTACCGGTCCTGTGTGGTCACGTTCTGTGGTTACGAGACTAGAGCAGACCTTATATTTCTTGATATTATTGACTTTGAGGTCATCCTGGGCATGGACTGGTTATCCCCATATCACGCCATCCTTGATTGTCATGCCAAGATTATTACCTTAGCGATGCCAGAATTACCGAGATTGGAGTGGAAGGGTTCCTCGGTTAGTACGGCTAGTCGGGTCATCTCTTTTCTGTAGGCTCGACATATGGTCGAGAAGCGTTGTTTGGCTTATCTAACTTATGTTCGGGACACCACCGCAGAGTCTCCGACGATTGATTTAGTGCTATTAGTCCGGGAGTTCGCTGATGTGTTTCCTTCTGACCTTCCAGGCATGCCGCTAAATCATGATATTGATTTTTGTATTGATTTGGCTCTAGGTACCCGGCCTATATCTATCCCACCGTACCGTATGGCTTAGAAAGAGTTGAAGGAGCTGAAGGAGCAGCTTAAGGAGTTATTAGCAAAGGGGTTTGTCAGACCAAGTGTAGAACCTTGGGGTGCACTAGTGTTATTTGTGAAGAAGAAATATGGGACTATGCGAATGTGCATTGATTACCGCCAGTTGAACAAGGTTACCATCGAGAACAAGTACTTGTTGTAGCGTATCGATGATTTGTTTGACCAGTTACAGGGTGCTAGGGTGTTTTCTAGGATCGACTTGAGATCGGGGTACCATCAGTTGAAGATTTGGGACTCATATGTTCCGAAGACTGCCTTCCGTACCAGATATGGTCATTATGAGTTTCTAGTGATGTCCTTCAGCTTGACTAATACCCCAGCGACGTTCATGGATTTGATGAACAGAGTGTTTAGGCCTTATATTGATTCCTTTGTTATTGTCTTCATTGATGACATCTTGATTTACTCACGTAACCTGGGGGAGCACGAGCATCATTTGAGAGTGGTACTTCAGACATTGTAAGAACAAGAGTTATATGCTAAGTTCTCCAAATGTGAGTTTTGACTAGAGTTTGTGGCATTCTTGGGGCATGTTGTATCAGGAGAGGGTATTAAAGTGGATCCCAAGAAGATTGAGGCAGTTCAGAGTTGGCCTCGTCCTACTTCGGTGACTGAGATCAGGAGTTTCCTGGGGTTAGCAGGTTATTATCGCCGGTTTGTGCAGGGTTTCTCATCCATTGCAGCACCTCTGACTAGATTGACCCAGAAGGGTGCCCCGGTTCATTGGTTTGATGATTGTGAGGCGAGCTTTTAGAAGCTCATGACATCCTTGACTACAACACCAGTTTTAGTGTTGCCTTCCGGTCCGGGGATGTATATTATGTATTGCGACGCTTCATGCGTTGTCTTGGGTTGTGTATTGATGCAAGCGGGGCGAGTTATTGCATACGCGTCACATCAGCTAAAGCCCCATGAGAAGAATTATCATGTGCACGATTTGGAGTTAGCTGCGATTGTTCATGCTCTTAAGATATGGAGGAATTATCTATATGGGGTGTCATGTGAGATTTATACTGGTCATCTCAGCTTACAACATTTGTTCAAGCAAAAGGATCTCAATTTGAGGCAGAGTAGATGGCTCGAGTTACTGAAGGATTATGACATCACCATTCTTTATCATCCGGGCAAGGAAAATGTGGTCTTGGATGCCTTAAGCAGGAAGGCAGAGAGTATGGGTAGTGTAACGAGCCGACCGGTCATTTTGAGTATTACAACCTTGCTTCCCCCTTTCCTGCTTAAATTGTACTTTACAGTTATTGTGTGACTTGCCGGGCAATTGTTTTGGGTCCGGTGAGGTTTTGGAATGAATTGGAACACTTAGTTCCAAGGTTTAAAGCTTAAGTTAAATAGTGACCGGATGTCGACTTATGTATAAATGATCTCGGATTCGAATTTTGATAATTCCAATAGTTCCGTATGGTGATTTTGGACTTAGGAGCATGTCCAAAAAATTATTTGGAGGTTCGTAGTGGAATTTGGCTTGAATTGCCGAAAG
The DNA here is from genome assembly GCF_000715075.1 of Nicotiana tabacum. Taxonomy (NCBI): domain Eukaryota; kingdom Viridiplantae; phylum Streptophyta; class Magnoliopsida; order Solanales; family Solanaceae; genus Nicotiana; species Nicotiana tabacum. Next base: position 21,983,745 of record NC_134101.1, on the reverse strand, counting down.
TTGATTTTTTGGGAAGTTTGACCGGGGGTTGACTTTTTGATATCGGGGTCGGAATCCGATTCCGAAAATTTGAATAGGTCTGTAATGTGAAATGTGACTTGTGTGCAAAATTTGAGGTCAATCAGATGTGATTTGATAGGTTTCGGCATTGTTTATAGAATTTGGAAATTTATTAGGCTTGAATCCATGTGTAGTTCGTATTTTTGAGTTTGTTGGGTATGATTTGAGGCCTCTAGTAGGTTCGTGTTATGTTATGGGACTTGTTGGTATGTCCGGACGGGGTCCGGAGGGCCTCGGATGAGTTTCAGACGGTTAACGGATCAAATTTTAGACTTAGGGAAATGTTGGAACTACTGCCTACTGCTGTGATCGCACCTGCGAAGATTTTGATCGCAGGTGCGAAGCCGCATGTGCGCGAGATCAATCGCAGAAGCGGCCAAGAGTGAGACTGGGCAGTGCTCGCAGGTGCGAGGAATTTGCCGCATCTGCGAGGCCGCAGGTGCGAAGGGGGAATGGGCATCTGCGAAGCCCGCATACGCGAGAATAGCGCCGCAGATGCGAGATTTTAGAGGTTCGGCTGTTTTCTGCAGGCGCGCATTTTTGACCGCAAATGCGGATGCGCAGGTGCGAGCCCAGGCACCGCAGGTGCGGAAATGCCTGGGCAGTGTTTAAAATGAGGGTTCCGAGATTGTTTTCTCTTTTTGGACATTTTGGAGCTCGGTTTGGGCAATTTTGGAGAGGAAATTTTCCACACAACTTGGGGTAAGTGTTCTTAACTCCCTTGTGATTATATTCCATGAATTCATCTTCATTTTTGGTGTAAGATTACTGAATCTTCAAGAGAAATAGAATGAAATTTCTATAATGTCACAAAACAATTTTTTCAAGTTTGAATACCGATTTGAAGTCGGATTTGAGTGAAATTAGTATAGTTGAACTTGTAATTGGATAGGTTGTCGTATTTTTTGTGTTTCGTCGTATTTCGAGACGTGGGCCCCACAAGTGAATTTTGGGGCGTAATTTTGGATTTTGTGGAAAATATTAGCATTTTGATATGGAATTAATTCCTATGAATTGTGTGGATTGAATCAACTTAATTGTGGTAGATTCGAGCCGTTCGGGAGTTGATACGCACATAATGGGATTTTTGGAGCATTGTTTAGCTTGCTCGACATGGGATTCGGCTTGTTCAAGGTAAGTAACTCTTCTAATCTTAGAGTTGAGGGTATGAACCCTGAATATATGTATTTTTGTGAATTGTTGGGAGGTGACGCACATGCTAGGTGACGGGCGTGTGGGCGTGCACTATAGAAATTGTGACATAATTATTTCTGTGAAATTTTATAGTTAAATAATCTTGGCATTTTTCCATGCGATTTTATGTGTTAAAGAAATTGAGCTGAAAAACATATTAAAAATCTCGTTAAGGCTATGTGCCAGTATTATTGGGACCCACAGAGGTCATATTGCTGTGAAGTATCGTGTTAAATTGAAAGTTCATACTTAGTCATATTCATGTCATTGCATATCATAACTCAGTTTTATAACTCTATTTTGATGCATATAAATGTTTTGGGCCGAATGCCCTGTTTTACTGAAATGCCTGAGTGGCTTTAGATATTTATGACTGAGTGAGGTCGAGGGCCTGATTTGTGAGGATGAGTGTGTATCGGGGCTGCCCGCCTGCAGCATACTTATGACTGAGTGAGGCTGAGGGCCTGATTTGTGAGGATGAGTGTGGATCGGGGCTGCCCGCCTGCAGCATACTTTATTATTATCGCACGTGAGTTGTCCGTACAGATTATAGCGCTTGGGCTGAAGGAGCCCCTCCGGAGTCTGTACACCCCCCCCAGTGAGCGCAGGTACCTACTGAGTGCGAGTGCCGAGTGCTGAGTGACTGGGAGGCATGAGTGGTTGTGAGGTATGCCCGAGTGGCACAAGTGACTGTGAGGTTTGCCCGATGGGCTGTATATGAGTGATGTTCTGCCCGAGGGGATGTTTATGATTTTATCATTGAGTTGCATCGCATTGGCATGCACACATTACATACATGCATAGAGATGTATTTTCCTCATGCTGTACAACATCACATCATTCATGATTTATCACACATTCTTGACAGATGGGCATAGTGATGCATTTGTTTTTACACGGGTTATCCGGAAGGAAAATGAAATATTTTATTTATTATTGACAAGATTTTGGGAGAAATTTATTGTTTTCAAACTATTCATATTTTTGGCAACTCCGGCAAAAGATTTTAGTTTTCACTGATGGATTTGAAAGGAAGAACTATTATTTTTGAAATTCATGATTTGGTTGAGCATTTTATCTCTGAGCTACTTCTGGTATTATTTGCTTATTGTTGTTATGGACTATTGTGGACTATTAGTTTTGGACCCGACCTTGGTAGAAGCTCGTCACTACTTTCAACCTACGGCTAGGTTTGTTACTTACTCAGTACATGGGGTCGGTTGTACTGATACTACACTTCTGCACATTGCGTGCAGATTTTGGTGGTTGTTGTTGCTGTGCTCGATGGTTGCGGGACTTGAAGATGTACCTGCGTTCCTGTTATAGCTACCTCTTATTCAGGGTAGCCTTAGATTTATAAAAGCTCTGTTTATGTATTATTCAAACAGACTATGTATTTATTTCATTTCCGCTTATACTCTATTCTTAGAAGCTCATGATTTGTACTACCAGTTCTTGGGGATTGTACACGATTTAGACCTTTATTCACTTAAATTGCTTTAATAATTATTATTGAAATTGGATAGTTAGTAATCGGCTTACCTAACGGGTTGGGTTAGGTGCCATCACGACTAGTTGGATTTTGGGTCGTGACAAGGTGGTATCAGAGCACTAGGTTCATAAGTTCTACAAGTCATGAGCAAGTATCTAGTAGAGTCTTGCTGATGACGTCCATACTTATCTTCGAGAGTCTACAGGGCATTTAGGATATATACTTCCCATATTTCTTTCCTTAGCGTGCGAGATTGATTCAGCTCGAAACATAACTCTTTGAATTCCTTCCACGTATACGTATGCGCACATGAGCGCTCGGTATCAGCTGTGCATCGCCGACTTGTGATTCTATGAACGAGGTTCGAGGTAAGTATTATGTGTTTTGGTGGTGGGCCAGTCTGGAGGACTTGAGGCCATGATTAGACTGCAGCTTAGGCTCGGTAGCTTCAGTTGTAACCTGTACAGTTGAACTCATATGTCCGGTAATGACCCTACCGTGGAATTTGTGGCTTGATGAGCGGTGAAACGGCTTTGTGATGAGTATGATATAATTGCAGGATGTGTTAAGACGGTGTGAATGTGGCGAGGAGTGTTTCCTTGATGTGTTAAGGAAAGCCGTTGGGTGCTTGATTTTCATTTTGATGTGACGTATAGTCTCGAGTATGAATATTTTGAAGGATCTTTTACATTGTTAAATTTTGGGAGAGTCCAAATTCTCGTGTATTTTTAATAAGTTTGGACTTGGAAAGGTTTAGTGATTGCGTAGAAATTGTAATTGCAAAAATACATAACAAGATACCAGTTTGAGGCTAAGCAGGTGGGTTATCCCTTGCAGAGTAATCTACCTAGGTGTATTCCTTATGACGTGAGTAGAGAGTTTCTTTTCTGCCAATGGGGTGTATGGGTAGAGATTGGAATCTGAATCTGGTTGAGAAAGTTGACTTGTGTGTTAAGAGGATGAATACGAGCTTAGCGGATGATTGAGGTATTTTTATGGTTGGTGTTGTATGAGCTTGAGAAGAATTTTTCGTTGAACTGACTGAAGCATTATGGCAGTAAGAGAGTATTGATATTGTGAATTATGAAATGTTTTGTTCTATGGCTTTGAGCCAAGTGGGGGAGTCTGCTATTGACAATTCAAATTCATGGATATATGTAAAAAAATTAGTTTTGGTTTGAGGCATACTTGTGGGTTAGTTATGACTTACAGAGGTGAAGATAGAGGATGACTCGGGTAAGTAAATTCCTGGATATGGGTTACATTTAACTTTATGAAAATATGAAAATTGTGTAATGATTAAGTTGCTAATTTGAAGGATGTAGTGCGCACGAAGTATGAATTCAATTGGTCGTGTTAAGGCAGGGTTACTTCTTTGAGTGTTGATCGTGCTAAAGGAGCACATATCTTTCGGCCCGTTTGGGAAGGAGTAAATTAGATTTGAGCAGAGTGGATGACTCTCGAGAGGGTTTTAATGGATTCAAATGTATATATGGAAATTAAAATTTTTTTGACTTTGTATATCACTAGAATCGGTTACTTACATTGGATGGTATCGGGATGTGCGGTAATTCTGTTTGACTATGAATTCTACATTCCAGTATAAGAAATCAAAGAGGAACAATTTTAGATTCGCATAATGTATTTTCAGAGTGAGTGTTACAGTTGTGGTATTTATGGAGGTGCTTAAGAAGAATACAGTGTCTTATGGGCCGAAGGGAGTTGTGGTTAAAGATCGTGGTATTTCAGCAAGAAGAAGTATCAATCTGAAGATAAATTCGGAAGGGACTCAGAGAAAAATAGGACAACTGGGTAGTAGGTTGGATCAGTATGGTAATGGATAAGATCGGTTCCTTAGGTGCATATGATATGGGGGTTTTCTACAGGTGCTTTGTGGAAATATACCTGGACTTGGCGACCTGCGTGGCTTGGTCGAGTTAGAGGAATTTAGTTTTAAGGGCTTGATTACGTGCAAATGGATTCCAAAGTATTCTTGATAGTTTCTACCGGTGTGGAGAACGTGTTATAAATTGTGATTTCCTCCTGGAAAGAAGCAAGATGAAGGTTACTGAATGACCGGGTATGTAATTTGCTGGTTACCCAAAGTTGATAATAAGATTCTCGTGCTTGTCACATGATGACATGATAGATGTGGTGTGTGGCGCGAGATTAAGATTTGCATGTACAAGGTGGTGGCTCATTCTTGAAAGGAAGATCACAAATTTTGGGCAGAATGATCAATTTCAGATAATTAGATGAATTTTATAAGTGCTCGGTGATCCTTGAAAAGGGGTGTGCATTTCAAAAGGGCGTATTGTGTTTTGACTTACGGATGTTCATTGGTATTGCAGTACTCACCTGGTTGATAGACTCCTGATATTCAAATTTTGTCAATTGGCATGGAAGAACTTTTAAAGTATTTCTCATGGGATGATCGTGTATGAGAGAAGTGTTAGGCATTCGGGCGGTGGAAATGGAATCAAATATGGTGATTCGCGTGCTCTATGGATTCGGAGATTGAGAGTTCCCAGGAGCAGATTGTTTCATGGTTGTAGACTGTGAAGTTGTTGCCGGAGCTAGCCAAATGATAGAATGTGTTATGATTAAGTCATTATGGATTTTTCGAAGAATTTTTATCTATTTGTGGGTAGCCCGAGTTGATTTGGGGGTCCATAGGTAGGCCCAATTAAGATGTGTATTCTACACCGAGCCGGAATGGTTGGCTCCATAATGCTATTGTTGAGGGATGTGTCATTCGGGTGATGTTGAGCTTATTCGTGTTCTGAGATGATCTGTGAGTTACTTCTTTATGCTACGATGAGTTGTGATTCATTGGTTATGTGCACAGATGATGCGGTTCTATTTGAGCTTTATAGTGGAATTTGAGCATGATGAGTACTTGGGTATGGCATGATCGATTGCGTAATGGTTATGTTCTTTCAGGTTTTGTGTGGCATTTTTGTCATTTGCCTCTCCGTGGTTATTGATTTTGAGCAGGGTGGCTCGGGGTATATAATATGGACCAACGTTTGGATAGGGACACCTATTGCAGCGGAGCTATGTTAAGGTATGAACCTTGTGTTAGAATCGGGTGATGGTTCTACAGTGTATGATGAATTTTCAACGTTTCATTATGGCGGTACTTGTTAATCTTGCGAGGCAGTTCTCTGATTTGAGTCATTTTTTCCATGACTGGGTACATTTGAAATGTTGCTTATTGGTGCACGGATTGCACGAGTTGTGGCTTTGAGTTATATTGGTGCGGTATGTCTGTGGAACAATTATGTTTAGTAAAATAAGGTCATTGAACCTGGAATGTGTACTATCAGGTTTGAAACGGTATATTCGGGAGGATGATATTGAAATTCGGCTTAGAAAGTGATTATGGTTCTGGTTGGGGAGAGAGAGCTCCATGACTTGTTGATCTGATAAGGGGTCCAGAGATTTCTGTGCGTTTCTTTTATTATCAACAGTGTACGAAGGTTTTGGGATGAGGTTTGGTTCGATATGGGTTTAATACTAGTATGTGATTGGTTTTGGAGTAGTCACTGCAATCTGGAATGGTGCTACGAGCATGCGAGTTGCGTAATATGTTGGTTGATTATATCTGTGGTTATAGTTATAGCTCGATGCAACTTGTTCGGACTTATACGGTGTGTAAATGTAAGATTTGTGTCTTGAAAGAAATTTTAAAGGTTGGAAATTAAAATCCAAGGTTTATGCGCTAAGGTTAAATTAATGATTTTCAGTTGCTTTGTGTACTCAAGCCTGTGTGGGATAGGGTGACGTGGGTTCACCCCCGGGTACGTGTGTGGTAAGATGGAATAGTGATGTGATTGCTTGGAAACAACTCTTTGCACGTTCGAGGACGAACGTATGTTTAAGTGGGGGAGAATGTAACGACCCGACCGGTCGTTTTGAGTATTACAACCTTGCTTCCCCATTTACTGCTCAAATTGTACTTTACAGTTGTTGTGTGACTTGCCGGGCAATTGGTTTGGGTCCGGTGAGGTTTTGGAATGAATTGGAACACTTAGTTCCAAGGTTTAAAGCTTAACTTAAATAGTGACTGGATGTCGACTTATGTGTAAATGATCTCGGATTCAAATTTTGATGATTCCAATAGCTCCGTATGGTGATTTTGGACTTAGGAGCATGTCCGGAAAATTATTTGGAGGTCCGTAGTGGAATTTGGCTTGAATTGCCAAAAGTTGATTTTTTGGAAAGTTTGACCGGGGGGTTGACTTTTTGATATCGGGGTCGGAATCCGATTCCGGAAATTTGAATAGGTCTATAATGTGAAATATGACTTGTGTGCAAAATTTGAGGTCAATCAGATGTGATTTGATAGGTTTCGGCATTGTTTGTAGAATTTGGAAATTTATTAGGCTTGAATCCATATGTAGTTTGTATTTTTGAGGTTGTTGGGTATGATTTGAGGCCTCTAGTAGGTTCGTGTTATATTATGGGACTTGTTGGTATGTTCGGACGGGGTCCCGAGGGCCTCGGGTGAGTTTCAGACGGTTAACGGATCAAATTTCAGACTTAAGGAAATGCTGGAACTACTGCCTACTGGTGTGATCGCACCTGTGAAGATTTTGATCGCAGGTGCGAAGCCGCATGAGCGCAAGATCAATCGCAGAAGCAGCCAAGAGTGAGACTGGGCAGTGCTCGCATGTGCGAGGAATTTTCCGCAGGTGCGAAGGGGGAATGGGCATCTGCGAAGCCCGTATACGCGAGAATAGCGCTGCAGATGCGAGATTTTAGAGGTTTGGCTGTTTTCTGCAGGCGCGCATTTTTGACCGCAAATGCGGATGCGCAGGTGCGAGCCCAGGCACTGCAGGTGCGGAAATGCCTGGGCAGTGTTTAAAATGAGGGTTCCGAGATTGTTTTCTCATTTTGGACATTTTGGAGCTCAGTTTGGGCGATTTTGGAGAGGAAATTTTCCACACAACTTGGGGTAAGTGTTCTTAACTCCCTTGTGATTATATTCCATGAATTCATCTTCATATTTGATGTAAGATTACTGAATCTTCAAGAGAAATAGAATGAAATTTCTATAATATCACAAAACAAATTTTTAGAGTTTGAATACCGATTTGAAGTCGGATTTGAGTGAAATTAGTATGGTTGAACTTGTAATTGGATGGGTTGTCGTATTTTGTGAGCTTCGTCGTATTTCGAGATGTGGTCCCCACAGGTGAATTTTGGGGCGTAATTTCGGATTTTGTGGAAAATATTAGCATTTTGATATGGAATTAATTCCTATGAATTGTGTGGACTGAATCAACTTAATTGTGGTAGATTTGAGCCGTTCGGGAGTTGATACGCACATAATGGGATTTTTGGAGCATTGTTTAGCTTGCTCGACATGGGATTCGGCTTGTTCGAGGTAAGTAACTCTTCTAATCTTGGAGTTGAGGGTATGAACCCTGAATATATGTATTTTTGTGAATTGTTAGGAGGTGACGCACATGCTAGGTGAAGGGCGTGTGGGCGTGCACTAGAGAAATTGTGACATAATTGTTTATGTGGGATTTTATAGTTAAATAATCTTGACATTTTTCCATGCGATTTTATGTGTTAAAGAAATTGAGCTGAAAAATATATTAAAAATCTCGTTGAGGCTATGTGCCAGTATTATTGGGACCCACAGAGGTCATATTGCTGTGAAGTATCGTGTTAAATTGAAAGTTCATACTCAGTCATATTCATGTCATTGCATATCATAACTCAGTTTTGTAACTCTATTTTGATGCATATAAATGTTTTGGGCCGAATGCCCTGTTTTACTGAAATGCCTGAGTGGCTTGAGATATTTATGACTGAGTGAGGCCGAGGGCCTGATTTGTGAGGATGAGTGTGTATCGGGGCTGCCCGCCTGCAGCATACTTATGACTGAGTGAGGTCGAGGGCCTGATTTGTGAGGATGAGTGTGGATCGGGGCTGCCCGCCTGCAGCATACTTTATTATTATCGCACGTGAGTTGTCCGTGCAGATTATAGCGCTTGGGCTGAAGGAGCCCCTCCGGAGTCTGTACACACCCCCAGTGAGCGCAGGTACCTACTGAGTGCGAGTGCCGAGTGCCGAGTGCTGAGTGACTGGGAGGCATGAGTGATTGTGAGGTATGCCCGAGTGGCAAGAGTGATTGTGAGGTATGCCTGAGTGGCACGAGTGACTGTGAGGTTTGCCTGAGGGGCTGTATATGAGTGATGTTCTGCCCGAGGGGATGTTTATGATTTTATCATTGAGTTGTATCGCATTGGCATGCACACATGACATACATGCATAGAGATGTATTTTCCTCATGCTGTACAACATCACATCATTCATGATTTATCACACATTCTTGACAGATGGGCATAGTGATGCATTTGTTTTTACACGAGTTATCCGGAAGGAAAATGAAACATTTTATTTATTATTGACAAGATTTTGGGAAAAATGTATTGTTTTCAAACTATTCATATTTTTGGCAACTCCGGCAAAAGATTTGAGTTTTCACTGATGGATTTGAAAGGAAGAACTATTATTTTTGAAATTCATGATTTGGTTGAGCATTTTATCTCTGAGTTACTTCTGGTATTATTTGCTTATTGTTGTTATGGACTGTTGTGGACTATTGGTTTTGGACCCGACCTTGGTGGAAGCTCGTCACTACTTTCAACCTACGGCTAGGTTTGTTACTTACTCAGTACATGGGGTCGGTTGTACTGATACTACACTTCTGCACATTGCGTGCAGATGTTGGCTGTTACTGTTGCTGTGCTCGATGGTTGCGGGACTTGAAGATGTACCTGCACTCCTGTTGTAGCTACCTCTTGTTCAGGGTAGCCTTAGATTTATAAAAGCTCTGTTTATGTATTATTAAAACAGACTATGTATTTATTTCATTTCGGCTTTGTATACTCTATTCTTAGAAGCTCATGATTTGTACTACCAGTTCTTGGGGATTGTACACGATTTAGACCTTTATTCACTTAAATTGCTTTAATAATTATTATTGAAATTGGATAGTTAGTAATCGGTTTACTGTTACACCCTATATTTTCGTACGTAAAAATGCGTCGTAAGCAAACTAATGTAGGACCAAAAATGAGATAATATTTAAAAGTATATAAAGTAAGTTAATCATGTTACCTCTGAGGTTACAAATATTGAAGATCATGAACAACAAGTACAAAGAGGGTTGGACAGTTCAGAAGCTAAAGCAATTAAATAAAATAATGTTTCATCGAAAGTCGACAAGTTGGAAATGTTATAACATGTACCTTTGGGGTGAGACTAGGGTGATTAATAGGATAAGGAGATTATGTTATGATTTATATTAGTCGTATGACATCCGTGTGTTATGTTTTGAAGTCAAGAGAGTTGTGGAACAAAAGTCGATGAAAGTCATCACAAGTTACATTCATAAGTTTTACTGAAACTTTGGGTCAAATGTAACTGCGATTTTCTCCCAATATACTTAGAGTTATGGGGTGATCCACCCATCAAATTAAAGATCTATGAGTCTATTTTCCAACGCATTAAACCGTTTGTCAATACGACATTGGAGTAGAAAGATATGGGCATATGTGCGATACTGCGCCAGCTGCTAGGTGACAAGTAGGTGTGTTACCTACTTGCTTAAATGAAAGCCCAAAAATGGGCCATTTCGGGTCGTCCAAAGAGGCCTTTTAAGGGCCTATTTTCTTCATATATTAGACTTAAAATAGAGCATAATAACAGACATAAGCTCTGCAAAGAATCCTCCCAAAAATTTCCCACAAACCCTAATTGATTTTCTCTCTCTTTCAAGTTCTAATTGGAGGTAAAACCTAGAGTTTGAAGAACCAAGATAAGAGCTGAGTTATCCAACAAATAAGGTGAGTTTACTGCTCTCTTTCATCCAATTTTTCTTCTGTAAATTCATGGTAAGTCGTTCTATACTTGTAAGAACTCATGGGACGGTGATCGGAAGCCGTGAGTTCGAGTTATTCACTTGTAGCGGACTGTTTTGTGGACTGTTTTGTGTTGCTGTTGGGCTGCGTGTTTTACTACTATTTTGTGGAGTTTTGGAGGAGGAAGGGGGTTTATAAACACCATATAAATGTAGGGTGGTTGGCTGGTCGTTCATCATAACATTTTCGGGTCGTTTGACACTACTACGGTGGTCGTTTTGTGTACGAAGAGATTGGGTTGTGTTGGGCTGTTTTGTAATATTTGATGGTGTATATAGGGCTGGAAAATGATGTATATATGTTGTTATTGTTCTGTTCTTGTATTGTTGGTGTTATCTTGAATTTGGAGGAAGTAAGGATTATAGGGGAGATGCTGCCCGTTTTAATACAAAATAAGTTTGTCGTTCGTTGTGCGATAGTTGTACCTTTCGTAACTTAACGATAGTATTATTATCGTTCTTGTAGATTAAGGTGCAAAGAGGTGAGTTCAACTTGGTGATTGGAAAGATTGTGATAAGGTATGTTAAGGCTAAGCCCTTCCTTCATTTTGGCATGATCTCGTAGCTACATGTGTTAATAATGAGACATAAAGAGAAGTTCGTATTCATGAATTTATTCACATTATTCTAGTCTCATAAGTTACAATATTATTCCTTATCGGGACTTCATATTCAGTTTAGTTTTGTCTTTATTTAGTCAAGAGAGCAGAGGGTCTATATATATATACAGTATTACACTATTTTCACCACCATCGAGCTATAATCGGTGGGCAGGCCCCTATTGGGCAACCTCTGATCAGATGGTAAGTTATATATACCGAGCCTACTGTGGCCGAGCACCTATGAGCTAGCCCAGGATGGCCGAGGTACAGAGCCCAGTATGGCCGAGCGCCTATGAGCGAGCCTACTACGGCCAAGCAGTTACATGTACCGAGCCTTATAGGGCCGGACATTTATTTTGACTCCCAGTTAATTTCAGTTATCATATTATCAGTTCAGTTTTAGATTTCAGTTATTTTATTGCCCTACATACTCGGTACATTATTTCGTACTGACGTCCCTTTTCTGGGGGCGCTGCATTTCATGCGTGCAGGTTCAGACAGATAGACGGGTAGACCTCCTCAGTAGGTGTTTCCCGAGTTCAGCCTGATCGGTAAGCTCCACGTCTTTTGGAGTTGCCAGGTCTAGAGTTTTGTGTACATCTTATGTATATCTGTATATATGTTATGGGTAGGTCGGGGCCCTGTTCTGATCACAATATATCTATCAGTAGAGGCTTGTAGACATATCCTGTTGGTTAGTGCAGTATGTTGGGTTTGTAGGCATGGTATGTATATTTGATGGTTTGTCAGCTGTAGTAGCTATGACGGCCTTTTCAGCCTAGCTTTATATTGATGTTTAGTTAGCGCTAGTTTCCATTCAGTTTTATATTTTGCTTCGCAAATTGTCTTGCAAGGTGGCCCCATGTCCAAAGTATGACATTATGTGTTCAGAGTCCCTTAGTCGCAATTTGGTACGCCAGGTTAGGTGAGGCACCAGGTGCTTGTATCGCTCCTTGGTTCGGGGCATGACAAACTTGGTATCAGAGCAGTTCTGTCCTAGGGAGTCTACAAGCCGTGTCTAGTAGGGTCTTGTTTATAGATGTGTTGTGCACCACATTATATAAGCAGGGCACTACAGGGCATTTAGGAGTTGGTTACCCTTCTTTGAAATCTAAATCGTGCTACAGAACTGAGTTATAGGAAATTTGAATTAAACTTATGTGTTGGTGTTTGCATGCACAGATGACGGTGACTAGGAAGACTACGGCTAGCCAGAGGAGAGATACAACAGTAGGTGAGGGGACTAGCAGGGTACCCCCAGTAGATGGGCCCAGTTTGAGGCTCAAGGTGAGACCCCTACTCAGCCATTACCGGCTCCTCCACCAACTATGGAGATTCCTAGGGAAACCGCACATCCAGTTCCCCCTCCACTTCCATCAGATCAGGACTTAAGGAGTGCAGTGCATTTGTTGACACAGTTGGTAGCTACCCAGCAATAGGCTAGGGCATCAGCTAGTGTAGGAACTTCTGAGGGGTCTGGGAGTTCAAGGGTCCGAGAGTTTATTGCTTTGAGTCCCCCAGAGTTCACAGGGACAGATCAGAGGGAGGACCCGCAGGATTTCATAGATCAGCTTCACAGGATCTTTCGTGTTATGCATGCCACGGAGAAAGAGGCAGTTGAGCTAGCAGCTTTTCGACTCCGAGATATAGCCATCCTTTGGTATGAGGGATGGGAGAGGTTCAGGGGACGTGATGCACCTCCAGCTATTTGGGAGAATTTTTCAGATGCCTTCCTTGACCAGTACTTACCACGGGAGATCTGACAGGCTCGAGTCGATCAGTTTTTAGCCCTCAAGCAGGGTAATATGAGTGTTCGAGAGTATAGTCTCCGTTTTGACTCATTGGCCAGATATGCACCATCCATAGTTGCTACTATGCGGGACAGGATTCACAGGTTTATAGCAGGGTTAGCCCCAGAGTTAACCGAGGCATGTGCCACCGCTGCATTGCAGGATAGTATGGATATCTCCCGGATTCAGGCATTCGCCCAGAATATAGAAAGGGGTAGGCATCGGCAGCAGGGTACAGAAAGGGCTGAGCAAGGGCAACGTAAGAGGATGAGATTTCCCAGGTCTCAGGAGCAATATCAGGGTAGTTATAGGACCCAGTACTTCGGACGGCCACCTAGGCCTCCGCCACCTCAGTTACAAGGTTACAGGTATGACCGCTATAATTAGTCAGGACCAGGTGAGAGCTCACGGGCATCGGGTTTGCAGCGACAGCGAGGATCTGCGCAGACATGGTCATTTCCTCCACGGTGTGACATCTGTGGTAGAGGACACTTGGGCCAATGCCGAGCAGGTTCTGATGCTTGTTATACATGTGGGCGTCCAGGGCATATGATGCGAGATTGCCCAAATAGAGATTGGGGGGGAATGGCACAACCAGCGAGTTCAGCAACAGGATCATCTATGTCCGTGCATCCTTCAGGGCGCGAGTCTCAGTCTTCGGCTGGTAGAGGTCGGGGCAGAGGTAGAGGTTCCAGTTCAAGTGGTAATCAGAACCGTATCTATGCTTTAGCGGGTCGACAGGACCAGGAGTCTTCACCAGACGTTGTGACAGGTATATTAACCATTTGCTCTCACGATGCTTATGCTTTGATAGACCCAGGGTCTACTTTATCGTATATTACCCCATTTGTCACGAGGAAGTTTGGTATAGTGCCTGAAATACTAAGTGATCCTTTTGCGGTATCTACACCGGTCGGAGAATCGATTATTGCTAGACGGGTTTACCGAGGTTGTACGGTGACAATTTGTAGTCGTCAGACCTCAGCTGACCTAGTTGAGCTAGAGATGATGGATTTTGATGCTATCATGGGCATGGACTGGTTGGCAGCTTGCTATGCCACAATTGATTACCGAGCAAAGGCAGCCAGATTTCATTTTCCGGGTGAGCCAGTCCTTGAATAGGTAGGTAATACACCAACACCCAGAAGTAGGTTTATTTCCTATCTGAAGGCAATGAAAATGATCGCAAAAGGGTGCATTTATCATATTGTGCGAGTTAGAGATGCAGATGCTGAGATACCTACACTTTAGTCCATTCCCGTAGTCAAAGAGTATGCAGATGTGTTTCCAGATGAGCTTCCAGGTATTCCTCCAGAGCGAGAGATTGATTTTAGCATCGATTTGCTTCCAGGAACTCAACCAATATCCGTCCCTCTGTATAGAATGGCAGCTGGCGAATTGAAGGAGTTGAAGGAGCAGTTAAAAGATTTGCTGGAGAAAGGTTACATCAGGCCCAGTACCTCACCTTGGGGTGCACCAGTACTATTTGTGCGGAAGAAAGATGGCTCGCTGAGGATGTGTATCGATTATAGGCAGCTGAACAAGGTAACTATTAAGAATAAGTATCCACTTCCAAGGATCGATGACTTGTTTGATCAGTTGCAGGGGCTAGATGCTTTTCAAAGATAGATTTGAGGTCGGGGTACCACCAGGTCAGAGTTCGGGAAAAAGATATTCCGAAGACAGCCTTCAGGACCCGATATGGCCACTTCGAGTTCCTTGTCATGTCCTTCGGGTTGACTAATGCACCCGCTGTATTTATGGACTTGATGAATAGCCTATTCCGGCCATTTTTAGATCTATTCGTGATAGTATTTATTGATGATATTCTAGTTTATTCCCGTTCAGAGAATGAGCATGCGGACCACCTGCGAGCGGTACTCCAAACCCTCCGTGATCGTAAGTTGTATGCTAAGTTTTCTAAATGTGAGTTCTGGTTGAAGTCTGTAGCATTCTTGGGGCATATTGTATCAGATGAAGGGATAAAGGTGGACACTCAGAAGATTGAGGCCGTGAAATCTTGGCCTAGACCTACCACTCCGACAGAGGTTCGTAGCTTTCTAGGCTTAGCAGGATACTATCGGAGGTTCGTAGAGGGTTTTTCTTCCCTTTCGGCACCATTGACGAAGTTGACACAGAAAGAAACTAAGTTTCAATGGACAGAGGCTTGTGAGCAGAGTTTCCAAGAGCTTAAGAACAGCTTGACCTCAGCTCCAGTTCTAACACTTCCAGAGGCTCTAGAGGGTTATGCCGTGTATTGTGATGCATCAGGTGTCGGGTTAGGATGTGTCCTGATGCAACATGGGAAGGTAATTGCGTATGCTTCAAGGCAGTTGAGGAAGCACGAGAGGAATTATCCGACCCACGACCTCGAGTTAGCTGCGGTTGTCCATGCACTTAAGATATGGCGGCATTATTTATATGGTGTTCATGTTGATGTATTTACTGATCATAAAAGCCTACAATATATCTTCAAGCAGAAAGAGTTGAATTTGCGACAGAGGCAATGGCTTGAGTTATTGACAGATTACGATGTTAACATTCTCTACCATCTAGGGAAAGCTAATGATGTAGCAGATGCCTTAAGTCGCCGATCTATGGGTAGCTTAGCACATGTAGAGCCCAAGAAAAGACAATTAGCTAGAGAGATTCATCAATTGTCTTCGTTGGGGGTTCGGTTAGTAGATTCTGAGGATGGTGGAGTTGTACTCCAAAACACTACAAAATCATCCCTCATAGCGGAAGTCAAGGAAAGGCAGTACGAGGACCTAGAGTTGGTCGAGCTCAGAGAGCGAGTTCCGCAGCAGAAGAAGCCACTGTTAGAGCTAAAGGGAGATGGGGTTCTCAGATACAGGGGTCGTTTGTGTGTTCCAGATGTAGCAGGGCTACGAGACAGGATTATGTCAGAGGCACATTATTCATGGTATTCCATCCATCCTGGATCGACGAAGATGTATCATGACATTAAGGATGTGTACTGGTGGAACGATATGAAAAAGAATATTGCTGAGTTTGTCGCCCAATGTACTAGTTGCCAGCAAGTGAAGGTAGAGCACCAGAAGCCCGGAGGGCTAATGCAGACTATAGAGATCCCGACATGGAAATGGGAGGCGATAAACATGGACTTTATCATGGGTTTACCTCATTCTAATCATAAGTTCGATTCCATATGGGTGATAGTCGATAGGCTCACGAAATCAGCTCATTTCCTACCGGTAAGATCTACATATACAACAGAAGATTATGCAAAGTTATATATTAAGGAGATAGTGCGGCTACACGGAGTACCGATTTCTATTATATCTGACCGTGGGGCTCAGTTTACAGCACATTTTTGGAGGTCATTTCAGAGAGGTCTAGGGACTCAGGTGAATCTCAGCACAGCTTTTCATCCACAGACTGATGGACAAGCCGAGCGCACAATTCAGACGCTCGAGGATATGTTACAAGTATGTGTGTTGGATTTTAACAGAAGTTGGGATGAACATCTACCTCTTATCGAGTTTGCATATAATAACAGTTACCACTCCAGTATCCAGATGGCTCCGTACGAGGCTTTGTATGGGCGTCAGTGCAGATCTTCTATAGGGTGGTTTGATGTTGGAGAATCTGGGTTACATGGGCCAGACCTGGTTCAACAGGCCATAGAGAAAGTAAAGCTTATCCGGGAGTGACTGTTGACAGCTCAGAGTCATCAGAAGTCATATTCTGACGTGCGGCGACGAGACTTAGAGTTCAGGATTAATGACTGGGTATTCTTAAAGGTATCACCTATGAAGGGCGTGATGAGGTTTGGCAAGAAAGGCAAGCTTAGCCCACGGTATATTGGGCCTTATAGGATCATTCGGAGAGTGGGCCAAGTAGCTAATGAGTTAGAGTTGCCCTCAGAATTGGAGTCTGTCCATCCGGTTTTTCACGTATCTATGCTACGGAAGTGCATTGGCGATCCTACCCGAGTGGTGCCCACAGATGATGTACAGATTACAGAGGACTTGTCATACGAGGAAATTCCAGTTGCCATCCTAGACCGACAAATCCGCAATCTACAAAATAAGGAGGTAGCTTCCGTAAAGGTTTTATGGAGGAGCAAGAATGTAGAAGAGATGACGTGGGAATCGGAGGAAGAAATGAAGTCTAAATACCCCCACCTATTTCAAACTGAAGGTGTGGTTCGAGATGGGACGCTACAACATAGCTCTATGTAGGCTAGCAGGTCATCAGGCAAGCTTTTATTTTTCACTTTCAATATTTATGATTTACGGTCGGTGAGGCAAGTTGATGCTATTTATAAAGATTAGCCATGTGTGGCATGCATAGTATGTTTCTGGCTACGTGCAGGTTGGTTTTAACCTAGTGTACGAAGGATACTTTGGCAAAATTTTCCAAAGTCTCTAAGAGTAAACATTCGAGGACGAATGTTCCCAAGGGGGGAGTGATGTTACACCCTATATTTTCGTACGTAAAAATGCGTCGTAAGCAAACTAATGTAGGACCAAAAATGAGATAATATTTAAAAGTATATAAAGTAAGTTAATCATGTTACCTCTGAGGTTACAAATATTGAAGATCATGAACAACAAGTACAAAGAGGGTTGGACAGTTCAGAAGCTAAAGCAATTAAATAAAATAATGTTTCATCGAAAGTCGACAAGTTGGAAATGTTATAACATGTACCTTTGGGGTGAGACTAGGGTGATTAACATGATAAGGAGATTATGTTATGATTTATATTAGTCGTATGACATCCGTGTGTTATGTTTTGAAGTCAAGAGAGTTGTGGAACAAAAGTCGATGAAAGTCATCACAAGTTACATTCATAAGTTTTACTGAAACTTTGGGTCAAATGTAACTGCGATTTTCTCCCAATATACTTAGAGTTATGGGGTGTTCCACCCATCAAATTAAAGATCTATGAGTCTATTTTCCAACGCATTAAACCGTTTGTCAATACGACATTGGAGTAGAAAGATATGGGCATTTGTGCGATACTGCGCAAGCTGCTAGGTGACAAGTAGGTGTGTCACCTACTTGCTTAAATGAAAGCCCAAAAATGGGCCATTTCGGGTCGTCCAAAGAGGCCTTTTAAGGGCCTATTTTCTTCATATATTAGACTTAAAATAGAGCATAATAACCAGACATAAGCTCTGCAAAGAATCCTCCCAAAAAATTTCCCACAAACCCTAATTGATTTTCTCTCCCTTTCAAGTTCTAATTGGAGGTAAAACCTAGAGTTTGAAGAACCAAGATAAGAGCTGAGTTATCCAACAAATAAGGTGAGTTTACTGATATCTTTCATCCAATTTTTCTTCTGTAAATTCATGGTAAGTCGTTCTATACTTGTAAGAACTCATGGGACGGTGATCGGAAGCCGTGAGTTCGAGTTATTCACTTGTAGCGGACTGTTTTGTGGACTATTTTGTGTTGCTGTTGGGCTGCATGTTTTACTACTATTTTGTGGAGTTTTGGAGGATGAAGGGGGTTTATAAACACCATATAAATGTAGGGTGGTTGGCTGGTCGTTCGTCATAACATTTTCGGGTCGTTTGACACTACTACGGTGGTCGTTTTGTGTACGAAGAGATTGGGGTGTGTTGGGCTGTTTTGTAGTATTTGATGGTGTATATAGGGCTGGAAAATGATGTATATATGTTGTTATTGTTCTGTTCTTGTATTGTTGGTGTTATCTTGAATTTGGAGGAAGTAAGGATTATAGGGGAGATGCTGCCCGTTTTAATACAAAATAAGTTTGTCGTTCGTTGTGCGATAGTTGTACCTTTCGTAACTTAACGATAGTATTATTATCGTTCTTGTAGATTAGGGTGAAAAGAGGTGAGTTCAACTTGGTGATTGGAAAGATTGTGATAAGGTATGTTAAGGCTAAGTCCTTCATTCATTTTGGCATGATCTCGTAGCTACATGTGTTAATAATGAGACATAAAGAGAAGTTCGTATTCATGAATTTATTCACATTATTCTAGTCTCATAAGTTACAATATTATTCCTTATCGGGACTTCATATTCAGTTTAGTTTTGTCTTTATTCAGTCAAGAGAGCAGAGGGTCTATATATATATGCAGTATTACACTATTTTCACCACCATCGAGCTATAATCGGTGGGCAGGCCCCTATTGGGCAACCTCTGATCAGATGGTAAGTTATATATACCGAGCCTACTGTGGCCGAGCGCCTATGAGCGAGCCCAGGATGGCCGAGGTACAGAGCCCAGTATGGCCGAGCGCCTATGAGCGAGCCTACTACGGCCGAGCAGTTACACGTACCGAGCCTTATAGGGCCGGACATTTATTTTACTTACTATATTGAAGGAGTTTAGTCACTATCAGCAGGTAAGTATATCTCCAGACCATCTTTGACTCCCAGTTAATTTCAGTTATCATATTATCAGTTCAGTTTTAGATTTCAGTTATTTTATTGCCTTACATACTCGGTACATTATTTTGTACTGACGTCCCTTTTCTGGGGGCGCTGCATTTCATGCGTGCAGGTTCAGACAGACAGACGGGTAGACCTCCTTAGTAGGTGTTTCCCGAGTTCAGCCTGATCGGTAAGCTCCACGTCTTTCGGAGTTGCCAGGTCTAGAGTTTTGTGTACATCTTATGTATATCTGTATATATGTTATGGGTAGGTCGGGGCCCTGTTATGATCACAATATATCTATCAGTAGAGGCTTGTAGACATATCCTGTTGGTTAGTACAGTATGTTGGGTTTGTAGGCCTGGTATGTATAATTTGGTGGTTTGTCAGCTGTAGTAGCTGTGACGGCCTTTTCGGCCTAGCTTTATATTGATGTTTAGTTAGCGCTAGTTTCCATTCAGTTTTATATTTTGCTTCGCAAATTGTCTTGCAAGGTGGCCCCATGTCCAAAGTATGACATTATGTGTTCAGAGTCCCTTAGTCGCAATTTGGTATGCCAGGTTATGTGAGGCACCGGGTGCTTGTATCGCTCCTAGGTTCGGTAATTGGCTTACCTAACGGGTTGGGTTAGGTGCCATCACGACTAGTTGGATTTTGGGTTGTGACAGGTAGCTTGGCATTTATTTCAGTAGAGGAGAGACCACTAGCTTTGGACATTCAGTCCTTGGCTAATAGACTTGTGAGGTTGGATATTTCAGAGCCCAACCAAGTTCTTACATGTGTTGTTGCTCAGTCTTCATTATTGGGGCAGATCAAGGCCCGACAGTTTGATGATCTGCACTTGGCAGTTCTTAGAGAGACGGTACTATAGGGTGGTGCCAAGGAGGTTTCTATTGGCTATGATGGTGTTTTGTGACTCCAGGGCCGTCTATGTGTTCCTAATGTCGATGACTTGAGGGAGAGGATTCTAGAGGAGGCACACAATTCTCGATATTCTATTCATCCAGGTGCTACGAAGATGTATCGTGACCTGAGGCCAGGTGGCCTACTTCAGCAAATGACTATACCTGAGTGGAAATGGGAGCGTATCACTATGGACTTCGTAGTTGGATTGCCGCAGACCTTGCCGAAGTTTGATGCAGTTTGGGTCATTGTCGACAGATTGACCAAGTCGGCACACTTTATTCCAGTTGTGACTACATATACTTCAGAGAAATTGGCCTAGATTTATATTAGGGAGATAGTTTGGTTGAATGGTGTGCATGTTTCCAGCATATCATATAGAGGCCCTCAGTTCACTTCACATTTCTAGAGAGCCGTACAGAGTGAGTTGGGGACCTATGTAGAGCTCAACCAGTCAGATCGGACAGTTCAGATATTGGAAGACATGTTGAGAGCATGTGTGGTTAACTTTGGGGGACAGTGGGATCAATATTTGCCTTTGGCTGAGTTTGCTTAAAACAATAGTTATCAGTCTAGCATCGAGATGTCCCTATTTGAGGATTTATATGGTTGGCGATGTCGTTCTCCCATCGGGTGGTTTGACCTCGACGAGGCTAGTTTAAATGGTACTAATCTGGTGAAGGATGCCTTGGAAAAGGTAAAGTTGATTCAGGAGCAACTTCGCACAACACAGTCCAGACAGAAGAGTTAAGCGGATCAGAAAGTGAGTGATGTATCATTTATGGTAGGCGAGAAGGTTCTCTTGAAAGTCTCGCCGATGAAGGGTATTATGAGATTCAGAAAGAAGGGCAAGTTTAGCCCAAGGTTTATGGTCCCATTTGAAGTGTTGAGGCGAGTTGGGGAGGTTGCTTATGAGCTTGCTTTATCTCCCAGCCTATAAGGGGTTCATCCAATTTTTCACGTGTCTATACTCCGGAGATATCATGCCGACCTATCACATGTGTTAGACTTCAGCACTATTCATTTTGAGGAGAGCTTGGGTTATGAGGAGAAGCCAGTTGTCATTGTTTCTAGACAGGATCGCCAGTTGAGATCCAAGAGGATTTCCGCAATAAAGGTTCGGTGGAGGGGCCAACCAGTCGAGAAGGTGACCTGGGAGTCTGAGGAGGACAAACAGAGCAGATATCCACACTTATTCAGCACTTCAGGTATGAATCCAAACCCGTTCGAGGACGAACGTTTATTTAAGAGGTGGAGAATGTAACGACCCGACCGATCGTTTTGCTTTCTAGAACCCCGTTCCCCTAAATAAGACTTCCCGTACATGCTTTTATTGTTTCATGACTTGCGGGGATTGTTGGTTCGGGATTTGGAAGAGTCTAGGTTGTAATCGGAACCCTTGGTTCCTTAAGGTTGGCTTAAAAGGCCAAGTTTGACTTCGATCAATATTTTTAGTAAACTACCTCGGAATCGGGATTTGACGGTTCCAATAGGTTTGTATGGTGATTTTGGACTTGGACGTATGTTCGGATCGGGTTTTGCATGACCCGAGAGCATTTTTGCGCCTAATAGTGAAAGTTGGTTCTTAAAGGTTATAGAAGTTCTTTAAAATTTGGTTTGGAGCGGGTTTTGGTGATATCGAGGTCCAAACGGAATTCCGAAACTGGGAATAGTTCTGTAGTGTCATTTAAGACTTGCACGCAAAATTTGGTGTCATTCCGAGTAATATAAGTACGTCTCGTCGCATTGGAAGTAAATTGAAGAACTTGAAGTTCTTAAGTTTGATTCAATTGGTTTTAGGGTGTAATTCTTAGTTTTAATGTTGTTTCGGGCATTCCGAGAGTTCGAGCTAGTCCGTTTTATGGTTCCAAACTTGTTTGTATGTTCGGGCAGGGACCGGGGCGCTGAGTGTCGATCGGACGAGGCTCGGACCATTTCGGGAGCTAAAGCAACAGCTGAAGCTCCCTAGTTCTGTCATAACCGCACCTGCGGTTGGCCAGCTGCAGGTGCGAGCCAAGCCCCCCATAGATGCGATCCAAGGATGGCCAGCCAGGTTCCGCAAATGCGGCTCCTTCCACGCAGAAGCAGGAGCTCTTCCACATATGCGACCCTAGCCGGCCCAGCCAATTCTGCAGAAGCGGACATCTGGTCCGCATAAGCGAATCCGCAGGTGCGAAAATTGCAGGGGCAGTGGGGTTCACTTAATACGAGACTTAAGCCATTTTTCACTCATTTTCTCTCACTCTTTGGGCGATTATTGGAGCTTCTTGAGAGGGATTCCCACCTAGCTTTTGGAGGTAAGTAATTTCTACCTATTATGAGTTTAATACATAGATTGTGGGTAGATTACAACATGAAAATTGGTAGAAATCATGGGTTTAGATGAAAAAACCTAGGGTTTGACAAAAATGAGATTTTACCATGAAATTGACCATGGAACTTAGTAAAAATCATATATTTATGTTCCTAAGGTTATGGGTAACAACTTTCTTTGAACATTTCCGGAATCCGGGCACGTGGGCCCGGGGGTGAATTTTAGGAATCTTGCAATTTAGGTTGGGTAATCACTTAAATGGTGGAATTATAAACTTTTGAGCATAGATTGATTAGTTTATGTAATGTTTGACTAGCTTCGAGTCGTTTGGCGTCAAATTTGGAGGTTTGAGCGCATTATTGAATTGGGAAGTAGGCTTTGAAATAAGGTAAGTCTCCTTTCTAACCTTGTAAGAGGGAATTAACCTCAGAGGTGAATTAAATATATGTGTGTACCTATTTGTGTGGGCTACGTACGTACAAGGTGACGAGAGTCCGTACGTAGCTACTATTATGCTATTGTCCGGGTAGTTTAGGAACCGTATCATGCCTTATTCGAAATGTTTGTGCCCTTACTTGCTAATTCAATTACTCGAAACATGTTAAAATTTGACAAAAGAATTCGAAAAAGGGCTAAGTTCACCTATTTAAAGAATTTATTAGAATACTTGATTGTAAATGGGAATTTGTGTTTCCTTAAAAATAATTGCTATTTGTGGATCGAGTCAAGCACCTCGGTAGTAAATAGATGCATCT